>NC_081566.1:33372738-33384975 GCF_022355385.1 Mustela nigripes | reverse complement strand
TCGGGCTCTCTGCTCGGCAGGGAGCCTGCTTACTTCTCTCTCTCTCTCTGCCTGCCTCTCAGTGTACTTGTGATTTCTCTCTGTCAAATAAATAAATAAAATCTTTAAAAAAAAATGTAAATCTTCTAGAAGAAATCAGTAGAAATCATTAGTAATCTTGGATTGGGCAAATATTTCTTAAGATTCAAAAAGCACTAACCATAAAGGAAAACTTCAATAACTTAGAGTTCATCAATTTTTATAGTTGCTCTTCAAAACACTATTGCTAAAATTAGAGGCATGCCCCAGTCTTGAAAGAAAATGTTTCCAAAATATATACTGGTAAAGGATATATGTCTACAACATATTAAGAATTCTTACAACTCAATAATTAGAAGACAAGAAGGTCAAGTAAAAAATGGTCAAAAGATTTGAACAGACACTTCACCAAAGAAGATACGAAAATACCAAATAAGGACAAATGGGAAAAAATATTCAACATCATTAATCATTAGGGAATATGAAACTTAAAATGAGCTATCATCTAAATTCTCCCCAAAATGCCTAAATTTAAAAGACGTCAAGACAGTATGGTACTGGCACAAAAACAAATACATAGATCAATGGAACAGAATAGGGAACCCAGAAATGGACCCTCAACTCTATGGTCAACTAATCTTTGACAAAGCAGGGAAGAATATCCAGTGGAAGAAGGACAGTCTCTTCAATAAATAGTGCTGGGAAAATTGGGCAGCCACATGCAGAGGAATGAAACTGTACCATTCTCTTACCTCATACACAAAGATACACTCAAAATGGATGAAAGACCTCAATGTGAGACAAGAATCCATCAAAATCCTAGAGGAGAACACAGGCAACAACCTCTTCAACCTTGACCACAGCAACTTCTTACTAGACATGTCTCCAAAGGCAAGGGAAATAAAATTTTAAAAATGAGCTACTGCGACTTCATCAAGATAAAACTTCAGCACAGCAAAGGAAATAGTCAACAAAACTAAAATGTATTTATTGAATAGGAGAAGATATTTGCAAATGTCATAACAGATAAAGGGCTAGTATCCAAGATTTATAAAGAACTTATCAAACTCAATACCCAAAAGACAAATAATCTAGTCAAGAAATGTTCAGAAGACATGAACAGACATTTCTCCAAAGAAGAAATTCAAATGTCCAATAGACACATGAAGAAATGCTCCATATCACTTGGCATCAGGGGAATACAAATCAAAACCATGATGAGATACCACCTCACACCAGTCAGAATGACAAAAATTTACAAGACAGGAAACAACAAATGTTGGCGAGGATGTGGAGAAAGGGGAACTCTCTTACACTGTTGGTGGGAATGCAAGTTGGTACAGCCACATTGGAAAGCAGTATGGAAGTTCCCCAAAAAGTTAAAAATAGAGCTACCTGGAGGAGTCAAGATGGTAGAAAAGTAGCAGGTTGAGACTACATCAGGTAGCAGGAGATAAGCTAGATAGCTTATCTAAAGATTGCAAACACCTACCAATCCAATGGGAGATCGAAAAGAAGAATAACAGCAATTCTAGAAACAGAAAATCCACCACTTTCTGAAAGGTAGGACTGGCAGAGAAGTGAAATCCAAAGCAACGGGAAGATAGACCGCGGGAGGAGGGGCCAGCTCCCGGCAAGCGGTGGAGCAACGTAGCACTAAATCAGGACTTTTAAAAGTCTGTTCTGCTGAGGGACAGTGCTCCAGAGGCTAAACTGGGGTGAAGCCCATGTGGGGTCAGTGTGGCCCCAGGTCCCGCAGGGTCACAGAAGGATCGGGGATGTCTGAGTGTCACAGAGCTTGCAGGTATTAGAACAGGGAAGCCAGCTACAGAGACAGAGCTGAGGAGTGAGCTCTCAGCTCAGGGTTACCTGGAACCAGTTGCAGCCTGGGTGAGCTCAGAGTATGGCCAGAGGCCAGGGAGACGGAAGTGATTGGGCGCTATTCTCTGAGGGCGAACTGAGGAGTGAGGCCTTGAGCCCTCTGGTCCTCCAGGCTGGAGACTGGGAGACTGCCATTTTCATTCCCGTCCTCCAGAACTCTACGGAAAGCATTCAGGGAACAAAAGCTCCCGAAAGCAAACCTGAGCGGATTACACAGCCCGGCCCCTGGTAAGGGTGGTGCAACTCTGCCGGGGGCAAAGACACTTGAGAATCACTACAACAGGCCCCTTTCCCAGAAATCAACAAGAAATCCAGCCAGGACTAAGTTCACCTACCAAGGAGTGCAGGTTCAATACCAAGGAGAGCAGCGGAATTCCAGAGGAAGAGAAAGCAAAGCAAGTAACTCGTGGCTTTCTCCCCATGATTCTTTAGTCTTGCAGTTAATTTAATTTTTTTTTCAATTTTTTTTCTTCTTCTGCTAATTGTTTTTAACTTTTACCCTTTTCTTTTTTAACGTTTCCAAACTAGTTTATCATATATATATATATATATATATATATATTTCTTTTTTTATATTCTTTCTTTATTTGGTTTCTTTTTTTAATTGTTCCTTTTTTTTTCTGAACCTCTTTTTATCCCCTTTCTTCCCCCCCCCCCACTATTTGGGGTCTCTTCTGATTTGGTTAAAGCATATTTTCCTGGGGTCTTTACCACCCTTTTAGTATTTTACTTGCTCCTTCAAATACTCTTATCTGGACAAAATGACAAGGCAGAAAAATTCACCACAAAAAAAGAAGAAGAGGCAGTACCAAAGGCTAGGGACCTAATCAATACAAACATTGGTAATATGTCAGCTCTAGAGTTCAGAATGATGATTCTCAAGGTTCTAGCCAGGCTCGAAAAAGGCATGGAACATATTAGAGAAACCCTCTTGGGAGATATAAAAGCCCTTTCTGGAGAAATAAAAGAGCTAAAATCTAACCAAGTGGAAATCAAGAAAGCTATTAATGAGGTGCAATAAAAAATGGAGGCCCTCACTGCTAGGATAAATGAGGCAGAAGAAAGAATTAGCGATATAGAAGACCAAATGACAGAGAATAAAGAAGCTGAGAAAAGAGGGAAAAACAGCTACTGGACCATGAGGGGAGAATTTGAGAGATAAGTGACACCATAAGATGAAACAACATTAGAACAATTGGGATTCCAGAAGAAGAAGAAAGAGAGAGGGGAGCAGAAGGTATATTGGAAAGAATTATTGGAGAGAATTTCCCTAATATGGCAAAGGGAACAAGCATCAAAACCCAGGAGGTGCAGAGACCCCCCCCAAAAATCAACAAGAATAGTTCCACACCCTGTCACCTAATAGTAAAATTTACAAGTCTTAGTGACAAAGAAAAAATCCTGAAAGCAGCTCAGGAAAAGAAGTCTGTAACATACAATGGTAAAAATATTAGATTGGCAGCAGACTTATCCACAGAGACCTTGCAGGCCAGAAAGAGCTGACATGATATATTCAGAGCACTAAATGAGAAAAACATGCAACCAAGAATACTATATCCAGCTAGGCTATCACTGAAAATAGAAGGAGAGATAAAAAGCTTCCAGAACAAACAAAAACTGAAAGAATTTGTAAACACCAAACCAGCTCTACAGGAAATATTGAAAGGGGTCCTCTAAGCAAAGAGACACCCTAAAAGTAGTAGATCAGAAAGGAACAGAGACAATATACAGTAACAGACACCTTACAGGCAATACAGTGGCACTAAATTCATATCTCTCAATAGTTACCCTGAATGTTAATGGGCTAAATGCCCCAATCAAAAGACACAGGGTATCAGAATAGTTAAAAGACTATATTAAGACTATAATAAGAGATGAGGAAGGACACTATATCAGACTCAAAGGATCTGTCCAACAAGAAGATCTAACAATTTTAAATATCTATGCCCCTAACCTGGGAGCAGCCAACTATATAAACCAATTAATAACAAAATCAAAGAAACACATCAACAATAATACAATAATAGTAGGGGATTTTAACACTCCCCTCACTGAAAAGGACAGATCATCCAAGCAAAAGATCAACAAGGAAATAAAGGCCTTAAATGACACACTGGACCAGATGGACATCACAGATATATTCAGAACATTTCATCCCAAAGCAACAGAATACACATTCTTCTCTAGTGCACATGGAACATTCTCCAGAATAGATCACATCCTGGGTCCTAAATCAGGTCTCAACCAGTATTAAAAGATTGGGATCATTCCCTGCATATTTTCAGACCACAATGCTCTGAAGCTAGAACTCAATCACAAGACGAAATTTGGAAAGAACCCAAATACATGGAGACTAAACAGCATCCTTCGAAAGAATGAATGGGTCAACCAGGAAATTAAACAAGAATTGAAAAAATTCATGGAAACAAATGATAATGAAAACACAATGGTTCAAAATCTGTGGGACACAACAAAGGCAGTCCTGAGAGGAAAATATATAGCGGTACAAGCCTTTCTGAAGAAACAAGAAAGGTCTCAGGTACACAATCTAACCCTACACCTAAAGGAGCTGGAGAAAGAACAAGAAAGAAACCCTAAGCCCAGCAGGAGAAGAGAAATCATAAAGATCAGAGCAGAAATCAATGAAATAGAAACAACAACAAAAAAAAATAGAACAAATCAATGAAACCAGGAGCTGGTTCTTTGAAAGAATTAATAAGATTGATAAACCCCTGGCCAGACTTATCAAAAAGAGAAGAGAAAGAACACAAATAAATAAAATCATGAATGAAAGAGGAGAGATCACAACTAACACCAAAGAAATACAGACAATTATAAGAACATAATGAGCAACTCTCTGCCAACAAATTTGACAATCTGGAAGAGATGGATGCATTCCTAGAGACATATAAACTACCAAAACTGAATCAGGAAGAAATAGAAAACCTGAACAGACCCATAACCAGTAAGGAGATTGAAACAGTCATCAAAAATCTCCAAACAAACAAAAGCCCAGGGCCAGATGGCTTCCCAGGGGAATTCTACCAAACATTTAAAGAAGAATTAATTCCTATTCTCCTGAAACTGTTCCAAAAAATAGAAATGGAAGGAAAATTTCCAAACTCATTTTATGAGGCCAACATCACCTTGATCCCAAAACCAGACAAGGACCCCATCAAAAAAGGGAACTACAGACCAATATCCTTGATGAACACAGATGCAAAAATTCTTACCAAAATACTAGCCAATAGGATCCAACAGTACATTAAAAGGATTATTCACCACGACCAAGTGGGATTTATTCCAGGACTGCAAGGTTGGTTCAACATCCGCAAATCAATCAATGTGATAACAACACATTAATAAAAGAAAGAACAAGAACCATATGATACTCTCAATAGATGCTGAAAAAGCATTTGACAAAGTACAGCATCCCTTCCTGATCAAAACTTTTCAAAGTGTAGGGATAGAGGGCACGTACCTCAAAGCCATCTATGAAAATCTATGAAAATACCACCACAAATATCACTCTCAATGGAGAAAAACTGAAACCTTTTCTGCTAAGGTCAGGAACACGGCAGGGATGTCCATTATCACCACTGCTATTCAACATAGTACTAGAAGTCCTGGCCTCATCAATCAGACAACAAAAGGAAATTAAAGGCATCCAAATCGGCAAAGAAGAAGTCAAACTATCACTCTTCACAGATGATATGATATGATATGATAATATGATATGATACTTCAGTATCATATGATACTATATGTGGAAAACCCAAAAGACTCCACTCCAAAACTGCTAGAACTTATACAGGAATTCAGTAAAGTGTCAGGATATAAAATCAATGCACAGAAATCAGTTGCATTTCTCTACACCAACAACAAGACAGAAGAAAGAGAAATTAAGTAGTCTATCCATTTACAATTGCACCCAAAATTATAAGAAACCTAGGAATAAAACTAACCAAAGAGGCTAAGGATCTATACTCAGAAAACTATAAAATACTCATGAAAGAAATTGAGGAAGACACAAAGAAATGGAAAAGTGTTCCATGCTCCTGGAATGGAAGAACAAATATTGTGAAAATGTCTATGCTACCTAAAGCAATCTACACATTTAATGCAATTCCTATCAAAATACCATCCATTTTTTTTTTTCAAAGAAATGGAACAAATAATTCTAAAATTTATATGGAACCAGAAAAGACCTCGAATAGCCAAAGGAATACTGAAAAAGAAAGCCGAAGTTGGTGGCATCCACAATTCCGGACTTCAAGCTCTATTACAAAGCTGTCATCATCAAGACAGTATGGTACTGGCACAAAAACAGACACATAGATCAGTGGAACAGAATAGAGAGTCCAGAAATACACCCTCAACTCTATGGTCAACTAATCTTTGACAATGCAGGAAAGAATGCCCAATGGAAAAAAGACAGCCTCTTCAATAAATGGTGTTGGGAAAATTGGACAGCCACATGCAGAGGAATGAAACTGGACCATTCTCTTATCTCATACACAAAGATACACTCACAATGGATGAAGGACCTCAATGTGAGAAAGGAATCCATCAAAATCCTTGAGGAGAACACAGGAAGCAATCTCTTTGACCTCAGCCACAGCAACTTCTTCCTAGGAACATCACCAAAGACAAGGGAAGCAAGAGCAAAGATGAACTATTGGGATTTCATCAAGATCAAAAGCTTTTGTGCAGCAAAGAAATCAGTTAACAAAACCAAAAGACAACTGACAGAATGGGAGAAGATATTTGCAATCTACATATCAGATAAAGGGCTAGCGTCCAAAATCTATAAAGAACTTAGCAAACTCAACACCCAAAGAACAAATAATCCAATCAATAAATGGGCAGAAGACATGAACAGACATTTCTGCAAAGAAGACATCCAGATGGCCAACAGACACATGAAAAAATGCTCCACATCACTCGGCATCAGGGAAATACAAATCAAAACCACAATGAGATACCACCTCACACCAGTCAGAATGGCTAAAATTAACAAGTCAGGAAATGACAGATGCTGGCGAGGATGTGGAGAAAGGGGAACCCTCCTACACTGTTAGTGGGAATGCAAGCTGGTGCAACCACTCTGGAAAACAGCATGGAGGTTCCTCAAAATGTTGAAAATAGAACTACCCTATGACCCAGCAATTGCACTACTGGGTATTTACCCTAAAGATACAAATGTAGTGGTCCGAAGGGGCACGTGCACCCGAATGTTTATAGCAGCAATGTCTACAATAGCCAAACTATGGAAAGAACCTAGATGTCCATCAACAGATGAACGGATAAAGAAGATGCGGTATATATACACAATGGAATACTATGCAGCCATCAAAAGAAATGAAATCTTGCCATTTGCAATGACGTGGATGGAACTAGAGGGTATCATCCTTAGCGAAATAAGTCAATAGGAGAAAGACAACTATCATATTATTTCCCTGATATGAGGAAGTGGAGATGCAACATGGGGGGTTTGAGGGGGTGGGAGAAGAATAAATGAATCAAGATGGGATTGGGAGGGAGACAAACCATAAGTGACTCTTAATCTCATAAAACAAACTGAGGGTTGCTAGGGGAGGGGGATTGGGAGGTAGGGGTGTGGTTATGGACATTGGGGAGGGTATGTGCTATGGTGAGTGCTGTGAAGTGTGTAAACCTGGCAATTCACAGACCTCTACCTCTGGGGACAAAAATACATTATATGTTTATTAAAAAATTTTTTTTTAAATTTTTTTAAAAAAAGAAGAGAACATGAGCCTTGCCTCCAGAGACTGAGGCTGTGTCCCAGTCTACAGTCAGTCAGAACACTGTGATCTCAGTCCCACAGTCTCACGGAACTTAATTCTGCAATGATGTGAATGAGCCTAGAAACAGAGGACCCATAGCCTCAGATGAGATCACAGTCCTAAGTAACAACTTGATTTCAGCCTGGTGAGATCCTGAGCAGAGAGCCCAGACTCCTGGTTCACAGAAACTATCAGATAATAAATGTTTTGATTCAAGACATTAAAAAAAAAATAGAGCTACCCTATGACCCAGCAATTGCACGACTAGGCATTTATCCCAAAGATACAAATGTGGTGATCCAAAGGGACACCTGCACCCTAATGTTCATAGTAGCAATGTCCATAACCGAACTATAGAAAGGGCCAAGATGTCCATTGACACATAAATGGATAAAGATGTGGTATACATATTCAATGGAATATTACTCAGCCATCAGAAAAGATGAATACTTACCATTTATATTGAATTGGATGGAACTGGAGGGGATTATGTTGAGAGAAGTAAGTTAATCAGAGAAAGACAATTATCATAAGGTTTCACTCATATGTGGAATATAAGAAGCAGCAAGGAAGATCATAGGGGAAGGAAGGGAAAGCTGAATGGGAAGTCATCATAGAGGGAGAAAAACCATGAGAGACTCTTTTTCTTCTTTTGAGATTTTATTTATTTATTTGACAGACAGAGATCACAAGTAGGCATAGAGGCAGGCAGAGAGAGAAAGGAGGAAGCAATCTCCCCGTCGAGCAGAGAGCCCGACGTGGGGCTTGATCCCAAGACCCTGGGATCATGACCTGAGCTGAAGGCAGAGGCTTTAACCCACTGAGACACTCAGGTGCCCCAACCATGAGATACTCTTAACAATAGGAAACAAACTGAGGATTGCTGAAGGGGAGGTGGGCAGGGGATAGGATAATTGGGTGATGGGCATTAAGGAAGGCACTTGATATGATTAGCACTGGGTGTTAAATGCAACTGATAAATGATTGAACACTACTTCTGAAACTAATGATGACTGTATGTTGGCTAATTGAATTGAATTTAAACAAAAAAGGGAGAGAGGGGGGAAAAAAGAGAGGAGAAAAAAATA
This sequence comes from Mustela nigripes, assembly GCF_022355385.1. Lineage (NCBI taxonomy): Eukaryota > Metazoa > Chordata > Mammalia > Carnivora > Mustelidae > Mustela > Mustela nigripes. Next base: position 33,376,181 of record NC_081566.1, on the reverse strand, counting down.
ATCTATTAAGAATTACCAGAATACATGAGTTTAGAAAGAGAGCAGTGTAATAGGCTAATATTATTCTAAGCTAGCAATGGAAAATTGGAAATGGAAAGAGTAAATACAATACCATTTTTATAGGACCCAAATATGAAATACCTGTGGAAAAATTTAACAAAATATATGTAAAACCTGTGCATAGAAGACTATAAGACATTGCTGATAGAAATTTGAAAAGGCCAAAACAAGCATAGATTATGAACAGAATAGAAAGTCCAGAATAAAACTACACATAATTGATTTTTGACAAAAAGGACAGGTAATTTAGCTGGGAAATAGAATCTCTTCTACAAATAATACTGGAACAACTTCTCATTCCTAAGGAAACACATGAACCTCAACCTTTACCTTTCATTGTAACCAAAAACTAATACAAAATGAATCAGAGACCTGAAAGTAAAAGAAAACTCTACAATATTATATTAGTTTCAGGTGTACAACATAGTGATTCAGTAATTCCATACATTCATTACTCAGTGCTCACCACTATGAGTGTAGTCAACATCTGTCACCATAGAACATTATTTCAGTACTATTGATTATATTCCCTATGCTGTACTTTTTATCCCTGTGACTTAATTATTTTAAAACAGGAAGTTTATACCACACAATCCCCTTTATTTCACCCATTTTCCCATCCATCTTTCTTCTGGCAACCACAGTTTGTTCTCCATATTCGAGTTTTTTTTTTTTTTCTACATATAAGTGAAATCATATGGTATGTATCTTTCTCTGTCTTGACTTATTTCACTTAGCATAAATAAAAAACAATTTTAACTGTACATTATCAACTGAACATATCCAAAAGCAATATAGAGATGCTCTTGAAGTCCAGTTGCTTTTCCAAAAAAGTATATTCAGTCATACCAATTACTAACATCATTGCATTATTAAGGAAATTGTTGGGGTGCCTGGGTGGCTCAGTGGGTTAGAGCCTTTGCCTTCAGCTCAGGTCATAATCCCAGGGTCCTGGGATCAAGCCCCTCATCAGGATCCCTGCACAGCAGGGAGCTTCCTCCTCTCTCTCTGCCTGCTTCTCTGCCTGTTTGTGATCTCTGCCTGTCAAATAAATAAATAAAATCTTAAAAAAAAAAAGAAATTGTTATATTATAACCTATTATTAAAATACAATTTAATGTTTTCTAAAATAAAATTCTAAAACTTCTAGAAGGAACCATTAGAGAAAAAAAAATTTTTGTGACATGGAAATAAATAAAGTCTTCTTAGGACACACAAATCATGAAACATAAAAGGTAGATAAATTGTACCTCATCAAATTTATTACCTTCTGCTCTTCTGAAGGCACCATTAAAAAATTAAGAAGCAAGCCACTGCCTGGAAGAATAGCCATATCTGACATGGACTTATATTCAGAAAGCATATAGACCCCTTGCAACTCAACTATAAGAAAACAAGCAATTAAGACAAAAAAGTTTCGGTAAAAACTTTGGTAAACTTTGGTAAAGTTTCAAAAAGCTATTCAACAAAAGAAGATAAATTACCAGGCAGTAAGCACATGGAAGCACACTCAATGTCTTTGGTCACCTGAAAAATGTAAGTTGAAACCACAATGGTATAATGCTTCATGCTTATTAGAATAGCTAAAATTAGAAGAAAAAAAAAACACCTGATAAATGCAAGTGTTGATAAGTGTTGATAAGGTTATGGAACAGCTGAACTCTCATGCATTACTGGTGAGAATGGGAAATAATATAACCACTTCAGAAAATAATCCATCAGTTTCTTTAAAAATTATACATATATATACTATGAAACTTAGCAATTCAATTTTTAGATATTTATTCAGTTTTCAGATATTTATCCAAGAGAACTAAAAACATGTTGACACAAAAACTTGCACTCAAATATTTACAATGGCTATATTCAGAATAGCCCCAAACAGGAAACAACTCAAATGTCCTTCAAATGGTGTAAACATACAATGGCTATTATTGACCATTAAAAAGGAACAAACAATCCAATATAAATGCTTGCTTGAATAGTTTTAAAAAGAAGCTACAGGGCGCCTGGGTGGCTCAGTGGGTTAAAGCCTCTGCCTTCAGCTTGGGTCATGGTCCCACGGTCCTGGAATCAAGACCTACATCAGGCTCTCTGCTCAGCAGGGAACCTGCTTCCCTTCCTCTCTCTCTGCCTGCCTCTCTGCCTACTTGTGATCTCTGTCTGTCAAATAAACAAAACCTTAAAAAAAAAAAGAAGCTACAAATGACCATTGATCACAAGACTGAATAACATGAAAAGAGGCTCAATATCTTGTCAGAGATACATACATTGAAACCAAAATGACATACCATATGTGCCCATGACTATGTCTAAAGTCAAATGCCAGTTATACCAACCCTTGACAAGTATGTGGAACACCCAAAACTCTTGTACATTGCCTGTGGCAGAGGAAAATGTTACAGCCACTTTGGTTAACTGTTTCTCTTGTTCTAAAAATGCTAAACATATCTCTATATATGTTTAGCATTTATTCCTAGATATCTACTTGAGAGAATGAAGACATGTCCACAAGAAGACAGATATAATAATACCATGCCACGTTCATAGTAGCTCATTATTGGGGGCACAGCCCAATTGTTCAGGACAAAAGATAATGAAATTGTTGCATGTTCCTACAATGAATACATCTCAACAATTTAAAAAAAAAGAGTGAAATATGGATAGAAGCAGCAACATGGATAAATTTCTAAATGCCATTTTAAATGAAAGAAGACAGACACAGAAAAATACACACTGTATGAGCCCATGATAAGAAATCTAAAAGTAGACAAAACAAGCTATAGTGAGAGGAATTTAAAAAGTATCTGCCTCAGGAGCATGGAAGAATCGACTGGAAGAAGGCATAAACGATAATGTCTGTTACATGTTTAAGAACCATTGTGGGTGGGGTGGAGTGAAAGTCCTGATTTATAGCATTTTCTGATTTTCGTGCTGTAAATACTCTCAATTTCAAGATTTCCAGCTGCCACCATGACGTGACTGCATGAGTTGTTGGGACTAGATATACACAATTGACTTGCACAAGGCATTTCAAGCTGGCTTCCACCACTACTGTGTGGGTATGAGGAAAATTTCTCCGACATTAAACACATTTTATTTATTCTTCTGGGATATGGTTATGAGGGTATATATATATATATATATATATATATATAATTGTCAAAGCTTATCAAATTCCTTGAGATCTGTGCGTTTTTGTACGTAAGTTATATTTTGATTACGAAAAGTAATCAGTGCCATATGTTGGGTACAAAGAAATACTTGACACTGGGATCGTTCCCATTATAACAGCATAACATCCTAGTATAACCCACTATAACAAAAAATTCCAAAATTTAATGTCTTAAATCAATGGCATTCTAACTTTTGGTCAGGTTTGG
>NC_081566.1:33363726-33372338 GCF_022355385.1 Mustela nigripes | reverse complement strand
GGCTTAGTGGGGATAGTTCATCTCTGCTCCACTCAGCATCAGCCAAAGCAGCTTGAAGGCAGGGTACGGAATCCTCTCTCATTCATTCAAACATCTAGTGGTGAATAATGGGCTGTTGAAGGGAATACTTACACATGACCTCTCCATGTGACTAGGGCTTTCATACAGCATGATGCCTGAGTTTTGAAGGTGAATGTCCAAGAGAAAGAAATCTATGCAGAAGTTTTATCACCATTTCTAACCTAGCCTAGGAAATTATACTTCATCACCTCCATCACTTTCTATTTGTCAGGGTAGTCACAAGCTTGCCCAGGCTCAGGAGATAGAGAAATGGAATTCAACTCTTGATGGGTAATGCAAAGTTCTGGAAGAGTATATAGGACAGGAAATATTGCTGTGGCTGTTTTTGAAAAATACATCCAGCCACAGAATATCATTGGCCTAATTCACCTCTTTCCCACAATCCAAATATTTGCCCCTTCTCCAAGATCTTTCAAAGCTTTATCCCATTTTAGCATCATATTAAAGTTCAAGGGCCAATATCTTACTATCTGAGTCAGATCCAAGAGTAGAGAAGTCTCCTTGGGTGTGTTCCTCAAGCACAGTGGCTTGAACGGGGTTCCTTTCCATGTGAAGACCAGAGAACTAAAGAAATGAGCTGTTTGAACCCTACATAACTAACCTAAGTTGTAAGACAAGCATTAAGATACCATAATACTTCCACCATTCATAAAGTAGGAAAACTGGAAGCATCCCATATTCATTGGTTCGTGGTAAATGTGAAATCTTTGCCAATCCCTGATTAGAGCTTGGTCCTACTTCCTGGGGATGATTCACTATTATTATTGGCTCTGCCATCTGGGATTTGCTTATGCCTTCTGTGAAATTCTTTCCTGCTCTATAAGAAGCAAATAGTTTGTGCCTGTAGTCATTCAAGATTCTGATGCCTTTTTCCTTTTCTTTTCTTTAACATAAATTATAGATGTTATTCAGATTTTTCTAGTTTTTCCATTAACATCTTAAAATTCCAGGACTCAACCCAGAACACTGCTTTTCATTTAGTTATAATGTCTCTTGAATCTTCTCTAAGCTGTAACAGTTTTGCAGACTTTATCTTTCACAACATTATTGAAATATAATTCATATATCATACAATTTACCCATTAAGGTATACAATTCAATGTGATTTTTAAAAGGTTTTATTTATTTATTTTTGCGAGAGAGAGAGAGCACAGGCGAGGGAGGGCATGAGATGGGGAAGAGGCAGATGGAGAGGGAGAGACAGACTTCCCACTGAGCAGGGGCCCAATACGGGGCTGCATCCCAGGACCCTGGGATCATGACCTGAGCCCAAAGCAGATGCTTAACTGACTGAGCCACCTAGACACTCCTAATTTAATGGCTTTTAACATATCCAAAGAATTGTGTGACTATCACTGTAATCTAATTTTAGAACATTTTATCACCCCAAAAGAAACCACTTACCCATTGACAGTCACTCCCCATTCCTCTTCCCCAAAATTGAAGCACTAGACAACCACAAATCTTCTTTTTATCTTTCAAGACTTGCCTTTTCTGGACATTTCATAGAAATGAAATCATACAATATGTGGTCTTCTGTGTCTGGCTTCTTTCCCCTAATATATTGTTTTCACAGTTCATCCATGTAATAGTATATACTAGTAGTTCATAATTTTTATTGCCAAGCAAAATTCCTTTGGATGGATATCTCGTGTTTTATTTATCCATTCATCAGATGATAGGCATTTGAGTTCTTTCCACTTTTGAGCTCTAATGAGTAATTCTTCAATGAACATTTGTGTAATGACTTTTTTTTGGATGGAATTGTTTTTATTTTCCTAGGGTATATAACAAAAAGTAAAATTGCTGAATCATATGGTAACTTTATGCTTGACAATTTGAGGAACTGCCAAACTCTTTTCCAAAGTAGCTGCACTATTATTACATGCCACCAACAATATATGAAGGTTGCAATTTCTGCACATGCTCATCAACACATTATCTTTTTGACTATATTCTAATTGGTACGATGTGGTGATATCTCATTGTGACTTTTGATTTGAATCTCCCTAATGACTACAATGTTGAACATATATTCATGCGCCTATTAGCCATTTGTATATCTTCTTGGGAGAATTGTCTGTTCAAATCCTTTGCCCATTTTAAAGTTGGGTTATTTATCTTTTTTATTATTGAGTCTTGTATGTTCTTTATATTGTCTGGATATAATCCCTTTATCACATATATAACTAGAAAATATTTCCTTTCATTCTATAGGTTGTCTTTTCACTTTGTTGATGTATCAAACCCTTTACATCAAAAGGTTTTTAATTTGGTGAAATCCAACTTACCTATTTGTTATTTTTGCTGTTGTTTTGGTGTCCTATCTAAGAAACCATTAACAAAGCCAAATTCATGAAGATTTACTTCTATGTTTTCCTTTTTTTTTTTTTTAAGATTTATTTATTGAGTGAGGGAGGGGCAGCAAGAGGGAGAGAAAGTCTAAAGCATGCTCTGCACTGAGCACAGAGCTTTAGGTGGGTCTCAATCTCATGATCCTGAGATTGCAACGTGAGCTGAAGAGTCAGGCACTCAATCAACTGCACCACCCAGGTACCCCAGCTTCTGTGTTTTCTTTTAAGAATCTTGTATTTTTAACATCTCATTTGGATCTATGATCCACTTTGAGACAGTTTTTTTGTTTGCTTATTTTTGCATATGGATATCCAGTTGTTCCAACAACATTTAGTAAAAAGACTATGTATTTCCCATTGAATTGTCTTGGCACCCTTGTCCCAAATCAACTAACTATAAAATAAGGGTTTATTTATGGACTCTTCATTCTATTTAATTGATTTACACGTCTATTCTTGGGCCAATATGACATTGTCCTGATTATTATATCTTTGTAGTAAGTTTAAAATTAAAAAATGTGAGTCCTCCAACTTTTTTTACTTTTTAAAGATTACTTGGGCTATTTTTGGTCCCTTGGGTTTCCATATGAATCTCAAGATAAAAGTGTCAATTACTGCAAAATATGAGAGCTGGGATTTTGATAGGGATTGCACTGAATCTATAGATCAATTAACATATCACCATCTTAACAATAGTAAGACTTCTAATCCATGAACATGGGATATATTTCTATTTATTTAGATTTTCTTTAATTTCTTTCAATGATGTTTTATGGTTTTCAGAGTCTAAGTTTTGAACCTTTTTTGTTCAGTTTATTCCTAAGTATCTTACTCATCTTGATACTATTATAGTGGAATTTTATTCTCATTTTATTTCAGATTATTCATTGCTAGTGTATAGAAATACAATATATTTTTCTAGATTGAGCTTGTATCAGGCACTGTTTATTGGTTCTAAGAGTGGTGGATTCCTTGGGATTTATACATGCAATATCACGTCATCTGAAAATAGAGATAAATAGATTTATTTCATCCTTTTCAATCTGAAAGTCTTTTATTTCTTATCCGTTCACTTATCTATTTGCTTGCTTACATATTTATTAATTCTGCCTCTCTTGGATAGATACCCATATAATAGAAATGGTGAGGGTGGCCATCTTTGACTTGTTCCTTGTATTAGGGAGGAAAGCATTCTATCTTTTCTCTTAAGTCTGACATTTTAACTGTAGATTCTTTCTTTCTTTCTTTCTTTCCTTCTTTCTTTCTTTCTTTCTTTCTTTCTTTCTTTCTTTCTTTCTTTCTTATAGCTATCCTCTATCAGTTTGAAGAACTTCAATCCTATTCCTAGTTTCCTGAGCTCTTTTCAACTTTATGTCTCACTCTAAACATTTTATTACCATTTACTCCCTCAGACAAGAGTAGCCACATAGCCACAAAATTTCTTTGAGAAATTCTACCCTGGGTGTCCCATAAAGCTGCTAGAAGACAATATCCTTCAGATTTTCAGTTTTATTTTTTAACACTTTGTGTGAGGCATGACCTTAGAGTCATAGAACCAACCTATTCTTGGGAGCTTGAGATGCCATCTTAAATTTTTCTGAGATTTCAGTATATGGTTGTTCAGTTACAAACATTATCTTTTAGGTAAAGCCCTAGCTTTGCCCTTTCTTATGCAGGTCTGGATTTGACCTTTGTTTGGAAACCATTTGTTAATTTTAACATCATTTGCCATTTGGAGAGGCTGGTACTGAGAAACAGCAAGACCTGTTTTTTTTTTTGTTTTTGCTTTTGCTTTTATTTAACAAAGCTTTCTTCAGAATGTTGCTTTCATCTTGCATTATACTATGAATAACAAAAAGAAGCTAAATAACACTTTTAACATTCTACCTGGGAATATCCTTAGCTAGATCATGCAGTTCATTAGGTGAAGTTTCTATTTCCTATGTCATTATAGGTGATAATGTTGCTGAACTTTTTGTCACTTCATAACAAGGGATTCTTTCCTCGAGGTTCCATTATTACTTTCCTCACTTCTTTAAAAGCCCTCAAAGACAACCTCCTCAGGGCCATCAGACCTCAGTCAACAGATTGCTCAAGGGCTATCTAACGTCTACCTTCCTCTTGGTCCCAAAACCACTTTCAGGTTTTGATGAGAACCCTCCACTTTCGATACCAAAATCCAGTCTAGTTATTATGGCTACATAACAAGCCACTTTCAATCTTAATAGCTTAAAACAATGACAGCACTTACTTCACTCTGAATCTGCATTTTGAGCAAGGCTCAGCAGGGATAATTTGTCTCCTCCCTACAGCAGCTTGAGGAGTGAGCACTAGAGTCATCTGAAGGCTTGTTCGCTCAGGTGTTAGGAGTTGACACTGATGCTCCACTGAAATCTGAACTGGGAATGACAACCAGAACACACACACAGCTCTCATTGTGGCTTGGGCTTCCTTACAACATGACAGTTGTGTTCCAAGGTAAAGCATATAAGAGAGAAAGAGCAAGGGGTGCCAGGCAGAAGCTCTGTTGCCTGTTCTAAGACAACTTTAGAAGTCGTACAATGCCACTTTCACCGCATTCTCTATGTTGACACACCATAATATTGCCCAGGGCAAAGGGAAGGAAAACAGATTTTACTTTGATGCACAATGGCAAGGTCCTTGGAAAGTATGTCAGATGGAAATATTGTGGCAGCCATTTTTGATAATTACAATCTGCCACAGGATAGCACTGCACAGGAAGCCCCACGTCCAGAGCACTCGCCTGAGTTCTCCCTGCCTGGCTGCTACCTCTAATGCCCCTGACTGTCAGCCTCCTGAGCTGCTGGAGGCCAGGCACTCTTCTATGGTGGCAGCTGCCACAGCTATGGGCCGCGGTAAAGCTGCAGGCAGATGAGGCAGCTGTACTGTAACTCTAGGCTGTTGTCCCCACCTGTGGCCAGCTAGGCACCTGCTGCTGCTACTGATCCAAGGTCTCCAGGCAGTGGATCGTGACCATCAACCAGGACAGGCCCTCCTGTTCCCGCCTACACTTGGATGTTTTAAGAATAAATATATGGTAAATTGCTGTAAATGTATTTTTTCCTCTTAATAACATATTTTTCCAGCTTACTTTATTGTTCAGAATACTGTATATAATATATATAACATAAAAAGACTCACTAATTCATGGTTTCTGTTATCAGTAAGGTTTCTGGCCAATAGTAGGCTATTAGTAGTTAGGTTTTTAGGAAACTAAAAGTTGTTGAGTTTTGACAATAGAAGGGTTAGCATGTCCCCCTTTTTGTTCAAGGGTCAACTGTGTGTGTGTGTGTGTGTGTATACGCACGCACGTGCATGTGTGCAGGTGCGTGTGTGGGTGTGTATGGTTTATGTGTGTGATTTTTTTTTTTGGCACCTTTTAACATAGAGGTGACTTATTAGAATCTGGGCTGGACTAAGGTTTTTTTGTTTTGTTTTGTTTTCTGTTTTTTAATCTATCCTGAATTTCATTTACTTATCTACAGTATGTCTCTGGTTTCTGTCTCTGTGGCATTTCTATCGCTCTCCCTTATGGAAGCAAGAAATTGGACAGAGGCAAATCATTGAGTTGGTGAAGAGATAGTCAAGGTTTAGGGTATTAAATGAGATTTCTCAATATATCATGATCTTTTTACTACAGATGTGGGCCTTTGAACAAATGTCCTTGCTTGCACAGGAGGGAAAACATGAGCTGTGTCTGCGTGGATTGAGAACAGACAGAGATATGGCTCTCTGCCTCCCGTTTGATTTGCTCCCCATCATCGGGTCTCATTGGCATGCATCTGCATTATGCTCTCTGTCCATGACCAGCCTTTCAAGAACTAAGTGCCAGTAGGAGGGAAAGTAGTCCATAGTAACTGGTGGGCATTAATCAAGGCCGCACTGGGCTGCCTCCAGTGGAACACATGTCTAATGGCCACAGAGAGAGGAGAGACTAGAAATCAATCTGCTTAATGCTAGTCTCCCCTCTGTCAAGAGATGAAGAGATGGGTTTATCATGCTATGAAATGTAATGCAAACTTGGAAATCAGGACAGTGGACAGAATAAAACAGAGAGACATTTAATCCTCCCCCTCCTCCAAAGCTCCCTAAAAGAGCCAACTTTCTATTCAAAAGACCACGTCAATAAGGTTGTACTTTCTTGTTGGATTTTTATAGTGATATCATGAGTGTGGAACTATCATTACTGTTAGAGAGTGACAGGCATCCCTTGACACTAGTACTGGGATATTATGATCCTTGAGCATAGACTTTGGCCCCACACAGAATGGAGAGTCAGTAAGCATGGAAATGATCAGTCCAAAGAAAGCTAAGGGAATCTCCACATGTCATTTATGTAGGTAGTGGACAATGGATCAGACCCCATACTTGTCTCTTCTTATTTGGATCAGCTGAATGATGTTGGATGGGTGGGTGGGAAGGGGAACTTTAAACTGGGAATCAGGAGTTTCAGTTCCTACTCGTGACTCTACCACTAACTCAAAGCCACATTTGTACATGTGTCCAATGAGAAGATTGGTTTACATTGGTTTACACTCTGAATTATTCCCCAGCTCTGATGTTCCCTTCTCCCACATGGTCTCAACCTTGTTCCTGAGGAGTACATGCCAGTGATTATCCAGACTCCCAAGCTCAAGTGAGACTGCCCGAGTTTTTGTATCATGTGCTGTATAAAGTTTTCATCTTTAGGGATTCTGATTTTACCACCAGAAATAGACTTCTTACAAAATAATTCTGTAAGCAGGCTAATGTCAGAATTAATTTAGAGTAATTCACAGGCACATAAGACAGACATAAGGAGTTTTGGTTTTCCACAGGACAAGGCCTGACGGAGTCTGCTTGGTGAAGAAACTGCTGGCTAACAGGTTTGGGTCGTGGATATGCCCTCCCTCCTGAAGAGACAGGAATGTTCTGGAAAAGCAGCACATTTGGTGTAAGGCTTTGGAAATCCCACTTCTCCCCTGGTGTTTTCATCTTCCTTTAATTAAGTTGTTTTCCATCCTCAGTGAGGAAAAATATGTGAGATTAAAGAGGAAATATTGGTAAGTTTGCTCTCCATTTCCCATTTGGCTTCTAGCCAGCTTGTTCTCTGGGGCAAGTCTCCCACCCACCTCTCTGTGTCTAGCAGTTTCATCTGTAAAATGCCTTTCTCACAGAATGAGATATTAATTTTACATTTTAAATGAAATCTTACATGTGAAATTCTTGGAAAATGGGATAGTGGAGTACAATTTTGAGGTGCTGTTATCACTGGATTATTAAACTTCTATGGAAACTCCTAGATTAGTTTGGATCAGTACTGGGTGTTTTTCAAGTATGGATGGAGACATTCAAGTCAGAGACTTTTTACTTCCAAAGCAACCTACACACTCAGGACTGAACTGCATGAAGCCAGCACCACAGAGGGAACGGCAAAGGTGGGGACAACCTGCAGAGTCTAGCCTTTTCAAAGGAAATAATGAGCTATTCAGTTACTATTCTGTGGGCTTAAAAAAAAAAAATTTTTTTTTTTTTTGAAAATGTTAGTTCAACCACTACTACTGAAAAATGCTCACTGCTCAACTTGTCGGCTGCAAATTAAGCCACCAAATGATTCAGTGCTACCGTGGTTGCGAGAGTCAAGAATGTTTTAAAAAGCAGCCGCTTCTTTAGCATCTCATCACATTTTAAAATAAAAATGAAGCCTCTAATGGAGCCCTAGAGCTGTTCTTTATATTCTGAGCCTTTCTTTTTGCCAGGCTTGGATACCCAGTTTGGAGCCACTTGGTCTTTGTCCGTGACCCATCTTGAAACTTTTTTTTTTTTTTTTCCATTTGAAAGCATGCATAATTTTTTTTCCAAGCTCTCTTAATTTTTTTATTTTTTTTATAAACATATATTTTTATCCCCAGGGGTACAGGTCTGTGAATCACCAGGTTTACACACTTCACAGCACTCACCAAAGCACATACCCTCCCTCACCACACCCTCACTTCTCTTGTTGTACAGCTCACACTTTTTTTTTATTTAAAAAATTTTTTTTAAATATTTAATATATTTTTTTTGTCTTTTCATTTTCTTTTTAATTAATTTTTTATTTTTTATAAACATATATTTTTATCCCCAGGGGTACAGGTCTGTGAATCACCAGGTTTACACACTTCACAGCACTCACCA
>NC_081566.1:33143147-33363716 GCF_022355385.1 Mustela nigripes | reverse complement strand
AAGCACATACCCTCCCCAATGTCCATAATCCCACCCTTTTCCTTTGACACTTACAGCCCAACAAGGGGAATGTGGTGGGTGTGGCGGGTCTGCATTTTCATAGGACTCTCCCCCTCTGTACTGAGCAATTATCAAGCACAGAAACCGGGTTCAATGAGCATGCAGGAAGTGTTTACTGAGCATTCACTATCGTCCCACTACTGTGTTGAGTAGGTGAGGACACCAAAGAAAGTGCCATGGTTTTTGTCATAAGAAGGACTAGACTTTTTAACAGTAGAGAGGATTAGCTGCTGAAGGTTCTGAATGAATTTCTTGAAAATCCCATGCAGAAATCATGACAGAGGCATCTGTGTCTCTCTGACCACATTAGCCTGTTTTCCGGTTTTCATTCACATTCCAGAATTACGCTGGCATTATCCACACTTTGTCCCTAAGACTGCAGCATCTTATTTGGACTCTCCATCTTACCCTTACTTCTTAGAAGTTTAACCCATGCACCCTCTCTCCTTGGTTTCTTTAGTGCCTTTGAATTTTGTTTCTGGTTTGACTCTCTTTCTTACACCTTGGCTCAGGGGCTTATTCTAGCCTTTTCCCCAATTCTCCCACATTGTCCATAGGACAGGAGGCCTCCTTGCTTAGTGAGTTCTTAGATATTAGTTCCCTCCTGGCAGCCAAATCTATAGTGATTGGAGTAATTTCTGATGCCCTAATGGGAAACGAAACCCTAACGTACTATTTGGTGATGGAATATTTCCACTGGAAAGGTAACTCAGCATTATATGTCAAGAGATGTGACTAAAATCTTTGGCCTAGAAATTCCACATATAAAAATCTACTCTAAAATAGTGTTTCTTAATAGGTAGTTATCTTGTAGGTGAAAATGTCCAAATAGGATTAAATAAATTTTTGAAATACAATATAGACTTCAATAAGTTATCCCATAAATATTTGTTTAATAAAGAAGTCACTTTAAAGATTTTATTTATTTATTTATTTATTTACTGGAGGGATAGCACAGAAAGAGAGCATGAGTGGGGGGAGGGGCAGAGGGAGACAGAATCTAGAGCAGACTCTGCACTCAGTGTGGAACCAGAAGGGGGCCTTGATCTCACAATCCTGAGACCATGATCTGAGCTGAAACCAAGAGTCAGAGGCTTAACTGACTGAGTCACCCAGGCACCCCATAAAGGAATAACTTTAAAGCCATTGAAAAAGTTCAGATATCCATACTCGATTCATTCCTTTTTGCCCTTCTTTTGACACTGTCAGATCGGCAAAAACCAAAGAGATCATTCAGTGATACCATTCAAACTAAGGTGGGTATCCTGGAGGAAATACTCCTATTCTAGTGTGTCCAGGCAAGAAAGAAAAATGATTCAGACACTGTGAAATAAAACAACCCATCAAAAAAGGAATGAGAGGGCGCCTGGGTGGCTCAGTGGGTTAAGCCATTGCCTTCGGCTCAGGTCATGATCTCAGGGTCCTGGGATTGAGTCCTGAGTTGGGCTCTCTGCTCAGCGGGGAGCCTGCTTCCTTCTCTCTCTCTCTCTCTGCCTGCCTCTCCGCCTACTTGTGATCTCTCTCTGTCAAATAAATAAATAAATTCTTAAAAAAAAAAAAAAAAAGGAATGAGAGCATGTTTCTAGCCACTCAGATATCTTAGCCCTACATTCCAGATATGGAGTCCAAAGTTCCAGCCAAATAGCCTGATAGTCCCTCTCCTGCACAGGGCTCCGACTTCCGAGATGCCTAGGGATATGACCTTGATCAAAGCCCCTTCTCTCATCAGTACTTATTTTGTTTCTGAAACTCTTTGGAAGTCTCCAACTTGCAGAAATGCAGAAGTGGCTGAAGATGAAAGAGGAGTTTATGAGTTGTGGCAGCAGAAATATATTCTTATGTGTGTAAGAGCTCAAGAAATATTCCACCCATGTATCTTTCCTGAAGAAGTTATTCTAAGGCATAAGCCAGCTGACAAACATATAAATCAAATGTGGGAACCCAGGAAAGAAGTCTGAGGATAAAAGGATTGTAAGTACAGTGAAGTTAGTTGAGACATTTATTTAATTATTTATCTAACAAAAATAAGTGCTAAAGTAAAAACTTGTTTGGAAAGAGTAGTGTCTAACAAGAAGAATGCCAAGATGATAAATTTACATTATGTTAGAAAGATCATATAAAGGTGGATTGAAAGAAGTGAAATTGTACTGAATTCCTTCTGTTGCATTAAGATGATTTAGCTTTTTTTGTCCAAACTCTTAGAATTATGAGAATAGAGTGACCAAAGTTTGGCAATTCAAGAGTTTGAGAACAGACACATGTTTTGAATATTATAATTAATGAAAAATTAATAGCAGCTTTAATTACCATAAAGCAGATTTTAATCACTGTAAAATTAATGCACCTTTCCGTGTGTCTATGAAACATTTACCAAAGTTGACTGAAGACAAGGATAATAAATTCCAAAGAGCTATTATTTATTTTCTCTTTTCATTCCCCATAACCAGGGTATCCAAGTAAAATCATACCTCCTGATGGTATTCTAAAACTCAGTGAGCATATGTCACCTCATTTTTATACTCACTGTGAGTCCCAGTATCAGCGGTTTGAGAATTTGAGTATAGACACGCACAGCTTTATTAAAAAGGTTACATCAGAATATCAAACATCCACTCAAGTTGTGGAAAGCTGGAAAGAATGTGGCTGCCAACTTCACAACAAGAAAAAGAAGAAAATCACAACTTTTCTTGAACATATCTGAAAGTTGGGGTTGTAGGGCAACAAGCTAATTCAAAATATAAGGAAAAGCAGACATCTCCAAGTACATACAGGAGGTAAGAAAGCACTGGCTTACTTGGAGCAGAGCATGGAAGTCAGTTGATTTGATCACGCAAGCAAAGACATTTCAGCTAAAATTTTCATCAGTTTGCTGGGAAGGACAGTTTGCAACCATTGAAAACTTTTTCATTAACTTCACTGGGGATTCATTAGGAAGATTACAGGCAGGATATCAGACTCAGGGAGATCCTTCATGTTGCAGGCTTGGGGAATAGGAGTATCCTTTACTGCAGAACTTGCCAAGCCTAGTCCAGAGCCTTCTCTCTATGGAACTAAAGCCTTAACCCACTAGGAGAGGGCAGTAAACTCTATTTTCCCCATAGCACAGGTAAAAACCTGTTGTGTCTAGGGGAAGAAAACAGAAAACAGCATCTACCTCTATGGGAGGAGCAGGAAGCCATTCTGGTTCAGGTCATTAGAGATCTTCCGACACCAGGAGAAGGGAAGATGACTTAGGAAGCCCACCCAAGAGACCCAGGAGCTCTGGGTTGGTCTAAAACTAAAGCTGAACCAAGACCACCAAGATTGTCCCTCTGAGCCCCACTACCAGGCTGGTAAGCATCAAATAGTAACAAGTAAGAGCCGTTTACTGCCTGAAAGGGGAGAACATGGATAGAGAACCTCGGAGGTGCAGAGTCATAGGGAAAACCTGAAGCGGAAAATGACAAAGAAACATTGAAAAAATCCACCAGCAACCAAAACCCCACCTTAAGCATAAGGTAATATTAGAAGAATTTGAAGCTAGTGTTTTACTGAGGGTAACTTTCACAACAAAACCCTGCTCCTTCTCACATGTTCTTATCATTCTGTATTAGAATTCTCCCAAAAATAGACCAGTAGGATATGTGTATATGTGTGAGAGAGAGAGAAATACTGTGTGTATGTGTGTGTGTGTGTGTGTGCGTGTGTGTACATGGAGAGAAAGAGAAGGTGGGGGTATTTATTTTAAGGGATGGGTTCACATGGATTCTGTTAAGTCCGTATTCTCAATGGTAGATTGGCAGTCTGGATACTCAGAGAAGAATTGATGTAGCTCCAGCTTGAAAGCCATCCACTGGCAGAGTTCCCTCTTCTTCCAGAGAAGCCAGTGTTTATCTATTAAGACCTTCAGATTGGATGGGGCTCACCCACCTATATTATGAAGAGTAATTTGCTTTAGCTAAAGTCCATCAGTTTAAATGCTGATTTCATCTAAAAAATATCTTCACAAAAATATCTAGACCAAATATCTAGGTACCATGGCCTAGACGAATTGACATATAAAATTAGCTATTATGAACTCTTTGAGCACTCTATTGTTGTTTACCATAAGATGAAGCTTGGGTTTGTGTTTTCCCTGCCCTTTCCCTGGAATCAGCCATTTCTCCAAGTAGCCTTGTGTCATTTTATTTGGAAATTTATTTAGCATTTAGAAATCAAGATCCAGGTAATAGATGTACACCCTGGGACTGAATGTCATCATTTCTAGACCCTCGCAGCTGAGAGAGCTAGTAAATATATAAGTAACACATACATACACACACATACCCACACACAAGGGAAGGGAGAGAGGGAGGATTATAAATCAATTGCAAAATATTAAAATGAGGGAACTTGGGTTAAGTATGCACTGAAATTCTTTGCACTGTTTTCTTTTTTAAAGACTTTTAAAATATCATTTCATTTTAATGTTATTTCAAAAAAATTTTAATAATGCACATAATATATTGGTACAGTGAGAAAGCATAAGTATGCTTACAATTTGTTTCTCAATTTTTCTTATTGTTGATTTTTCAAGCTCAGGAATTTCTCAGGTGAAATCTGAAATTGCCCCCCCCCCATATACAGATTACAAAGGGGGGACACCAAAGAAAGGGGCAGAACACTCCAGTTTGGTGGGTGACAGGTTTAATAAACAGGGAAGCTTACCTATGAGGCTTTGCTTTGGCAGCTTCTAGACAAACAGACCTTCAAAAATACTGGCCAGAATCTTAAAAGTTTATATCAAGGCTTTACCAACATTTAGTCACATATTTGTCCAGATGGTCTCAACAGCACACTGAGCCTCTCCCAAGGGGATATCCTTAAGAAGCTTCCCACTGAGGGAATGGTGAGTAGAACATACATTCCAAGGACAGAAAAGGGGGTGAGAAACCTCCAATTGTCTAGGTCCCCCCGTGGGTCAACTAGTGGTCACATCCTCTTGATGACCTCCTCCAACATTTATTTTTTGTCTTGAAATATATTGATACATAATATTGTGTAAATTGAAGATGTACAACATGTTAATTGATTCCCATTGTAGAGATAATTAGCACCTCTATCATATTACATAATTATCCTTTCATTTTAGTAGTTGGAATAATTAAATTCCAGTCTCCTAGCAAGTCTGAGGATTTTAATGAAATATTGTTGTCTACATTCATTGTGCATTATATCTATAGCACTTCATCATTACTTTAAGTGTGTATCTTTAAACATTTGTCCAAACTCCACCCCCCACCACCCTCCATCCCTGGTAATCACCATGTTATTCTCTAATTTTTTACAAGTTTGGTATATTTAAATTCCACACATCAGTGATATCATATAGTACTTGTGTTTCTCTGTCTGACTCATCTCATTTAGCATAATGTGCTTAAGGTCCAACCATCTTGTGACAAATGGCAAGTTGCCATCACTTTTTGTGGCTGAATACTATTCCATTGTGTATGTGCACCACATTTTCTTTATCCATTCATCTCTAGTTGGACACTTAGGTTGTTTCTATATCATGGCGCATACATAGTGGTTTGATAAAGATGGGGGTGCAAGTATTTCTTAGTGTCTTGTGTCTTAAAGTTAGTTTCTTGTTTTCTTTGGATAAATAACCAGAAGTGGACTTGCTGGATCATTTGATAGATCTTTTTTCATAGTGGCTACATATATTTACATTCCTGCCAACAGTGCACAAGGATTCCCTTTCCTCCACATCCTTCTTGTCTCTTGCCTTCTTGATGATAGTTATTCTAATAGGTATGTGGTGTTATCTCACTGCTTAAAAATTTTCATTTCCCTGATGATTAGTGACGTTAAGCATCTCTTCATGAACTTACTGGTCATTTTCTTTAAAAAAATGATTTAGTTCCTCTATTTTTAAATCAGATTGTTTATTTCTTTGTTATTGAGTTTTATGGGTTCTTTGTATATTTTGGATAGTAACTTCATGGCTGATAAATGACTGCAAAAATTTCCTCATATTATGTAGGCTGTCTTTTTGTTTTATTTATTGTTTCTTTTGGTGTGCAAAAGCTTTCAAGTTTGACATAGTTTTATTTGTTGATTTTTGATTTCATATAATGTGTTTTTGGTGTCAAATCCAAAAAAATCATGCCAAGACCAATGTCAAGGAGTTTCTTCCCTACATTTTCTTGGAGGATTGTTAGAATTTCTGATCTTATCTTTAAGACTCTGGTCCATTTCAAGCTCATTTTTGTGAGTGGTATAAGATATCATTGCTCTGCGTTGTTAAACCATTTTTCCCAACATCATTTTTTGAAAAGACTATTCTTTTTCCACTGGATGATTTTGGTTCCCTTGTTAAATATAAGTTGACCACATAAATAAGGATTTAATTTTGGGGTTTCATTTAGTTTATGTGTCTGTTTTTGTGTCAGTACCATACTGCTTTTATTACTGTAGCTTTGTAGTATAGTTTGAAATCAGAAAGTGTTGTGCCTCCATCTCTGTTCTTTTTCCTCAGGATTATTTTGGCTGGCCATTTGGGGTCTTCTGTGGTTCCATATAAATGTTAGAATGTTTTTCTATTTATTTGAAAAATGACATTGTTATTTTGATGGTGATTATGTTGAATCTATAAATGGCTTTGAGTAGTATGGACATTTTTACAATATTAATTCTTCCAATCCATCAATACAGGATATCTTTCCATGTGTTTGTGCCTTCTATTTCTTTCAACAGTCTTTTAGTTCTGATGTACTCCTCTTTTGCCTCTTTATTTAAATTTATTCTTAAGTATTTTATTGTTTTTGATGCTATTATGAATAAGATGGCTCATTCTTCATTTATTTTTCAGTTTTTGTCTTTAGTGTATAGAAATACAATTGATTTCTGCATGTTAATCTTCTATCCTCTAATTTTGCTGATCCATTATTTTCTTAATTTTTAAGAACAAAATTATTTCAAAATTAGAAGTTCAAAAAAATAAGAATACATCAAGAATACCCTCAAGTAGTAAGTATCTCTGCTATTATTTTATTTATGATAAAGCAGTGATATGGCATATTTTCCATCTCACTCTAAAACAGCATGCTCTTCCACATTGAGTAGTTCCCAATATCTATCTCCTTTCCTTCCCACCCTTTCATGGACCATTGGAGAAACTGAAGTGAATGGTTTTAGGTGGCTTTTAAAACTCATCCCTGCCCTGCTCCAACAGACCAAAGCTGAATGCACACAACATTCTGGCCAGTCTCTGCACACCCAGGTGTACATCTGTTTTCTTCTAAAACATTGATTTTCAGGTTTACTGAGAATTATCTGGAAGGCTTTTAAGAAATACTGATACTCAATCCCTGATCCCTAAATTCAAAATTAATTGGTCAGGGTAGGTCCTAAATATTGGTACTACTTGAAAACTCCATAGGGTATTCTAACATGCATTGGGTACTGCCGCTATAAGACACCATCAGAATTATACATCACCCAAGCCTCCTGGGCCATCCATCTACCATCTCTAGAATTGCAAGCCATACTACTCTGTACATAAATCATGTGACCAATGTCCTATCTCTCCCTGCCCTCCCAAAATTTCTCATGAGACTTGTGAAATCTATGGCCTTTATTAATTGTCTTGTCTATATCCCTTACCTCTTCTTTGGTTTCTTCAAATTTCCAAAATGAAAAATGGCATCCTCTTTTAAGAGTTATCTGTTCTCTCACATTCCATGTATTAAGAAGGGGTAGGTATGCTCTTTTCTCTCCAATACTCAAAAGGGTTCTCTTTTTCTTTCTTCCTCTGTTGAATTTCAGGCCATCAGA
Source organism: Mustela nigripes (assembly GCF_022355385.1). Classification (NCBI taxonomy): domain Eukaryota; kingdom Metazoa; phylum Chordata; class Mammalia; order Carnivora; family Mustelidae; genus Mustela; species Mustela nigripes. The sequence continues at coordinate 33,355,859 of NC_081566.1, read as the reverse complement.
CTTCATTGCCCTGCTCTCTCATGCTTAGTATTATATTCCTTAATCTTTGAAATTTTCTGTAACTGACTTACTGTTTTTCCTCTTCATCTTTCCTCTATTACTATTATTGGTGATATCAGTGTCTATCTGCTGGTCTATCAGTACTCTGTCATTTTTGTTCTCACATTCTACCTTCTGTTGTTAGACACTCACTTCCATTTTCATGTTGGAAGCCAGGTCCTCCTACCCAGCAGCCTAAGGAAATATAATCTTTGGACAGACATGAAAAACTAGCTTCCTACATTGACGTTTCTTGCTTACAACAGCTTTGTGTCATCAGAATGATACCGCACCTAACTATGTTCCAACTGAAGGCCACGATCAAAGAAGATTAAATAAGAATAGACCAGAATTGCTGTCTGTTTAGGAATGAACTCAGCCCTTGTAAGGAAAGAAAAATTCCTACCCTGATGGATTCTTACATCTCCAAGCACTCTGTCAGGGTAAATGTATTTTACTGTCTTCTAATTGTTTTTTTCTCTAGAGATCTGGTATTATCTGAAGCTCTTCTCTATATTTTTATTCACTTTTTTAAGGTTTTGATTCAGAATGTTTCATTCTCTTTCCATTTCTCCAGTATTAATCTTAAACTGTTATTTACTAAGAGTTTAGTCTGTCCTGTGTTAAATATGGCTATTTATTCTAGTGAAAAATAAACTAAGATGTCCTGTTATATAATATGTGTATCAGTTCTCTCTCTCTCTCTCTTTTGTTTTGTTTTTCACTGAGAATAGGATAAGACGAAGCAGTTTTTAACATCTTAAGAAGAGTTATAGTTGGGCAATAGGCAAGATATACACTCATAATTGTGAGACTCAGTAATATATTGCCTATAGGGAATATTGCAGCTAAAAATGTATTTAAAATCAGAATTGAGCAGGTGTCAAATATTTGAGTTCTGGCATTAACATTAATTAATTGTATGATCCATGGGAAGCCAATACACCATCTAAGCCTCAGTAAAAAGGAAAAGTAACAGTTCTGTTTGTTACCTTATAAAATAGAGTGGGAGGAGAGGTTGTTGCAGAAGCCAGATTAAATGTCCTACAGAGTGCTTGGAAAACAGGTAAAAGCTGTTCAAATACAGAGTTTTCTGAGTTTCTTGTTGATGTTGGTGTTGTCTTTTTCTTTTTTTAAACAAGAAGCAGGAGTTTCATTCGTACATAACCCTGCTCAGTCAGGGCCTGAGTTCAGTATTCTCTGTCTCTTCTCATAGCAGGGCTGAAGAGGAGATAGGAGTCACAGTACCTAAGGGAGCTCTGCCTTCTTCTTTGTCCCTGATTCCACTGCCACAGCCTCTAGCTGACACATCAATGCTGCAAGAGTTTTCTGTCCCCAGGTTCACAGTGGAAAGGGACCATTATGTCTCCTTCCCAACCTCCTGAAGCATAACTCATTCTTGGGTGAACTATTTTCCTCTCTGACTATTAAGCCTAATATCACAAACAAACTAAATTAGGAATTAATTTTAAAAGTTTAAATCCCTAAACCAGGCAGCTAGCTGTCTTCACAGTATGTGAAAATGTTCAGGATTAAAATGATTTATATTACAATTCTCCCACTCCATTAGTCCTGTTTGGTTGTAGTTACCACCTAATAAAAGTTGAAAGCAAGGGCTTTCCTAATGCTGTATTCGCTTTCAGCCCAGCAGGAAAGACATCTTTCAGCTGGGAAGCTACTGTTCCACAGTGGCTGGTTTGGGTAATGTTATTCTAATATGTTTTAACTCAGAGATGTTAGCTATCTTATGTTAAAAAAATGTTATAAGAGGATATTTAAGAAGTCTATAAATTAGTATTCATTGTGGCACTAAAGATGCTAATTTTTAAGAAGGAAATAATGTATGGCATTCTGCTAGAATTCTATATGACCATTTTACTGCAGCAGAGTTGTAGAGATAAAGAGAGTTGTTGCTTTCATTGACTCTAACTCTCATTTATGAAGGGAAATACACTTGCATGTCTTTTAGCAGAGGAGATGTAATTGTTATTCATGTTGAGAAAGAGGTTTATTAGCAGTTTTATCATAGAGATTCAGATAGAAATAAAGGCATTTGGGTTATTACAAAATATTAATTATGAACGTCAGCCAACTGCAGTAGTAGTCTTCTTTGTGGTATAAGGTACAAAATTATCTGATGATTTGGTATGTGTTTAGAACCACAGCAGTTTGGGCCTGAGTTCACAACTTTCATCACATGTATATATACCCATAGAGCCTTCAGACTATGCTGGTATGTTTTTAAGTAAGTTGTTTTCTTTGAGGGATACATAGCCAGGTTTCCCTAATTATAGACTATTCTGTTATGCTTTTGTTTTCCTCCCAACTGACAAAAGAATTTTCTTTCTCTCTCTCTCTCTTTTAAAAGATTTATTTATTTATTTATTCGAGAGAGACAGAGCACAAGCAGAGGGAAGAGCCAAAAGGAGAGGGAGGAGCAAGCTCCTACTGGCCAGGGAACCCAATGTGGGGCTCAATCCCAGGACCCTGGGATCATGACCTGAGCTGAAGCCAGATGCTTAACTGACTGAGCCACCCAAGTGCACTACCAAAAGAATTTTCAAGTTTCAATACTCACTGGGAATTTACTGAGTGCCTTCTCTATGCTAGGGGCTCTGCTTAAATTTAGGAATAAATTTATAAGTAAGAGGGACATGATTTTTGCCCTGTTAGAGCAGGAAAGACAGACAAGACAATTGTAGCACATCTTCTGTTATAGACATGCAGAGCACTAGGAAGCATCCAGAAAGGGCATCAAACACAGATTTGGGGAGCAACAAAGGTTTTGAGAAGGGGCTATATTTAAACTGAGTCATAAAGGATAAGTAACCATTGTCCAAGTAAAGAGGGAGAAAGAAAAGGGCTCTGAGTAGACAAAAAAATATGAAGGAAGGCCTGGAGGCCAGAGAGGGCCATGCAGTGGTCAGTTTAGGAACTGCAGTTCCCTGTAGTGGGAGGAATGTCAAGTTTGAATACAGTGGTGGGTGGGGACAAATGAGGCCAGAGAGCTAAGGGGGAATTGGTCTTGCATGGGAGTGTGCACCTTGTCGGATGGTTTGTGTTTCATCCTAAGAACTGAAGGATTTTAGGCAAGGGAGTGAAAGGATCAGATTGGCTGCAGAGTGGAAAATAGTTGGGAATGTGACAAAACTAGAAGTGTTTAGGAGGCTATTGCAATAATCCAGATGCAAATGGTAAATTTTGTGGTGTAAAAGCTGATGGCTTTTACATTCTGCCTGACTTGTGAATAGAGCATTTGAGAATGAGATGAAAGGAGAGGTTACTTTCCAAGACTTAAGAAACGTAGAGAAAAAATTCTGACTGGGGAAACAGGAGGTCCGATGGGCAGTATTGAAGGAACCATTGGTAAGGAAGGACATAAATTTATAACGGCAATATCTGCATGTCTATATGCTCCCCCCATGATACTCTAAAGCATATGTGTGATATATTAATAATGAGAAGCTGAACCAATATGTCAAAGGACCAGATGCCGAGATGAACAAGGGAATCTAAACTGGGCAAGAATGTAAGAAATTACAAAGGAAGGTTAAATGATAAGGAGGGAATGGTGAGGTCTAAAGACCCAAGACCTGAGGTCAAACACAACAGACTTGAGGAAACAGCCAGCCCAAGGGTAGCAAAGTTGCATAAGGCAATGATCTATCTTGTAAGAGTTAAGACATCATTGGTGACAAAAATACAACTAGAAATGAACAAGATGGGGAAATTTTTTAAATTTTAGACTCCTCCCCAGGAGAGTCCTCTATATGTTCTGAATTTACTGCAAGTGAGAAATCTGTGGAGTAAAAAAAAAAATGTGACCTCCTTATACTTAGGCTGTGTTTCTTTGCCTTGTCTTTCCCTGTTTCTCCTTCTCTAAGAAGATGCTCACTTGTAGCCTTTTGCTGCAGAGATCTCATTGCACTCCAAGAGTCTGCTGGGCAGTATGGCATGTCACTTTCATGACTATGTCTAGTTCATAAGCAGTATACAATCTGGGTGCACTTGGATGGCCGTGGAAGTATTCCATTCAGACATCTCTCAAGAGAAACTGCTGTGGGGGGAAGAGCTGAATTGCTGCAGCTCTGAATCAATCAAGGCATTTATTCCCAGGACATTCTTTCCTGGGTTGCTCCTACACGAGGACAAAACATGCAAGGGTCCTATAAAATAGCCAGCATTGCCCAATGCAGGATTCTTCTAGCAGGTGACCTCAACTCGAGGACTCTCCATTTCTGAGACTTTCCAGAACTAAGCAACTACCTGAGACTCTGCCTAATTCTTTTCTCTCTCTTTCACAGGTGTTAGACCTACATCATGGTGGAAGTGTCTCCCTGTTTACTTTCTTTTTTCTTCCTTTATCCTTCACACAAGCTCTCCCAATAAATACTTTGCACCTTTGACTTCATCTTGGTATGGGCCTTTGGAGAACCTAAATGGCAATGTTACCCACAAAAGCAGTGACCACAGGCTACCTCTTGCACTTTAGAATTTACAGGCATGAGTTCAACCCATCATGGATGCATGTTCCACACCAGACTTCCATATGGTCTTCTATCATAGGGCACCTGGAATATGTTTAATCAGCTATTGGAAGACACAAAAACATGGAAATGACTGCCATGAAGGAAGAAACTGGTTATACTCCTAAATCGTTAGAAGAAAGAAACACAGTATGCCATGCTGTGCCACATGCGGAAACACCAGTGTCAGTCAGGAGGCAGAGGAAGTGAATGGAAGACATGACTGAGAAACTCTATTGTAATTTCTGCTGGAATAAATGGGCCAAGTAGAATAAACAGGCTTAGGATCAGCTCTGGGGTATGGAGTTGTCCCTAGCTGTCAGGTACTTAGTCCTTGGGGTGATTAGGGTAGGGGAATAGTGGCCAGAATGAGAGACATGATAAAGAAAGCAGTTGGGGTACAGGCTCTGGACTGGCTGGTTTGCACATGAAAAACTTGTTGCCACATGAGTTGTTTGCTATCTTTCAGAATTAACCAGCCTTGGGAGGAACAGCCCCTCCAACATGTCAAAGAGTTAAAATACAGAAAATAAAAAGACATGATTAACACGTCCTCTTAGAACTCTTCACTTGTCTTGAGGTAAGGAGTAGGTATCCCCCAACACCTATTCCATTGTGCATCAGCGGTTGAGGGGAGAGCCCCTCAACAAATTCTCTATGTCAGTCTTTTCAATTCCTCTTACATAGATTGAAGGTACAGGCAATAAAATGTGTTTTTTTGAAAATCTTTGAACACTATTTCAAAAATTAATGATGTATTATATGTTGGCTAATTTAATTTAATTTTTTTTTTAAAGGAAATATGTTTTGTTCATGAAACTACCTTTTGGCCAACTCCTATGCAAATCTCACAAAGGTGGTCTAAAATCCTCTTTGGTCTTTAGCCAAACTCAACAGAGTTCTGTTTTTATATTCTGTTACCACAGCTTTAACCATAGTTTCCTTAGATGAGGAATGCCATTTTCCATTTGTACATATGAAAATCTGGCCCATTTTCAAAGTTTCAGCTAAAATACTGTCATACTTATGAAGTTTTCTTTGAATGCTGTGCCAGATATAATTTCACCTTCCTATGAGTCAGATTTTACTTTTCATTTTGAACTTCTCATTTCAACACTGACATCTCTTAGGACACTTAACTGTTTGCTTGATTTTGATTTTGGCCTTATATAAGGTAATATCATTGTAGTAAGTCATGTGTTAGGAGATTAGACAACATGTTTGCCCTGGAAATTCAGGGAATTATCACCAGGAGTCTAATCCCCTTGGTGGTGGTCCCTGGGTGTCTTTGAAGAAATAGCACAGGAATCTTTTGATTTGGGGATCAAAATCCAAGACACTGAGATTCAAATTCAAATAGGCAAGAATGCAGATGATTCATATTTAGATAAAGAAGAGTAAACTTGTGTGCCTTATTTGAGGACAAAGATTCTGAGGCAAAGATACTACAAAAGAAAAAAAAATTGTCATAATTATTTTAAAATTATGACAATTTTTTTTTAAGTTAGGGAGAAAGGATTAGCAGAACACCTATAAAACCAAAATTACAATTGTAGGTTTATCCTGAAAGATACAAATGTATTGACAAAGACATAGAAATTAAGATTATATAATATAAATATGGTAGTGGAAAAACAGTTAATGCAATAAAACTAGGACCCCAGGATGATAATTAGACATATCTGAGACCTTGGTATATGGTTCAAGGAGACATCCAAAATCAATTGGGATCAAAACTGAGGTTGAAATTGTCTGTTCATATGTAAACTGGAACAAAATTAGACTCCCGCTTCAACCAAAGTCAAAAACAAACTCCAAATGTCTTGAATGCCTAAATGGGGGAGTGGGGGACAGAAGTTAAACTATTAGGATACAATGCAGAAGGGAGTGGTAAACCCTTAAAGTAGGACAGCATTTCTTAACTACAACAACAAAAAGAAAAATCCTTAAAATATAAACTTTCTGTAGAACAAAGGACATCATAAACAAAATTAAAATATACCACACACTGGGAGAGGAGATTTACAGCATATGTAAGAGGGAAAATATTAATATCCTCAATATAAAGGAACTCTTACAAATCAATTTAGATAGGGAAAATTGAAAAATGAATGAAAGATGCAGAAGACAATTCACGGAAGATGAAACCCAAAGCAATAATAAATATGAAAAAATGTTCTACCCAACTCTAATCAGGAAAATGCAAATATCCGCGAGATACTCTTTAACCCCATCACACTGGCAAGAATCCTTAAGCCAGAACAACGCCAAGCCTTGGCAGGGAAGAGAAGAAATAAGAACTTTCAAGCACTGCTGGTGAGAATAGGAATTGGCATAACTATTTTGAAGATCAATTTGGCAAAAATCTAGTAAAAATTGTATGTGTGCATAGCCTATGACCTGGCAATCCCATCTCTAAGTAAATACTCTAGAGAAATTCTCCCATGTGTGCAAAAGGAAGCATCTTCAAAGATATTCTGTGAAGCATTGTTGATTACATATAGTAAAAACAAAACAAAAAAGCAGGAAAAATAAAATATCTAATAGGCCAAGTAAGGAAAGAATGGCATGTGATATGTTATACAATAATTAATAAAGATAAAATAGAGCTAAGCAGCATGATACAGATCTGTTGACTATAATACTGACAGAAAAAGCAAGTTGCAGAAGGATATTTACAGTACAATATAATCTTTACAGATTAAAAAAATATAGGTTGCTATTCTATATTTTTATTGATAAATGCACACGTAGATAAGGTTAAAAATGTGGATTTGATACCTACACCCCACATTCATGATAGTGTTAACTTCTGCAGAGAAAGGAAGGATATTGTAACACGAAGATCGAAGTAATTAATTTAATCAGTAACACTTTCTTTGTAAAATGAATTTCTCGATTGAATGTGAAAAATTATTTACGTGGGGGTACATGAGTGGTACAGAAGCATCTATAGTTACCTTACACTTAAGTTTTAAAAACAATAACTTAAAAGGGGAAAAGCAAAAACAAAACCCTGAAATAGCATCTAAGGAGAACAGAGAGAAGAAAGAAGTGGATTGAAGATTAGAATCTAAGCAATAAAAGTAGACAAATATCACAAAATATCACGAAAATCTTGCTCAGGCTTTTGATTATTTGCAAGTGTTGTTGGTTATCTGTTGACACATCTCAACTCTGGTTTCCTAAGGGCCCAGTGTGGGGTCCCCAGTCTTTCACCCCAGCACTGAGCACGATGCCTGACACATGAAATGGTTATCCCCAGAAGCATATTTACTGCATCAAATGAATGATCTTCCCATTAGACTTTGCAAAAGGGGAAAAGATAATTTTCCTGGTCACCTGGAGGGTTAGTTGCAATGTTTGAACAAGCGAAAGATAAATCAGGAGAGTGGCCTGGAACCATGGGAATTTGCCCAGAATGCTTTGAGGAGACCCTACTTACATGCATGACAGCTGTTCACACAATGGATCTTGCAGGCAAATAAAGAAAATTAGCAAATGGATAATGGGTCAAATCCTCTCCAGTGAAAAGGAGGCAATAAAGATATCCTCATCTAACTCCTGGTGCAGATCAGTAACAGAATCTTATCCACGAATCACCAATGGCTGGGAGGTGGACGACAATCAACATCAATTTGGTACTATGAATGTCCTGGCAGGAGGGACAGGAGGCTATCCTGCTAAATCATATTTAAATTAGCCAAGGTGGGCAGCTGCCTCACAGATAATGCTGGTGGAGAACAATGCAAGACAGATGATTTACCAATTAAATGAAGCCGCCTTCCCAAACACTGATGGTCCAGGACTGGGGTACCATGTGTTTCTGCCAGACACAGATCTGTTTCCATAACCAAATTAGGCTTCAAGTTTAGGACTCATATGTCTAACCCTCCCTACTCTGTCTCCCACCCCCTACATAAATACAAAGAGGATTGCATGTTAATGAACAAAACTCAGACTTTCTCCATTTCTCCACTTGTCAAAATCTCTTTCACCTTCACAACCAACAGTAAATCACACGTTCTGCTTGAACAGGCACTCAGACAAAACCCCCAGCAAATGGCTATCGTAGGAAAGAGGCCTTTGTCAGAGCACAGGCATTGTGCTTTAAAAAAAAGGGGGGGAGTGGGGATGGATAGCCCATGTGGAAATAGAAAAGCTTGTTCTGGCCATTCTTTTTAAAAATACAACATGTCTGGTGCAAACTAGAATTCAAAAATGAATTCAAGCTCCAGTTTCCAAGGGGCCGCCCAGTCAATGAGAAGACCAGAGGACTGTGTAATAACAATAACCAACATGGAGGCAGGGACATTGGCGGTGTACTTGCTCCTATCGCTTGTATAGTCTTCAGAAAAGTGGTTAGTATTTTCATGATAGCTTTCCTTTTTTGATATGGAAAATCAGAGAAGTAAGATGTATGAATAAAAAACTTGATGCTCTTTTTACTATAGCATGTATCTCTAAAATGTCTTTCTCATCTAAAATTCTGTGCATATAGATCTAAAAAGCAGGAAGCCCTGGAGAGGCTATTTGAGATCATTCTCGGCTCCTCTTACAAGAAAGAAAGAGAGAAGGTCAGAGACAGAGACAGAAAGACAGAGAGCGAAAGAAAAAACAGAGACAGAATGAGAGATGAGAGAAGGAAAGAAGGAAGGAGGGAAGAAGAAAACAAAACACAAAGGCAAAACAGAAACAAAAAATAAAAGAGAAAACAAGGATAAAAAATGTGTTCAAGAATTAAAAGAAGGGGTATTTGTGCACCTTGTTTTTTGCTCAAAAAGTTAGCTCTGCTCCAATTTCTCTTTTCTGTGGAGAGGCAGAGACACACAATAAAATCAAAATAAATGTCCTGGATGTTACAGCAGTAACTGAAGAACTAGGTGAGGTAAAGATCTCAGACTAGCAAGTGCTTTTTTTTTTTAATCTCTAAGAGTTTTAATTGATTTGTAGGGGTGATGAAGTGGTATGGTATGAATCCCATCTTTTAAGAATCTTCTCAAACTTCACCTTTTTGAATCTTACCCATTCTTTTATTTATTTTTTTAAATTTTATTAACATATAATATATTATTTCTGACTAGCAAATGTTTTTTAAGTTGAATAGCAAATGTGAAATCATGGGCCAATATCAGTTTTGGAATCAAATCCTTGAAAAAGTATGCTAAAAGGAGCTTTGAAGCCATTGGTTGCAAACACCTGAGCTTACACCTGAATGCACAGAAAAGTGAGGAGAAATGACCCATTAGCACAAGTGGAGACCCAAAACGAGGGCCCAAGTCCTTGGGTTCCTTGTCTATTTGGGCACCAAAGGCAGCCAGCATAGGTTGAGTTTCAGAGGGGAAGGAAGAGACAACTAACCTCTCAGTACTACCGTGTCCCAAGCACTGTGCTAGGGGACTCCAGAGCAGCCTGAGTAACACTGACCTTGGGTATCTGGAAGAATCTATCCTATGGTGAAGGCTCAGTGAATACAAAGTAAACATTACATATTGTGGTTTTAAAAAAAGGGAATTATGTCTGATTGATCTCCTGGAGCTGTTTGAAAAGCTTGGTAAATATTATAAACAGGGAAAGCCAATGGTTATATTTTATAAGAATTCCTGATGTCTTCTGTCAATTTTCTAATGGATTTTTAAGAGCTCATTATGCATGGAATGGACAAGGAAAAAGGTTTTATTGATCTTTTTAGGTTACTGGTAAAAGATAGGAAACAAAAGATGAAGTAAATGAGATGCTTTTTCTGAACATTACAGCAAAAACGAAGCGACCTCTAGGATATAGCTACCAGACTGTATTTCATACTATTTTTCAAGAAATTATTTTGAAAATGGTACACAGTGAAGTTTGCAGGTGGAACTAAACCATTCCATGTAGTAATGCACCAAGCCAGTGCGAGTAAATTACAGGCTATGAGACAGGGCAGATATCTAGCCCACAAGCTTCAGTATAAGCTTGTATGGAGAATGCATTTAGAGAAAAAATAAATACAGATGATATTTGTTTGATGATGGGTTCAATAGCAGTTACAATCCGGAATAGAAATGTTGGAACCTTTGTATCCATTCCCTTAACTAGCTGTTCCAGGTGCGACCATTGCTGCCAGAAGAACAGCAATTACCTGGACATGATCAGAAAGGAGACTGGAAAGGCACAGACAACATTATTATTTTGTGTACAGAATCACGATGTGGCTGCAGCTGAAACATGGAATATAACCTTCATGTATACAGTGAGAGATATGTGTGACAGAACTGAAGGAAATCCAGACACCCACAATGAAAATAATCACAAGAAAAAAAATAGCTTTGGGATAATACAGTTTGTTTATAAACATGAAGGGATGGGAATGTCACATACAAACACAATATGGAAAGGACAAATATCGAAATACAAAAGCAAGTCTCCTCTCCCATGCTAAGACTTGAACTTGAATAAGAGCATGTCAAGAAAATAAAGGTATTTGTTCTGCCTCTGCTACTGAGTAGCTCTTTTACCTAGAATACTTGTTTTTACTATCTCTGGACTTCATTCCCTTCATTTTTCAAGCAAAGGGATTGGAATAGATTAAATTCAATCTCATGTAACAAGTATTTACTGAGCATCTACTTTGAACACTTTGAGAGCTAGAAAGCTGTATGACAATTGACCTGCACCACTGTAAAGCTTAAAGCCTAGTCACAGGATTAGGATATGTTCTAATTATATTAAACACACACATACACACACACACACACACACACACACACAGAAAGAGAGAGAGAGAGACTGGAATGTGTTCACTTGCCATTGTGGAGTAGCACATTTGTGGAGAAGTGCATTCAAATAAAAACCTGGGCAGGGAAGTTGGCCTAATGAAGTAATACCTAAACCCAAGGGCCATGAAGGGCAAAGGACAAGTGTTCATTTCTGTTTGCAGTACCAAACCCACATGACTTTTACTTAGAAGTAACTCAGTAATAAGTGTTAATTATAAAGATAGCATCTAAAATAAAATTTGAAATACCAATAGGATTAACAAGAGTGCTTTTTCAACCAAGAAGGATTTGGAGGAATTATTTATGTTGAAGGGACTTACATAGGGAAATATGTAGAAGTAAGAAAGTGTGAAGTATTTGTAGAAGAAAGAATGGTGTGGTTAGGCTATCATATAAGGGGTGACATGAGAGTTAGGAGGCAAAAAAAGGTGCTTGAATTCCATGACATGAATTAATATCTGGAGCCATTTAGTATTTATAATGGGGAAATTAAAGCTGATTAATATCTGGATTTCAAAATTTGTTCTGAGGGAACAAGAAGGAAGAAGTTGTAGACAGCATCGAATGTTGCAGGCAGTTTCAACTGGACAGGGACTACAAAGATGCTATTGGTCTGGCTGTCAGGGCATGGGTAACCTTACCTGGAAACCTTGTTAACAGGACTCCTGAATCCCTACCTTCAGAGGTTCTGATTTAGAAGGACTAGGGAGGGGCCTTTGGATCTGTACTTATAACAAGCACTACTGATGATTTCAATGCAGGAGGAATTCAGACTGTATTTTTAAGAAACACTGGGTCACTATGATTTTCACCGTAAGATGAAAAACGTAAAATTATCTAATTCAGAGGCCATTTCAATGACCAAGTCAAATCAATAGCCTGGCTGATCTGATCAACTGTGCAGAAACTGGCCATTACCATGGCAAAGAGGGGGAGGAACATTCAATTAAAAAAAAAAATTGATTCATTGTTTATACTGAAGATGAATGTAGACATGGATTTGTTTCAAATGATTTGGATGAAAACTAAAAGTTTTCTAAGCTCCAAAGCAATGTACATTTTTTTTTTGATAACTCAGTTTTCATTACTGTTCCAATAAAATGGATATAAGACATAGAGCAAATATTTTATCTCAGTTTCTCCGTATAATCCTGTCATAGTTTTGGTCTTACTGTTTCTCCATTCAGTGCAGTTGGAGAGAGATTGATTAATTTCTTGTTTCATTGTTGCCACACTCCTCTGCACTTTCTGATTGCTGTTGGGACTGAAACTAAGAAAATGACACCAGGACGGATGTTGTTGTGGCATTTCCAACCCATTGGAACTAGGAAGTATTTGAAATCTTGCCAGACAGCTGGTCCTCAGGAGACAGCATCTCCTTTCCTCATTTAACTAAAAAAAGTTCCCCCAACTTTTTTATGTTCAAAGTTTGGTCTGTATGAATGAGTCAATGAGATGTCATTTTTCAGGAGTTTGGGTTACCTTGGAACATTCCATTAGGCAGAATAATCCTGTTATTCAGAAGGTAGAAGAGCTAGGTTCTAGGTTCAGCTCTGCTCTGAATATAGTAAGTAACCTAGAAAAGAGTTTTAACACTTATGGAGTCATCAGAGATTCTGGAAAGAATGTCAATGCTGAATAGAAACTGAGATGATTTGGCCCAATTCTTCTATTTCATGGTTGAGCAAACTAAGGGGTAGACCAGAAAAATGGCTTCCCCAAGGTCACTTGGTTGATAGTGGCTCTTTGTGGGACTAAAATCTGGGTATCTTTACTCCTTGGTCCTCTCCCATCTTCCCTGCGGCTCACAGTTTTGGGGGATGCACTAGGAACTACAGCAATACCTATTTTAGAAATGAGACAATGAGGCCTCAAAGCAATGAACCACTTTCCCATAGTACTGTTACTGCAAAAATAAATACTAATATCCAGCCAGTGGAGTATTTCCTGTGTGTTAGGAATATACCCTTGATGGCATGCATATTCCCCAATACTCTTAGTCCAGTGGTCTTTTGATTTACCACCCAGTACATACAAAAGAAACCTACCATCTTCTGTGGATGATATATTTAATAATCTCAAAACTCTTGCATGATAAAACCAGGACTAGAGCCAATATATTCTAATACTTGGCTTTGTGTTTGATTTACAAGAATACACAGCCTACTCTCTAAACTGAGTTAACCAAGGAGAAGTTTTGCTTCGTGACACAGAATACACATCACCAGTCTAGCCATTGTGTCTGCCCTCTCCCACCAGTCCTACATAGGAAGGCTTTAGAAATGAGCGATGAATATTTTGTTTGTTTGTTTTGGTTTAAAGCATTTCTTTCGCACATTGAGGCCTCTGGGTTGTGTTTTATTTCTTCTAGAAACAAAGTTTCCCTTCCTGTTCTCTAAAATCTCTCACTTGGAGCCACAGCTCTGTGAATGAATCAATACAAAGAGCCATGAGTGGGCTTGTAGGGGATTTGTAAACGCTTCAGGAACAACTAGAAGTCTCGTTCCGGGGACAGTGGGACCCCACTGACAAGAGAAGGAAATGGGGGGATGCATGGCTCCTGGGATTCAGAAGCCACCACAGTTAGGAGGGCTTTGTCTAATCCTGTTTAAGCGCCCTCTGTAGCTTCAGCTTTGGTGTGTGAAGCGGCTTATATAAAGGATTAAATAACAGGACACTTACAGCTGGTCTTCAGGAGAACTGGTGGGAAACAAAATACTCTATTACCAACATTAGTGAAATTCGAGGGGCGTTTTCAAAAGCCTCTACATCTACAGCCGTGATTCTCAAACCTCTTGCTCTCAGGACCTCCTTGTTACTTGCAAACAAGAAAAAATGGTGGCAAAAGTCACATTATTTTACATTCTTGTAAGTCTCTCATCTCTAGCAGAATAAAAGACAATGGTATTTTTCAAATATTCTTCTGCAATGCATCTGTTGTGACATGTTTTCTTCGCTGAAGTATATGACAGACATTGGCCTCATTCAGATATGTCATTGGAAATGGGAGGCGTATTTTAATCTTTCTCATTATTGTAGATATTCAACTTCAACATTACATTGAAACTCAACGAGTGGATTCTTAAAGACTTGTTGCAGTGTGGAGTCTGAAACCCTATCGAAGAACTTTTCATATTCTGCTACATCAAAATCCATTGGTCTCTCTTGAACTTGGACTGGATCTTCTAACCAGGCATGATTATGTAACATCGTGCATTGGTCATTTGGAAAATAATTGTTTCCATTCTACGAGTGAAATTGTTGGATCCCATATTAATTCTATTGTTAATATATTGAGGGCCTGCCAGACTATTTTCCCCAGCAGCTAGGCTATTTTACACTAGGCTATTTTACACAGTTTCTCTACAACCTTCTCAATGCTTGTTATTTTCTGTTGGTTGTTTCTTGTTTTTTTGACCACTGTCATCCTAACAGGTGTGAGGTGGTCTCTCATTGTAGTTTTGATCTGTATTTCCTTGATGATGAGTTGTTTTGAGCATCTTTTCATGTGCTTATGGGCTATTTGTTTATCTTTTTTGAAGAAATGTCTATTCACATCCTTTGCCCATTTTCTTTTTTTTTCTTTTTTTTTAAAGATTTTATTTATTAATTTGACAGAGAGAAATCACAAGTAGACGGAGAGGCAGCCAGAGAGAGAGAGAGAGAGGGAAGCAGGCTCTCTGCTGAGCAGAGAGCCCGATGCGGGACTCGATCCCAGGACTCTGAGATCATGACCTGAGCCGAAGGCAGCGGCTTAACCCACTGAGCCACCCAGGCGCCCCCTTTGCCCATTTTCAAATAGAGTTGTTTGGGGTTTGTTGTTGAGATTCAGCTGTTCTCTATATTTTCTGGATATCAATCCCTTGTCAGATATATTATTTGCAAATATTTTCTTTCATTCTGTGGGTTGCCTTTTTACACTGTCTATATTTTCTTTGAGGCACCATTTTTTAAAATGTCCCTGAAGTCCAAATTGTCTGTTGTTGATTTTGTTGTTGTTGTTGTTGTTGTTTTTAATTTCTTCTGTTGCCTGTGCTTTTGGTTACATCCAAGAAACCATTTCCAAGTCCAATATCCAAGTCCAAGTTTTTTCCTAGGTTTTCTTCTAAGAGATCATCTAAGAGATCTGCAGGTGAGAGATTTAGATCTTTGATTCATTTTGAGTTCATTTTTGTAGAAGACAAGGATCTGGTTTCATTCATTGCGTGTGTATATTCCATTTTCCCAGCACTATTTGTTGAAAAGTTTATTCCCCACTGAACCTTCAGACCATACTTTGAGAACTGCTGATATACACTATCTATTCTTAACATGTCTCCTTGGCAATGGTATTATGATCATCATGACTTTTTGAATTTTAGCTAGCGATCCCTAACATGAATAAATCATAAGGATAATAAGGTATGAATTAGTTTATTATTGAGATTAGTACCCTATCACATGTAACAGTATGCCCCCTTGAGTTTGTATTCCCACTGTGCCATTATCCAGCTATAAGAAAATTGATGGCCATTTCCTGTCTCCATGACTGGGGTTTCTCTTCTGCAAAACATTTTCCAACTTTTTTAAAGAAGCACAGCACTTTAAAACTACTTGAGACTTACTTTTACTAAACTGATAAGAGTGCAGGTACTGTGATTGACTTTGAGAGTACAGCACCCAGCTCCTCCCTTACAGTCCACTGAGATATTTCTGTGACACCTAAAGCTCCTAGAAATACAACTTAAAAAACAAACAAACAAAAACACAAAACAAAGGAGAGGCAGTCATCCAAATCCCTTCTGAACTAAATATTTCATAGGTCTATGGTGTATACACTATGCAGAAGCACTGAAAGATTTAGAATAAGGGCAGGGATAGTTGGTGGATCAGGATTTGGGATGTAGGCACAACTAGATGGAATGTTTGGATGAAGGGAAATGGGTAATTTTGAAAAACCAAAAGGAAAAGGTAATGCCATCTGCTCTAAGCAAACAAGAACAAGATGGGGAAGATGAATAAAGGAAAAGGGGAAGAAAATTGTGGAAGAAAGCTCTGCTTAATGGGCTTGCTTGGGGCCATCTGGCCAGGGAGACATACTCTTCCTTGAGAAACCAGTTGGAGGGTATTGTGAGGTCCTGGTGTTTTCAAATAGGGGGGAATCCTTTTTTTTTTTTTTTTTGGTCCAAAGATAAATTAGTGGGAATCCAAAACCTGTCTAACACTAATTTGGACCCTAACCCTAAACCTTATCCTTTGCCAGGAAGTTGGGTTAAGACCATTCCTAACTCAGCATCTAACCAAGCCCTGACTCCCCTCTATCATTTAATTCTTGTCCCCAAACTGCTCCATCCTAAGCTTCCATTCTCAACTCCAATTCTCTACACTCTCAGTACGTTGTCCATGTGCAAACAGGAATCTCTCTCTCTGTTTCCCTTTCTATATCATGTAATCTATAAAGGAGACCAGTGTATATGGATTAAAAAAAAAAAAAGGAAAAATGCTTTGCTCAGCTTTGAAGGCACTAACAAGAACTGGGGTAACATGTATGGAATAATTAAAGCTGCTATGATCTTCTACGTTTCAAAAGCCTTTTAAATTCATGTCATCTTTGGTCAATGGCTTTACAGTTCTAACAAGCAATTTTCACAAAGTGCTATTAAGGGTTGTAAACTTTATTTTCTTCTCTCTATTTCTCCTTTTAAAAAAAAATTTTTTTTTTTTTGGTTGCTTTGTGATGAGCGGGGGTAGAGACAATGTATCTTTAAATAATAAAGAAACCATTTTAATATTCTCATAAACATCATCCCCTCTGCTCTCCACTACAAACTTTAACAGCCCAGCAGCCAGAGAAGCAAGTAGGGCAAACAATACAAGAAGAGTCATTATTGTAACTAAATTAGACCGTTTGTTTTCTTTCCCTCAAATCAAATTGTGTAGGAGCTGCTTTATTGCAAAACAGACATTAAAATTCCAGCAAGACCTCAGAGAGAAAGTAATTTCTATTTTATCAGTGCTGTAAAGCTGTCTTTATGTTCTGAAGCAGGAAATATTGCAAGGATATTTATAGCTTCGGCTCCAAAGCCAGTTTGAATAGAAATGTTACCGCGGTCGCTGGAGCTGTCATACTGCTCGGTGGAGCAGGGAATTTCAGTGAATTTGTGAATTACTGTTTCAGTCTTGACAAGTCTCTCAGTGAGGCTGGTGTGTGTCTGGAGCTGTTTGGTGGTTTGGGAGATAATGATTAAAGACCTGGATTTGCTTTAAGAGGAGATTTAAATGATATTCTACAGCTAATCAGTTTTGCTCCTCAAGTCCTCCCGGAACAAAGGCAAGGTTTCCAAACTTTGCCAGCCTTAACATTAGGTGGCCCAGCATGAGTGTTCCCCAGCCCCCAACCCCCTCCTTCCTCTTCCTTCCTTCTTCCGCCCCTCCCCCTTTGTCCTTGACCTGCCCATCAAGATATCAGAGCTCTTCATCCCTCTGAACTGTTTGCCCAGATTTGACAGTTATTTACCATCCCGTGTCTTCCCTGGGGTCCAGGGAAATGATTCATCATAGTATCTTGCATTTATCTTAAACCTTCTTGTGAAATGTGCCAGGACTCCATGAATATGATCCTCCCCATCAAAGGGGAAAGAGCTTTACTTGTTTTACACGGGGAAGAACTGAAGTCTAGACGTGGGGAGACATCTGACTAAGGTCACAGGGTGCTTCAGGAGAACAGATGGGCTGAGCATTCCGTTCTCTCATTTAGTTCAAGTATTTCTCTACCGCCACTTGGATCTCACACCAGTGAAAACAGAAGTTTCGTGACTTGCGGTCTAAATAGACAACCATTTGAACAAATTCATCAGTAAGTGGGACAATGAATAAAGAAGTTTAATGGCTCCAGGGCTACCCCAGGCTAGGAGGCAGGACAAAGATGTGCTGTGTCTGAGCATACTATCTCTCTGAAAGCTGAGGGCAGTGGGAGTGGGGAATGTTCCTCCTGACTTCTACCAGTGGGGATTGGAAGAGGCCGTGGCACTGTGCCATGTTCTTTTTAATAAAGCTGTGCAAAAACTAATCAAAAGGGTTTTGCTTGCTTTTTGTGGGTCAAGGGTTTGATTTATGCCACACTGCTCATTGGCTGACCACTCGGGTCAACAGCGAAGTGTAATTTCCAATTAAGCAAATCCCTAGAGTGAGATTTTCTCTGGAGCCACATCCCAGGGAATCCCTTTGCTTTATGGAACAAAGGCCCTACCCTTTGCTCAGGACCTGGTCTTTTTGGTGCAAAATAAGACACTCCCTCCTCCCCCATTTCCCTAAGTTGACAGAGAAATAGCAGACCAGTGCGGAACTTGACTTGCAGACTGTCCCAGCTGCAGACACTTGGTCATTCTCATCCAGTTTTGTGCGGCACTCATTCTCCTGACTTGCCACTGAATCAGAGAATGTAAGGGCTAAAAAGGGACTCTAAAGACCATTTAATATAGTCCACCATTTAAAGACCACTTAGAACACAAGGTCTTTTTACTTAGACCTTGTGGTCTTTCCTCCATACTTGCAGCACCCAAAACAGTGGACACGAGTCCCACACACGGCTGCTAAACACTGGGATGTGGGGAGTCCAAACTGACATAGGCTGTAAGTGTGTGGGATATATGCCAGATTTCAAAAATCAGGTCAGAAAAAAAGAATGTAAAATAATTCCAATGTACTGATTTTTAAATTTTTTATATGGAATACCTGTTTAAATGACTATTATATAGTCATTTCAACAGCATATATATATTATATACATGTATTTTATATATATACAACTATATATGTATATATATATATATATATATATACACACATACATACATAAGACAAATTCACATTCATTTCATTTATTTTTCTTTTGAATGTGGCTCCCAGAAAATTTTAAGGTACTCACATGGATCACATTTTATCTTCATAGTACGGCACTGTCTTACACATCTTTCCTTCTCTGAGTATGGGTTCACAAGAGAGCTCAGACTCTCCTCCTCTGAAGATTCAACTTAATTCTGGTCAGGCTGCCCTTGTCCTTTTTGTTCTCAGGTGCTTACAGACCCAAGGAATCATGACCTGTCGTGCAGGCTCGTACGACATGGACTGGTCACCTCCTGCAAAGGGGCAGAGAGAAGGGGTGGTTTGAAACTTAGTACCTTTGATCACCACTTCAGAGTCCCAGTGAGGATATCCCAAATTAGAAAGAGTTTAGTCTACAGAATTATTACTGTTCTCACATTCAAGTCTGAATTTTCCTAATTTCTCCACTCCTGAAAATTGGGATAAGTTTTTAAAAGGATATATTCAAACTGATTTTATTATTTTTTTAAAGATTTATTTATTTATGTTGGGGAGTGGTTGACAGAGAGAGAGTCTTAGACTTCCTGCTGAGCACCTATCCCGGAGTGGGACTCCACCTTCTGCCCCTGAGATCATGACCTAAGCAGAAACCAAGAGCTGGACGCTTAACCGGCTGAGCCACCCAGCCACCTCCAAACTGATTGTATATGCACTCAGTTCAAGAAGCAAAGCTCTGTCATCAGCTGCAGGCTCGACTTCATTTTTTCATTCAGACAGCACTCCTGTAATGGTTAAGCTGTGCTGACAGAGAGCCTGCTCATAATTTAGATTGTCCTGTTTCCTTTATAATTAAAAAAAAAAATCCTTTTTCCTTTTATAACTTAGATACGTTTGTTACTGCAGTGTTACTAAATAGAGATAAAACCCTTCAGCTTTCAGAATTAGCTATGTCTTCTCTATATGCCTTCTCTATAGATGCCAGACATTGGCAAACATACTTGTGGCCCAAACATAGCTCCAGCTCCGTGAAGTTAGAAACGCTCTGATTTGGGTGGATGTTCCGGTGAGAATGGCTGGTTCCTATCATGGGCCCGTGGAAGTAAGTCACAAATTTTTCTGCAAGTCAGAATCACCCGATGATCTTTTAAAAATTCCCAAGTCCGGACAGTACCCCAGAGCGATCACATCACAGTCTCTGGTGGGTGGAACACAGGCTTCAGGTGGTTCTGAAGCTTATATGGTGATTCTGTGGACACGCAAATGTGAGAGGCAGTGGCTCATCAGTGGCAGAGACCCAAGAGCAAACATCTGTCAGAGAAAAAACTCTTTAAACTGGATTAAGTTATCTCCCCAGAGGGTCACTATTCCTCTCTTCTTAATAAGCCCACACCACTTTTTTTTTTCTTATAATGATGGAAAGAATCTGAATTGGGAAGAAAATAGAGCAGATCATGCATATGGATAAGAACACAACGTCTACCCACTGCCTGCTAAGAGATGCTGGCTCTGGCAGTGTTCGGAGAGATATAAATTGAGAAGAAATTTTAAAGGAAAATGAGATATGGAAAAAGTCATTATTTTTATAAAGACGCTTCAAATTTTATTCCTTTGAATTGGACTTCAAATCACATTGCTTATTCCCACGGTACCAACGGACATCATAACTTGAGTGAAATTTTCTTAAGATTCTGCTGGCCACACAAATCATTGTTCTTTCCAAAGTGGTCTGAGACCTTGAATGGATCCTAGAGGCAGGAATACTGCTGGAGTCAGGACAAGGAGGAGAACAATTTCCTATACATTTCCTTCAGACGGGATCTCTGTGCTCGAAGCTGTCGGTGCTGATTGGACAACCCGGCCAGGTCAGTTGTGTTGGTAATACCAGGTCACGTACCAAAACTACTTGCCAAAGCCTATACACTTGGTCACTGAAATGGACTGGATTCTGCAAAAGGCAAAACCCAGCCTGGATGACAATCAGCAAGTACTACCATACAGACTTTTAAGTGCAAGTGTTAGAACTTCCGGCATGCTCTCAGACAGATCCTATTGGTATTCCACTGTTCTCTGAGGACATGGACCCCCATCTAATACATGTGGAAGAGATGAGGCCAGAAGCTGTAGCCCTTACTTTTGACACAACACTAAGCTATCAGTCTCTACTTTTCTGTCAATACTGTTTTCCTTACACAAAGAACTTAGAAAATTTTACATAACACGTGTTAAGTGCCAGCCAAATACTCTGTGTATTTACCCTTGTATTTACATTGTATATTATTTATTTTAAAAATATGTGACATATATTTTTGTATCTTTATCTTTTAAAAATATATAATAATCACATATTATTAAATATTAATATATATTATTTATATAATATATATTTGTATATAAATAGATATAATTTATATTATATCTATTTTTCTATATTAATATATATTTTTAAAATAGCGTTATATATTTTAAAAGATAAACTATATAAAATATGTAATACATAATACTATGTTATACGTAATAATATAGTCTTATAATAACAATTTATAATGTATATAATATATATAATACAATATATAAGAAATATATATTAGGTAATACATAAGTGTTCTATATAGTTTTATATATATATATATATATATATATATATATATATATATATATTTGGTTGGCACTTGTGTAGAAAACCTATGCTCTAGTCCTCCTGTGTCTCTCCTTTACTTTCACACTTAAAACACTTCTGCCACCACTCACGTGGTGCTTTCCCCACACCAAACAGTTCTGCAACACCAGCTGGGTGTCCTGCAATTTTACTCACTTCTGACACCATTTACCAGAAAATAGCATCGGATCCCAGAGGTTAAGGGCTCAGTCCCACAAGACTCCCCACAGTACTTGAGATAACAATTAGTTATCTCAAAGTTAGTCTAGCTTGCCACCTGTGCTTCTGGTCTATCATAAATTGGAGGTTCCCATGACCCCCTTGTCAGGTTCAATTAATTTACTATAGTGGCTCACAGAATTTAGAAAAAGTTTACTTAATGTTTACCAGTTTACTAGAGACAGAGGTGATAAAGCTTACAGATAAACATCCAGATAGAAAAAGACATAGGGGAACTTCTGTGGGAAAGGGCCTGGAGCTTCCACAAGCTCTCTGGGCATAAACCTCTCCCAGCCCCTCAACTGGCTCACCTACCCAGAAGTTCTCTGAATCCTAGACTATTTGGATATTTATGGAGATTTCATCGTGGAGGTATGATGGAGCTTTCACTTCATTTGCAGCCCCTCTCCCCTAGCTGGAGAATGGGAGGGGGTCGAAAATTCCAACCTTCCCTCTGGGCTCCACCTTTCTGGTGAACAGCGCCCATCCAGGAGCCCACCCAGAGTCATCTCAATAAAACAAAAGGCAAGGCTACCAGCCAGAAATTCCAAGGGATTTTGGAATTCTGTCAAGAATGAAGGTCAAAGACCAAAAATCAGAACAAAAAGATGCTTCTGGTGTCCTTATAACTTAGGAAATCACAAAGGTTTTAGGAGCTCTGTGTCAAGCCCTGGGGGCAGAGACCTATATATATATAAATATATTTATATATATATTCTCTATTATTTACAGCCTTTAACATAATCAGATTTTAAGGACTAGGAATTAAGTTCCAATCAAATGTATATATTTACTATTATATAATCAATTAATTATACAATGTGTATAATTTATATATTCGTGTATAACATATGTTTTATGTATGTACATATATATGTTATATATAATCAACCTTCGTAATTAACCTACTACCCTGCCTATTCTACAAATAAACACTGATGCCCAAAAAGGTCAAGAAAATTGACCAAGATTCTGTGATTAGCAAGTACGGTGATCCACAATGTGAAGTCAGGTGTCTCTGTTTCCAGGACCCACATTCTTTTGATGAGGCTGTGCTGTCTTCCACAAAATGAAGAGTGCCTTAATGGGGCTGGGCTGTGTGAGTGGAGGCAAAGTAGTAACGGGGGTTTGCATGAAAAGATACTTGAAGATTTTTTTTTTCTATTTTCTACTCTTGTTTTGCAATCGTGTACTATCACAGGAGAAATAGAGTCAGGACTTACGTTATGTGCTTACAGAACTATTTACAAGTATTTTCATGGTTCATGATCTCTCAGGTTTCTGAGAGCTAATGTGTTTTCTCCTGAGACATAAAAATATCATGTCAGGATATTGGGGGCAATTTTCTGAAAAATGACTATGTGAGGTTCTAGGCTGGTGCATACACTCCTCACAGCTCCCTGAAACTTCTTAGGCTGCTGCCTATTGATTGGGGGTTATATCATGTCTCACGTCCCTTCCTAGTGTGCTGAGTTCTTATGGCTCCCTCCCTCTCATTCATTCAATCAATACGCACTATATTTTACTGCCCCTAGGTGCCAGGCATTTCTTCTTTTTGCCATCTCCTTTCCTGGAGATGCAATGCAAACAAAACAGCAGAAATCCTTGCCTTCTTTGTTCATGGTGCTCATTTTTATAGGGGGAGAGAGACAATTTAAAAGGTAGGTGAGTTAAATGCTGGGTTTGACAAGTGCTGCCCAGAAAACATAGAGGAAAAGATGGGGAGTTGTAAGTGTAAAGATATTGTAAATTTATTAATTTTGTCTTTATTTATTTAGAGGAAACATGAGTGGTGGAAGGGGGGAGGGGCAGAGGGAGAGAGAGGGAGAATCCCAAGCAGGGTCCCTACCCAGCGCAGAGCCTGACAGCAGGATCCTGAGATCATGACCAGAGCCAAAATCAAAAGTCAGATGTTTAACCAACTGAAGCCACCACGGTGCTCCAGATGATGGGGAATGGCTAAGAAAGGCCTAAAAAATGTGAAGGAACAAGTGATGCAGATGTCTGGGGAAGTATGTTCCAGGCAGAGGGAATAGCATGGGCAAAGTTTTTTCAGGTGGAAGTTTGTGTTTAATGAGGCCAGATCACATGGAGCCTTGTATACGGGTATAAGAATACTTGATTTTGCTCTAAGCATATTGACTGTCAGCTGAAGAATGACATGATTTGACTTAACTTTTATAAGGTTACTTTGACCACAATAGACAGAATAGGCTGTTGTGGGACAATTCAACCAGGAAGGGCTCTTGCAATATTCTGAAAGAGTTGGCAATGAGTTGGGCCGAAAGGAGAGCTGTAGGAGTGGTAAGATGTAGTCAGGCACTGTTGTCTTCTGAAGACACAGCCAACAGGACTTGCTGAAAGACTGACAATCTCAGCATTCTGCGGTTTCAGCTGAGCAGCGGGAAGGGCGGTGTTGCTATTAACGAAGATAGAAGAAAGAGCAATAGTGCCCACGTTCTGGAGCTTATCAGGGGTGCAGTGTTGACAAGCTGGAATTTGAGATGCTGTTTTGGTCATTGAACTAGAGCTATAGCAAGCTCCCAAGGAAGGTCTGGACTAGAGATCTGATGTTAGAGTCATCACGAGGGCATTTAAAGTTATTAGACCAGATAAGCTCATCCAGAGAATAAGTGCAGATATAAAATAGAAAAGATACAAAACCGAACTGTGGATGCTCCAGTGTTCAGAAGTCAGTGAAATGAGGAGGAACTGACAGAGGAAGTGGAGAAGGAGCTGTTGGTAAAATAAAAGGGAAACAAGCAGAGAGCACTGCCCTAGGAGCCAGGTGTTGCTAGATGTCGGTGACAGATGCCTCCTGACAATGCACTTGGCTTGTTATGTGAATAATGTCAGAGTGATTCAGAAAACCTGGGTTCAAACACTGACCTCAAACAAACAAATATATTTGTTTGTGATGTTGGGAAAGTCACCCTTTCAAGAAACTCCATTTCCTTCATGGTAAAAAATGATTGCTGTAAAGGTGAAGTAAGAGAACATGAAAATGTGGATAGAAGAATAAGAACCTAGCACATAGCAGCTACTCAATAAATGGCAGTTGACTCTGAATTGAATATTATGTTTTTAAAGCTCAATTATTTGCTTATTTCATTTCTTGCCTGTTTTCCCATACCTCTAACCCTGTCTGCAGAATCAAATCCTTGCTTTGGGACCACTGCTCCCCACCTCGGAGGGACACCTGGGCCCTTCTCGAACCAGAAGGACACCACACACTGTTCCCTCGCTCTGTTGTAACTAGGCTGACTGCCCTGGATTTTCAGTCATTCATTCAACAGTTTTTTAACCACCTTCTGTATGAGACACTGTGCTAAATGTTAGTCATGACCCCTTGTAGCCCTGCCCTTGCCAAATTAGCCATGAGTCCTCTCTGATGAACTCAGACTCCCATGCCTGATTTCCAGAGGTTCGAACAAATCCCTGATCACAACTTAACAAATTACGACATATTGAAGAAATTACTTGATTTCTTGAGCTCTAATAACCTTGTCTATAAAATAGGAATAAAAATTGCTATGCTGAGAGATAGGTGTTATTCACGTTGTAAAAAAAATGATGTGAAGTATCTTGGTCTTTGTCAGATATATAGTTGGTTATGCGGTAGTAAAATGAGTATCAATCTCCTCCTTCCCCCCCACTGCTTGCTGATGCCTCCCAAGATGTGGTGCTAAGCTTCTGCAATTATCCAAATGAATCTTGGAGAGTGAAAAATGGTGCACTACAGACTCGAGCACACTCTGTGAAGTTGAGATTTACACTGTTGGATTTGTTATATCCATTGAGAACAAATGTACTCCTCAATTAGTAAGTCTTTTTGTCATGTAGAGAGCCTTCCTGCATATGCATAAACACACACACCCACTCATGCATGTGCACACACACACACACGTATACATATAGACAGGCAGACATCTGGTTCTTGTCTGTATATTAACAAAAATTTTAGAAGGAAAGTTAGCTGAGCACTCAAACGAGTTTTCAGTTGGACTCAAGTCGTAAGTCCTGAAAAGGAAACCATGTTCCATACCTAGGTTAGCCCTGTGTTTTCCTGTGTTTCTATCTTCTTTCTTGATTCTTAACTTTGGCCAAAAGAAGCTGCAAACAAAAAACCAGATCTCTGCCTAGTCCTTGCTCACTATGTATACATGTTTTGGGGATGACCTGAAGATAGCTCTGGAATAAAATGATGGGGATTCCATAGAGATATAAGGAAGAAAAAAGGCTTCTATGAAATTTTGTCTGTGGTGATTCAAAATCATACTGTTGCCAAGAAAAGAGCACAAATTTTATTGCCATGTATTTATATAAGGAACAAAGAATAGATAGCTTTTTTAATAACAAGACAGCAATATTTTGCAAAATAAGCCTTAATTTTTTTTTTTCATTAATGATACTTGTGAATTCCTGGTCAAACTGACTACTCTTGATTGATTTGGTCTGTAAATGAACTTATGGAGACTTAATTATACTGTGAGATCGGTGTATGCTTATTGATTGTGCCTTTGACATGATTAGCTACATTAGATTATGATGTCCTCATCCCCCAAAGATCAAAGCTAGGATTGGACTTTCTTTAAGGGCCATTAGTCATATGTCTGTGGCACGTGCTCAATTTTTTTCATTATGTAATAGGTAGAGGAGAGTATAAAAAGAGCATTAGCTTCACGCCATTTAGACATCTATCTTAGAAATGTGCCTGATGGAAACAGACTATATCTTTCCTCCTAACCCGAAAGATGCTTGGTTGACATGAATGGAATTGAGAAGGGAGCATTTCTCTGGATTGCTTCACTCTTTCCCCTCCACCATTGTATCTGCTGGAGCAGGAGTCCCTTCCCAGGTCATCTTCTTGGCCTAAATGCCCCAGTCAGCTACTGAAGACAAGGGCAGATGCAGCCGTGGTACTTGGGAATCCAGGCTCTAGCCATGTGGAAGATCCAATCCCTGCGGCCAGCAGTCAGCTTGGGACTCCATCCATTTTAGTCAGCACAGCATTACTAATAACCAGGAGAAACCACAGAAAATATGAGAGCCGTGGCAGCGAGAATGAGATGCAGAGCTATGCATGCTGGGAACTCTTGGCCTTAATTAGAATGTGCGTGTATAGTATTTATCTTTCCCTCAAACCTATAAATAAGGCCAGCGCTTTGGCGATTACTGATGTCTGCCGTCATTTCACAAGGCCTCTGTTTTGATGGAGCACCAGTTTCTGCAAAATAATATTTCTTTCCTCTGTGGCCTGTGTCTACTCCTAGGGAAACGTTTCAGAGGAGTTCAGAACCATGACTGGAGAGGAGGAAAGGGGTAGAATCTAAGAATCTGAGTAAGAATTACACTTCTGGGACCTTACACTGGAATTGGAGATCATGACGTAGAAAGGCAAGTAATCAACTCTTGGCAAGTAATCAACACTCTTGTCCCCAAAAAGGCCTTCATCCTCATCATCCCTGATGGTGTATTTCCAACTCTTCCATGAATGCTTTTAGTGATGAGCCCTTCACTGTCTCTGAAGGCAAATGACTGTAATTCTGGGCATAGTAAAACCTCTTCTAACTAATGAATAAAATCTGCCTCTCTCCCACTTACCCCTGTGTATCTTAATACATGAACCCCCAATGGAAACTTTCTTAATGTCCCAAGTGCTTACCTGGTTCTCCCATGAATCCCAATTTTCTATATGACTGATAAAAATAATTACAAAAAGTACTTGGTGTATAATTTTCTATCAGCACGCCCATCTTCTTTCTTCTTACAGTAGGAATACTGAAAATGAATGTGGTGTATACCCCCGGGACTGAACCAGAACAGTGTTGATCATCTGACATAAAGGACAAAATATATATATATACATATCCTCAAAGGACTCTCATCCCTGCAGTAAAAAAAAAAAAAAAAAAAAAAAATCACAAGATTAAATGTTCTCTAAGAGGGCAGTTTTCATTTGATCACATATGGACATCACCTGGACTACCTCAAAGGTTCAGTGAAATCATCTTTGTTGTTTGCTGCTCGGTTCCTAACTATAAATAGTAAACTCCTTAAGGTTAGAAGCTATTTTGTTCTTGTTTTTTGTTGTTGTTAAGTTCAGGATTTCCCAGTACACGTACATATTAGGTCTTCAATATATAATTAATTGTGATTAACCAATTCATTTAATTGATTGGAACTTTACTTCCAGAAAAGTTCATGTCTTCTCAAAATAAATACTTGCGCCCTCTGGCCCAGTTCTCTCCATGTGAGGATGTGGGCTATTCAGAAGTTCGTAGCCCTGCACAGAGGAGCAAACCATTTCCCACTTCTGGTGGGAAGAGATATCATTCATTTTTCCTTGGAGGACACCCCAGACCACTTCCTGTCCCACAAGACTACTGGGTGTTTCGTCTGCCATCCCCATCCCCTTCCTTAAAAGGGAAAACAAATAAAAACCCAACCAACCAGCAACGAGCTCTCAGCCCCAAGCTCATTCCCAGTGGAACTTTCATTCCCTGTCTCAGTGTTGCAGTTAGCCACCTTTGCACCTGGAATGATAATCAGCCTGTGGCTAAGCCTTGTAAGGTGGTAACCCTGCTGGGCTGAGGGCTGAGAAGATTGTCCTTGTCCTTGAGGGCTGCCATGATAAAAGGGGCCTTTCCACTCAGAGAAATGGGACTATAGATACATCCCCAACGGCAGGGAAAGGAGAGCTATGGAACTCTCACGGAAAAACTGTATCTTTGACAATGAAAGACAACTATTTATATAAAAAAAGAAAAAAAAACTTATGGGTGAGAAAAAGAGTAGCATTTTAAAGCTTTCAGATGGCATTAAATGTTTCTTTGGGGGCACTGAAATGCCAAGCAAATGTGCATAAACTTCAGAAAGTCTTATGAGGCAGCCCTGGTGCAGTACAAAGTATCTGCACTTAAAATCAGGAGATCTGGGTTTAATTATTTACTAGACGTGTGCTCTGAAGCAAAAGGCTGAGCCTCTGACTGAGACTCAGCTCCTCAGAGACAAGTAAAATGGGGCATTTAATCCTGATGCCCAGTGAATGGGTAGTAGCAAGATGTATCCTGACCTCCAGCTGTGTTCAGGAGCCCACGAAGCTATGGTGTTGGTGCTGAGGAGATAAGCCAACACACCGAGGTGATCCTCCAGGAGGATGAACAGTTGTCCCATCAAAGATGTCACACGGTATGAAGGAGGGACTCAAAAGTGAGGTACTGTGACATGACACAGAAGTCCTGAATATATGTGAGGCCATGGAAGTGATAAAGCATAAAAAGAGCTATCAATCCTTCTTTCAATGATGAGTCTCATGGCAAGAGGTATTTTCAATTTTTATTTTTGTATTGAAGTACAGCTGACCTATACTGTGATATTAGTTTTGGGAGCACAACATAGTCATTTGACGATTGTATACATTGCACATGTTCACCAAGATAAGTGTAGTTACCGCCTTCAAGTCTTACATAAGAGTGAAGGATAATGTGATGAAGAAGGAAATGCATCAATGAAAAGATACTGAAAACCTCCAACAAAATAAATACTGAAGTACACGAATTCAGACAGTCATCACTGCACTGAATAAATATTGCTGGGTTTATTTATTTATTTACCTCCTTAGAAAGAGAGGGAGTGTGTATATGGGGTGGGGAGGGGCAAAGAGGGAGAGAGAGAATCTTACGCAGGCTCTACATCTGCAGAGCCTGACGTGGGGCTCCAACTCAGGACCCTGAGGTCACAACCTGAACCTAATCAAGAGTCAGACACTTAACTGAATGAACCATTCAGGAGTCCGTATATTCTACTGTTTTTAAAAAGTCCTTCAATGTGCTAGGTATTATTCTAAGTACTTCATGCATATACTCATTTAATCCTCATAATAATCCTGAATGAGTTTTTCCTCTCAGTTACAGATGTAGAAACTGAGGATAAGAAAATTTGGGTACCTTGCCCAAGGTGACTGATGTGGTAAGTGGCAGAGTTGGAATTTGAACCCAGAATCTGAGCACTTAACACCCACACTAGACTGCACTGTTCCTGAGTGATTGCCAGGATCCACCCAAAGCCAGAGAGAGCAGAAATGGACTCCAGAGACTTGTAGATATAGATGAGTTTGTTTAGTGTGAAATTGGGGTTCCAGATGGCATTTGAAGGAAAGAGCAGCAGAGACAGGACAAATCGGTTAAGAAAAAAAAATAATCCTCAACATTTCATAATGAGAAGCCTGAAATGGAAAAGTAAATGACTAGTGGGCTTGAATTTTTTGGCAATATCTAATGATGGCATTATATAAAAGATGGAGAATTTGATTGGCCTCAAAGCTTGGAATATAGATAGCTTCAGTATAAAGTTACTGTTGATTCTGGCTTGTCTTTGGTCCTAGTTCCAAGTGGAACTTCAGGGAGCATTTGCCAAGATGTTGCAAAAAGAGCCTTTCTGAGTGCTTAAAAAGAAGGAACCTGAGGTCTCTGCCACTGACGGTGACTCTGGCCTTTCTAATGACTATAACGGCCATCTGCAGAAGCAAGGCCACCCTTAGCGCTCAAAATTTGTCTCCTTCTTGACATTAAGCAGAGAATAAAAACAGGGAGATGGGAGGCCCAGCCAAACCAACTTGTATACTTTGTAGTTTGCCTGGGATCTGGAAGTACCAGTTTTGCTACTAAAAATCGATGCTGGGGTTTGAATGATGATACCAGATATAATATGGAAAGCTACAATCTTTATTTTCTCTCAAGCTGGCCTGATTTTTTTTTTCTCTTTTTTAGGCCAGATCATTCTATCCTCTGTGTTGAACTATGTTCCACTGGGAGAGTGGGGGAAGAAAGGAAAAGAGAGAAAGGAATTATATGACGTGTGTATGTCCCACTGTGATCCTCTCATCACACCCTTCTAAATGCATAAAGCTGGATGTGCTCCTTTTTGCTGCAACTCTGGAACATTTACTTTGGCATCACTGTTTCACATATTGGGCAGTAAATTGCAGAGTTCTGATTTATTTATTTCTTTAGATTATGGATGGCTTGGGGCGCCTGGGTGGCTCAGTGGGTTAAAGCCTCTGCCTTCGGCTCAGGTCATGATCCCAGGGTCCTGGGATCGAGCCCCGCATCGGGCTCTCTGCTCAGCGGGGAGCCTGCTTCCTCCTCTCTCTGACTCCCTCTCTGCCTACTTGTAATCTCTGTCTGTCAAATAAATAAATTAAAAAAAATAGATTATGGATGGCTTGCTTGCTTGTTTGATTAATTCTAATCCATTACAGGCTTAGCATAGGTAGAAATTCAAAAAGGTACAGAGAAAATCATGGATGAACCATCTATGATAAATTTCAAAGGAACCCAGAATACTGAGTGAAGTTGTCTAAGGCTGATGGCAAACTGGACCCTTGACCTTCAGCAATCTCACTGTGAGAGATATGTCCAATCTTCCTGTCCTGGAGAGCAGGGGGCTTGGGCAAGAAACTGGGTGTGAAGAAGAATGGAATCCCACCCAAATTATCATGTCCACAGTAGGCCATCAAGACCAGCAGGGTTTGCGAGGAGACTTAGGGTCAAGATGTATAAACCTGTAGAGGTCAGAACTATGCGAGATGCCAATTTTAAGTGCAAGGTCAGAGCAGGTAAATTGAAGAGGACCAGTGTGAGTTCTAGAGATGGGTGGCCTTGTCAGACAATAGGACCATCTGAGGAAGCCAACAGTAAGCTGTCCAGGAATGAATCTTTTCTCTGAGTAGATTATAAATAAGACCCAACTTGATAAATCTTGCATTTTTAATGAAAACAAACTAGGTATGAGACTTGGAAGGACAAGAACATCCCTGAAAGCATTAGCTTAGAGTAGCACACCATCTGAAAAGGCCACGCCCCACTAAAAATCATGAAGGAGTTAGAGACAAAAAAGATGGTAAAATTCTCTGTGCTCATCTCAGGCTGTCGTGTATAGGGATGGCCAAGGAGAGAGGACTTGGGACTCTGCTGCACAAAAGGAGGCTGAAATTTCTATGGAAGTCCCCAGAAGTCAGTTACTGTGGGCTCAGCAGGGAGGTGATGCTGACAATAAGAATTTAACCTTTGTGGGAACATTACAGTTTACAAAGCACTTGAACGTGTGGCTGCTGCCATAGGTCAGCCTGAGCCAGCATGGTCAAATGAATAGTAAATTAGGAAATGCAGTGAGCTCATTCCAGCTGCTCTGTGTCATGTTAGACCCACTTCCTCCTCATTCTTTCTCCTCAATTTCTCCATGTAAACCAGGGCTTCTCAACCTCAAGACTATGGACAATGTGGACCAGAGAGTTCCTGCTGTGCCATGTAGAATGTTTCATAGGACCACTGACCTCCACCCACTAGCGGTGGGCAGTCCCCCTCCTCTGCCCTAGCTGTGACAGCCAATAATGTTTCCAGATATTGCCAAATGTCCCCCTGAAGGGTAAAATTGCCCCTGGTTGAGAACCACTGATCTAAACAAACAGAAATCCTCCCCAATTGTCCTTAGTGATCTCTGTTCTCTCCCATCTTTCAGAGAGCCCTCAGCAGATTTCATAGTTGCACAGACTTTGGTTAAGGGCATGGAGACCTGAGTTCAATCCTGATTCTGTCACTTGCTAGATGCCTAATCACAGGCAAGTCCCTTAATATCTCTGATCCTCAGTTTCCTTGCCTGCAAAATGGGGGTAATAATCAGACTATCTCAAAAGTTGGAGTGAGAAAATGGTGTAATTTATGCAGAGCACTGAGAGAGACAGGGACATAGTAAATGCTTAATCACTTTGAGTTATCTTTATTATTGTTGCCACTATATGAGAAGGTGGCTGTCCTTGCCCATTCAGTATGTCACCTTTTCTCCCTTGTGGGACTTGGAAGATGAATAAGATGGTCGCCCTCCTCTCAGGAGTCTGCAGTTCATTAGAGAAGAGAGGCCTGTCCATGAATCACTGTAATGCGGGAAATTCCAACCATTGCCAAGAATGAAGTAGTGGTTGCTGCCGCCGGGTCGAGAGGGAAAGAGGTGCCAGGACCACTTCGCTATGTACAACCACGGTGCCTGTTCACCTGGAATGTTCTCAGCGGCTCTGGATGCTGCAGCTCAGGATCGAAGAGGTCTGGAGCAGGTCCAGGGAAAGGCACCAAAAATGAAGGCAAAGGTGGTCAGGATGGAAATACAGGAAATCATGAAAAGAGGATATTTATTCACTGTTGTATTTCACTATAAAAATGTGTAGAGGATCCACAACGACCTTGGCTCTGTGCCATGGTCATGAACAAGTGCAACCTCTGTCCTCAAGGAATTCCAGTTTAGTGGGGGAGATGGGCCTGGAAGCAAGTGCAGTGGATTCTCGGGTGACACGGGTTTGGACTGCACAGGTCCACTCATACATGGATTTTTTCAACAAATACAGTACATACTGTATATGTCTTTTCTCTTATTTACGATTTTCTTAACTATTTTCTTTTCTCTAGTTTACTTTGTTGGAAGAATACCATCTATAATACATAGAGTGTACAAAATCTGTGTTCATCCCCTGTGTATGTGATCAGTAAGGCTCCCAGTCAACAGTAGGCTATTAGTAATTACATTTTGGGGGCGTCAAGTCATATGCAAATTTTCAACAAAACCCTTGTGTTGCTCAAGAGTCTTCTCCATTTTTCAGGTATCAGTAGACTCTCTGATGGCCTCATGAATGAACTATAGTAGAAGTCAGAGGGAGAAGGTCATAGCACCAGAGAGGCTTCACAAAGAACGTGGCACCTGCTTGAGCCTTCAAGGATAAGTGGAATTTCAGTAGAAAAGAGAGGGAGGGCATTCAAGGATGAGAGGAAGGGAGTTTCAATAGTGTCAACATTGTGGGGTTGGAGCAGATGTCCCCGCAGCAGTCATCTTGGACAATTCGTTAAGAGCACAGGCTCACCTTGTTCTGCCCTTTCCACTTCCAGGATGAGCTTGCCCACATCCGTATTCCACTGTAGAATGTTCTCCCATGAGCATCCCACACCCCATGAGCACAAGTCAATACTGGAAGTTCAGAGAGCCAACCCCCTGCAGAGGAACCCCCAGCCAATGGGCTCCTGTGTGGAGGGTGGCTGCTCAGGCTTCCCCATGCAGGGTGGAGATCTGCCAGCAGCGCACTGTGTGCTTCTGCCATTAGGTCATCTCCAGCAGCAACCTGGATAATCCTTCTCCCCTCCCTCACTCCCACTTCTTTGGCTATCATCACCAAATAAACCATCTGCACCCAAGTTTTCATTTCCAGCTCTGCATTTTGGAGCAACTCGGACTAAGATCATGGCAAAGTGCAATTAAGAAAAAAACATCATTTTTCACCAATAATTGAATTTCTAAATTTACAACAGTAATATACTTTTTGAATGCTTTGTGCTGAATTCTAGTTTTGTGATTCTGGACAAGTCACTTGACCACTTGGTATCTACGGAGTGTCTTCTTCTGCTCCTTGTCTCGTAGTGTCAGGGAGACACAGGAGGTAGAAATGTCAGGTACATGTTAGCTACTGTTATTATCAATAATAATAATAAATTGAACACTTGACAAGAGCAACCTCTTCACAACCTGAGTGACTATTATAATAAAGAGATATATAGACAGATATAAAAAATATATTTTTATATCTTCTTTTATTAAAAAAAGATATAAATACTATAATAAAGAAATATGGCAGTATTTGACACCTTTGTCAAGTTTATACAAATTTATGCTTTGTAAGTTTATACAAGAAGAAGCATTTCTGGCTGACTACATCCAAGCTACAAGTTTTGAAAAAGTCCTAAAAAATGATGAGACTATTTTGACGTTGGCGCAACATGTGACAACGTATTGGGCCACATGAAGAATATTTTCCCTTCAAAACAATCTTCTTAAAGCTGTCAGGACACAGATTCTTTTTGGAACTGGTCTTTTGCTGAACCTCTCAAAGTCAATTTACATGACGCATTGAGAAAACTAATCTTATTAGTTTATGGTCACAGCTCATTTTGACCTAAAGTGTTCATAACCAACTTGATTGAGGTCTTTAATCCCTTGACTTCGCTCTTAATGATCTTCAGCTGTTGTCAAGAAAATTTGTTTTCAAAGGAAAAAAAAAAATAGAGTTGCAACCACTAAGAAAATCCCAATGAACGTATCATAAGGGGCAGGAGTCAACTTCCAAAAGTTACCCAAAGTTTGGGCCTGAGAAGCTATAGCATCGTATACTTTCAGACCCAACAGTGTTTAAAAGACTATCAGCCCTTTGGAAGGGGAGGTGAATCATGAGAGACTATGGACTCTGAAAAACAATCTGAGGGGTTTGAAGTGGTATGGGGGTGGGAGGTTGGGGTACCAGGTGGTGGGTATTATAGAGGGCACGGATTGCATGGAGCACTGGGTGTGGTGAAAAAATAATGAATACTGTTTTTCTGAAAAGAAATAAATTGAAAAAATTAAAAAAAAAAGAGAGACTATCAGCCCTCCCCCGTTAGAAACAAGAAAACTGAGAGCGAGCTGGGGGAAGAGCTTTGATCAAGGACACACTTTACAATCAGTCATGGACTCACTCCTAGGAGCCTGGTTGCATGGCTCCTAATCCAGCATTCTTCTAGCTATGCTAATGGATTAGTAGCATCATAAGAAAATGTGTAACGTTTCCAAATCACTCTTCTGAAATGGATAATGTCCATTTGAATATTAAAATTTCTAAAATATTATCATATATGGTCCTCACCTATAAATGGGTGGAAGGAAAATTTAAACACATTTGTCACTGATTGAAACATATCAAATAAGCAAAACAGATGAATGACTTTCCTTTATGGTTGGAATTAGAGATAATAGCATTGCACTTCCATGGCAGATCCCCGAGGATACAGATGGATAATGGAGTACCGGGCTAGTTGGCTAAGAATCTGTTGTAATATGGCAATTCCATGATCCTATGTCACTTGTCCTGTAATACACACACACACCACCAGTTCTCTTCTTAATGAGAAGCACTGTGTTGACTTTGGCAGGGAAGAAAGGAAGAGTAAGTTCAGATTTTAAATTCTAGGGGAAGCTGCACAAGAGTACAAGCTTTGATGATCACTCTTAGAACTGGTTTAAAAGCTGGAACATACCCACACACAAACACATGCATCTTGTCCAATTTCATTTAGAGAAACCTCAGTCCTGGCTTCAGGGACATGGAAAAATAATTGATTATTTTAATTGTGATAATTTAAAGTTGGTGATGCACATATTAGAAAACAATAAATGACTGTAATTTTTCATGGGAATTCTCTAGAAGAAAAAAAGTGCTCTGGTAAAAAGTGGAGGTGGGGGAAGGTTAATTACCAGCTAATGATTTGGGGATACAAATCTGGCCATCTTTGTTTCCTATTAATTGACCAGATTAAGTTAGTCATTTGATTTCCATGCTTTCTTTGTTCCAAACACAAGTCTCTTTTTTTTTCTCAGACCATAATTACCAGTTACCCAGGCCTCATTTAAGTTTGCCTGAAAAAAAAAAAGTCTGTCAGAAATCACACCATCTGCTTAATTAAAATCTGTCCTTAAAAAATATATATAATAATGCATTTATGAAAGTATATAATATTTATATAATATTATATATAAATATTATATAATATTTATATAATATTATATAAATTTTATATAATATTTATATAATATTTATATATTTATTATATATATTATAAATAATATATATTTAAATGCATTTATGAAAATATATAATAAATATATAAATAAATATAAATATATATTTATAAATATTCATTATAAAATATAGAATATACAGAATATACATTATAATGTTTATAGAAATTAGACATGAAGTGTTTTCATGCTAGGCATCATAGTAGGAGTATGCCAGGGATACAAAAATGAAAATGTCACAGTCTAAGCACTTGAGCTGCGTGTTTTCATCTGTGGCCCGATTGTGAATGTTCCAGGTACCCCTGAGAACCAGCCGCCATCAATAAAGGATGCACTTGCGTCCTCCAAAACCCCTCCTCCTCCAACCACCCGCTCGCTCTGAGCCATGAATTTCCTTCGTGCCTAGTGGAGCCGTTTATGAAATAACTGTCTCTATTGATTTCTGCATCCAGTACAGGTGTGCTTGCTCAGCTGCCCATCTGTTTGCTGCCTACGGCAGGACCATTGAGAAAAATAAAAAAGAGAGATATGTGTGTGTGTGTGTGTGTGTGTGTGTGTGTGTCTATGTCTGTGTTTGTGTCTGTGTGTGTCTATGTCTGTGTTTGTGTCTGTGTGTGTAAAGAGGTGGTGTTTAAGAGAAGAGCAGGGATGAAATCATTCCTCTCTGGTAAGAAGAGACGCTACATACTCCATCGGCTTCATAGCGGGTAACATTTCCCCCCAAAAGTCAAGTGGAAGCTTCATTTCCTGTTTAGAGTTTGTGAGGGTGCAGAGTCCTGTGGATTTGTGGTCAGAGGACCCTGCTGTCCTCAGGCTCCACCACTTGCCAGTGCTTTGACCACAGCTCATCATTTCCTCATCTAGAAAGAAGTTGATGGCTCACCACCCCTCCTACTTCATAGGGAGATGATCAGAATCTTGTGGGACAACTCCCAAGCGAGCTCTTCAGAAATCGTCAAGCGATTTATAATTAAAGACTTAGGTGTGTTAGAATATCTGAGGTGGAGGCCATAGTCCAAAAGGGAGATTGAGGTAAGATTCATCTAGGAATCATCAAAATCATCTGGTTCTTCGAGCTGTCTCTGACCTCCGGCCTGAGTTCCCCTGGAGATGCCTCCCCCATCCCCTTTTCAGGTGACTAGGACTCTCGCGGACTATTAATTCTACATTAGACCCTAGAAGTTTTGGGCCTCTGGCAGACTCCACAGACACATCTTCTCCAGAAGGCTTTGAAGAATGATCTATGAAGGACGTTACAAAACATCTCAAGATCAATTGCTGTAATTATCCTCTGAATAATTTTCTGCCATTATTCAGGCTGTACATATTGTACATGAAAGGCTATGTTCAGCCAAACCAGAAGCTTGCTGGGTCTGGGATTTACAGCTCACTGTGTAAGAAGATTTAGAAGGCAACCCCTAGGAAATCCATCTGGAGATTGTTGAGAGGATAAAGGAAAATATAAGTTCTTTTAATCTTAATATTCTTTATGCTCTGCTCATTATGATTAGATATATCTTCTAGTTAAGCCCTCAACAAAAATAGAACTGGCAATGAAAAGACTATTTATTTTCTTTTCTATTGCTAAGGGAAAGTGGCATGCATAAAAATAATAATAACAATATAAATGCTCCAGTGCTTAGCTATTTAGAGAACCATTCAATGCCTCTCATTTACTAAGTTTAGAGAAGAGAAAGAATCCCTCTCTGGAGTAGAACTGAAGAACAGAAAAACACTAGTTGACTTATTGTCACTTCCCATACTTTGTAGGCACTCAAATACTCCCTTTCTTTTTCATACTTAAGAGAAAGAAAAGCATTGGGTTTTCCATTTCTGTCTCCCTCAAGCTCTCAGGGGAAAAAATTGAAAGAGACGGCAATACAGAGCTTCTGAGAAAGATCATGAGAGCATCTTTTCCCATTATTAAGATTATTTCTAAGGCAGGTTAAAGGGGAGAATAAAACCCAATATATTTCCCATTGCTTTGATCATTAATATAAACCAGCTTTGGCTGAGATGAGACAGTAAACCCAACTTTTCCAGGCCTCCAGCGCCTGGGTGAGAGACCACCAGTGGCTGGACAATAGTGCATCTTAGCAGCAAATTTCCTCTGAGTCATGGTTGAGGGTTCTCTCCCTGAAAGCACTATATAAGATCATACAAAGGCAAGACCTGGAACATAACCAAGGTGCTTTTTTGGATTTTTGCAACCAAATCCAGAAAAACAAAACAAAACGAATAATCTCCATTTTGTTAAGGCAACCACAAAAAAAAAAAAAAGATAAGCTTCCATGGTAGGACAATTTATTGCAAAATCTCCAGTAGTGCCCATAGGGTTTATTTAGTTGACAACATTGGTTTAGGCAAGGTTGCTGAAATGCCCTGAAACAAAATGGCCAAGATATAGCAGCTGAGGATCCTCAATTGGCAGCCAGGGATATATGCTCAGGACCGAAATTCAATTGGATGTTCTGCTGTCATTGGAGGAATGAAATAATCTGACCCACAGACACAGGTAGATACCAACGGTTTAAAATCTATAACTATAGCCTTCCCTAATCCCTTTTTTTTAGGCTTCAATTGGAGGGATTAAGGATGGTAATGGGGAAGGTTAAAAAATAAGGTAAAATGAAAGGACATGACATTCCTACTGTTCTTCTGGGGGACTTAATACTAATAGCTTTATCTGGTTTCAAACATCTTGGTAGCACCTAACCTCACAAAGTGCTCCTTACTTTTTCCTCCTTATTTCCTGGGGGATTTTGGAAGGGAAAAAGGAAATGGGAAGAGTGGCTCATGGTAAAATCGTAAGTCTGCCTGCTTTGAAAAGGTCTTAGAAAACCATTTAATCCAACCTGGTCAGAGAAAAAACTCTGAATCATACTTATGTACTCATGGTATCTTTTGCTTAGCACAAGCCCAGCTCACAGTAGAAACTTAAAACATACTAAGTGATTGAACAGTCTTTCTCATTTTGTAAATGCCTTGCCCAAACCCATAAGGTTAGATAAGTGGCAGAACTGAGACCACAGCTCAGCTCTCTTGGTTCTTTGCATACACAGAATGGATCTTTAAAGTTCCGGAGATTTTATATTACTTCTACATGGCAGTCGTATGTTGTCTGTCATGTGAGATTTCCTTTCTGGTTTTGTATATTTGGCTAAATTATGCTTTTTTAAAAATTTATCTAAAAGTTCTAGAAAATTTTTCACAGAACACGGAGAATCATGACCCAGCCAAAATGGAAAGTTCTGAAAGAATTTCCAGATTTCATCCACTGGATTCTGTGTATATGCGGGGTGTGTATATACGTGGGCAGGGAGGCACATGTTGAGAAACTGCTGGCATTGAGAAAGTTCTTAATAGATGGAACTCAGATAATTCCATTGCCATGTATACTACCACACTCTCTTGATGTGAAAAGACTTGGGAATTTTGCTCAATCTTTCAATAGGCCAGGGCACTCCAAAGCTTTAAATATGTACCAATACTATCAAAGTGGGAAAAAAGCCCTAAAATCTGAGGATAATTGCACACATCAAGCTAATTATCCAGAAGCACTATTAGCTAATGAGATTAGCCAGGAGGACTGTCCAGCATTGATTAATCAAAGAATAATGCCAATGCACCTGCAGTAAAAAGGCACCTGATCTCTAACAAAAGAAGGGTTTGTGCGTGTTTGGAAATACTGCTGCACAATTCTCTTTTATTACCCTCTTGCTTTATAAGAAGCAAAAATCTTCATAGATTAATACTCTACGGGGGGGTGGGGAGCTACCGTGGACTGTAAATCCAATAGTTTCGTCACTCTAGACAAAAAAGCTGAGCTCATGACTCAATTTCTCCATGAAGGAAATGGAAACACTCATCATCTGAGCCCCTCCCATTCACAAGACTGTGAGGAAGCATTTGCGGATCTATGCACAGCCTTAGCTCCAAGCAAAGTCTTCGGTGCTTAAAAATAGCAAACTAGTCAAATGCCCCAATTATGAAACTTCTAGCTGGCATTTCCCTTGTCTTTTGTCAGGAAAAAATGTTCACTTGAAGGGGAACAGCTATCAGTTTATAAAATATAAATAACCTAAGAGAAAACAGAAAGTACTTGAAAGGAAAAAAAAAAACAAATAATATAGAAAAATACTTCACCTTTTTCCTAATTAAAGATATGTAAGTCAAAACAATAAAAATCCTCTTACAATTAGAGAAAAACACCAATCATTCAACTATATTCTGGGTACCAGTATGCACCCTAAAGATGCAATGAGCATTTTTTTTTTAAGGAAAAATTATCCAAAAAAATCTTTGTGTGATTTTTTAATTTCTACATTAAATTGCATTTCCTATTTTTTTCTGGATAACTCTACTTGTCCTATGCCCCATAAAGGGGCCTTTCTGACATACATTTTTTAAAAAAATTCATCAGTGTGACTCCATTATAGGGCTGTGGTATTGATGTGTCATTTACAAGATTTCTACTTGGCAAAATGCTCAGAGAAAGAGTTTTTGTCACCATTTACTGGAAAGCAAATTCGAATGCTTTTGAACTTCAAAGGCCTTCTGTAGGGAGAAATTAGCCAAGTTTCCATCCCCTTGGATAAGGAATTTTATTTCCTACCCCAAGGGCCACATTAGAAAGGATTGATGTGTGAACAGTCGGTATAGTTCCAAGTTTTGTGGAGACAGCATCAGAGTCAGGTGTCTCTTAGAGATGAAGAAGATACCATGATACAGACCTATGTTGCTTTCTTCTTTGGGGCAGGAGAAGACAGCTGCCATTTGAGACTTTTTTTTTTCCTCCAAGTCCATTATTAATAGCTTTTATCCTAGTGAGAAGAATCGTGGAAAAATATTTTAAAGCACTTTCTTAAGGAAATATGTTTATACATTTATAATGGTATTTATTCCACAGTTATATGGTTTACATGATTTATATGGTTTATATCCTTGCTAGAGAGGATATTTGCTAAAGAGGGATAACCTGGTCCTGATTTTGTTTTTGTTTTTGTTTTTGTTTTCAAGTAGGCTCCTTGCCCAGTATGGGGCTTGAGCTCACAACAACTGAGATCAAGACCTGAGCTGAGATCAAGAGTTGGACACTCAACCAACTGAGCCACCCAGGGACCCCATAACCTGGTCTTATTTGCTGATGGGTTACCCATGCGTACCACAGTACCTGGAAGAAAATTAGTGCTCAGAAAACGTGGAATACATGAGTGACTGATATCTAGAAGCTGTCACTGAAGGTTATCAGCTCCCTTTCTTTGAAGCTACAATTCTTATACATTCCTTAACAATCTCTAATAATTCTTCTGTTCATTCAACACATGTTTCCTAAGTGAGAGTTCTGAATAAGCCTCTTTTCTAAGTGCTGGGGATATGGCAATGAAAAAGCAGAGCAAAAATCACTGCATTTGTGGAGTTTATGTTCTAGTAGGGAGACAGATGGGGTAAGTGCTATGGAGGACAATAAAGCTGAGATCGAGAAGTGTCATTGTTGGAGGCATGTGTGGTGAGGAATTGAAACATCCTAGTTTCTGTCAGTCTTCCTTTAAGGAAAAATAAAAGGAAGGCTTGGAAGTCTAGATGGATAAACACAAGTTTATACTTAAAAGAAGTTGCCAGGTCTGAAGACAAGAGCCGACACCCAGTATTATCCTGAAGAGATGTGGTAGCTATCCAGGCGCTGTCTCTCCTTCTGTTGTCTTTATACAGGGCCACCTTTCTTAAGTTAGTCTTTTTTTTTTTTTTTAAGATTTATTTATTTATTTGACAGACAGAAATTACAAGGAGGCAGAGAGGCTGGCAGAGAGAGAGGAGGAAGCAGGCTCCCCACTGAGCAGAGAGCCCGATGCGGGGCTTGATCCCAGGACCCTGGGATCATGACCCAAGCCAAAGGCAGAGGCTTTAACCCACTGAGCCACCCAGGTACCCCCTTAAGTTAGTCTTGATCTTAACCACTTTGACCTGCAAGGTGCCTTGATATGTACCCTCACGCCTGCCCTGGCTAAGCTTTTAACGTGTCTCCCCTATTAACGATGTTCCTCACAGGCAGAATTGCTGCTGCTCCCAGGTGAACTCCTGCTGGGAGTGTAGCATGCCCTGGGATTCCATTTCTGGCATGTTCCATCATACCAGGAAATGAGATCAGCATCCTTCTGGGAAGTAGATGAGACTCAGCTAATCCTTCTTAGATATGGAAATAAGTCACAAAGTGTAAGTGTGCAACCTGATCGTGTAGGAGCTCATATCTAAACACCAATCATTTCTATGTCAAAATTCACACTCTCTTCATTGCATATCCTTCTTTACCAGAAACTTAGAAGAGCAGTTGGTCCGTAAATTATACAGAAAGGAAAGGGAGAAAGCAGAATGAATCTTAAGACAAACTTGGCTGATCCACATGTATGTCAAGGGCTAAGCCTGTATGAATTCTTCTACCTCACTTCCACTTTCCCACCACAAAGTCCTAAAGATTTCATAAT
Source organism: Mustela nigripes (assembly GCF_022355385.1). Classification (NCBI taxonomy): domain Eukaryota; kingdom Metazoa; phylum Chordata; class Mammalia; order Carnivora; family Mustelidae; genus Mustela; species Mustela nigripes. The sequence continues at coordinate 33,312,730 of NC_081566.1, read as the reverse complement.
CCTGCAACTTTATGTTCATTCCCACAAGTTAACAGATCCTTAGCCCTCCCAATGAAACAAACAATACTTGATACCAATTACTTCACAGTTCTTATTTATAATGCAATGTCTTTTCTTAAAGGAAAAATCTTGAGTTCTCTATGTTGGAGACTTCTTCTAATTTAAGGAAGTGGACTCACAGATTGCGTGGTCACTCTGTCCAGAACCCAAGCTTTGACATGCTCTGTGATGACATTTATAAAAGTAAAACAAAGGTATTTTTTATTATTTATTTGACCCGATCCTTCAGGTCTTTTCAGATCTTTTACAAGAAGAAATTGGCATATGCTTACTTTCCATCAGTCTCTCAACCCTGTTATGTGTCTGTAATATCTGCATTGACTGTATTTGAAGAAGAGGTTAAGAGATCAGAAATGTGGAAATTAACCTGCCAAGAATGTAAGGTAAATACAATCAGAGCAGGTAAAAGAAAGCAAAAAAGTTAAAAAATAAAAAGTCAAACAATGAGAAAAGAGCAGGTCTTACTGGGGTTTTGTTGTTGCTTTCGAAAATCTGGAATTACCATTTGGGAATGTTTTCAACAAGGGCAATACACACATGTCAGAAATGTAAAGCGTCAACCCACTCCCTATACCTGCTTTTAGAAATTGCTCTTTGATTGAATCCACAGGGAACAGCAGAGGCAAGGCAATGGGCCTTACACAATGAAATACTTAAATATGATTGAGGAAAGGCCAGCAATTGAGGCTCTTGTAGTGAAGAATTTATATACAGTGTTTTAAGAAGTGGCTAAGGAGGTGAGGTGGCAGGAGAGGGGGCAGGAAGGAGAGGGAGTGAGAAGGTTGGCCAAGGTGGGGTTGGGGGTATAAAAGAGCAAAGAATGGGTTAAAAAATTTTTTTTAAATAAAATACCCTCAAGTCAGATTCCTTTATAGAAACCTTTGGGGACCCAATAAAAAGCTGCAACTAAATCAAAGTGTTACCAAAGCAGATGGAGAATAACATCAGAAAATCAAATGACACATTTAAAAGGGCAAAACATCAATATTACCTAAAGAACTGATCAAATGTGTCATTTTGAAATGCACACCAAAGCAACAAAATCATGAAATGCATTAAAACGGTGAACTGGGGAATGAGAGTGGGTGCTTGGTTGACTCCCGCCATGCAGAAAATCAGACATTACGGGCTGGAATACATGAATATAAAGGGAGGCAGGTTGTTTCTATACACATTGAGAAATTGTCAAAAAAATATCAAAATGATGGGCCGTGCTTAGAGATGCATTTGTTCCAGCCAAGGGGACTTCAGCGGGTTTCCCAGACAGCCATCCTGATGCTCTGCCTTGTCAAGTGATTCTCGTCCTCCGAGTCCCACTATCTTTTTGGAGGAAGCTTAACAGGTGAGAGGGCAATGGCAAAACCTATGAGCTCAGGACCAAGAATATGATGTGGTTTTGAATAGTGGGAGCCCTTTGATGACCAGTTTATCTGTGGGTGTCACCCAGCCCTCGTAGGCTTGTCTGCAGCAAAGCTCTCATCATCCTGGCCAGAGAGCTGGTTCAGAGCAGCTAAACGTAAGCTGTGTGTTGTCTGGATTAGGAAAGCCATTGTGTGTAAAACCAACACACCGGCAGCTTATCATTAAGTATACACGTTCTCTGAGGATTCTGAAAATGTTACCAGACATCTCCAGTGGGACTCACACAAATTAGAAAAGTCTCTGTTGGGTTTGGGGTTGGAGGGAAGGGGCAATGAGTATCCAGTATTCATGATATAGGATGTCTTCCCTGCCCATCCGGTGTGGTAGGTAAAGGCAAAGACTTTCGACACCTGTTGGCATGGAGTTTCATCCTGACTTCATCACTTATGAGCCAGGAGAACATCAGCAATTTTCTGAATCCCTCAGAGTCTCAGTTTCCTCATCTCAAAAACAGAGATAATCATGTTAAATATTTCATGGGAGTCCTTGCAAGGATTAAATATAATAATGTACATCAAATACTTCATAAGGGCCTGGTGTCAAGTAAACACCCAATAAATGTAAGCTATTCATTAAATCAGATGCTGTAGAACCAGAGGAGATATGTTTATTTAATATCACCTCTTTATAAGGAATTAGTAAAAGGAGATCCAGGAAACCGAAATGAACTTGCCAGAACAACACTGCTGTAATGGCCGAGAGCCTTCAGTGCCTCCATTCCCCTACCTTTAGATGTTGTCCTCTCCCATTTATTCTTGGTGTCACACAAGGGCTGGGAGGCCAGTTTTCCTTCCGTACAGGTCAATAACTCTAACCCTGATTCTCTCTCTTTCTCAATGAAAAAACTTGCTCTTATTTAGCAAGAATAAGCCAATACACTTTGCAAGGTTAATGACAAACACAGGTTTATAGAAACCATATACATGCACTCCCAAGAATAATGCCATCTCAGAATAGGATGCAAAATTCTGATGGAAAGTATTTCAAGCACGGATTATGTGCAGAAGGAATAGAGGCATTTTTGTTGAATATAGAATGTCTTTTCACACTCTATTTAAATGAGGCTACCAGGTCACTGTGTAGCTCAACTTCAAGAGACACCATTAACTTCTCTGTGGACGATGCCTTGAGTGAGATGTGAAGCCAACATGCAGCCCGCATGTGCATCATGTAGGAGATGGGGAAACACCACTTTCCTGGTGACTAGCCATCGGGTTATGGAGGAGGGAAACAGTGGCATCCAGGGAAACAGCGGCATCCAGAGGTACTGAAATTAAGTCAAGTCTCTAAGGAGGATCAATAGAAGCAAGGAGAAACAATTGAACTACTTTCAATATAAACTAAAAATATTTTTAGAGGATTCCTTGAAGATCTAGGTTAAAAAAGAGAGTTTTAAATGTTTCTGACTTCTGAATAATAAGAGAGAATTGGGGAAAGAAGGAAGAGAAAGAGAACAAATATATCTGGAGACCTTAAAAGAAAAGAATATGTTTTATGCCAAGAAGTAGATGACCTTATCTGTCAAGTTTTAAGCTTCCCTGTTTCAGAAGTTGACTGAGACACCAGAGAACTGAGGATTCCAGGGCCATTTTTGTCAGGTTCCTTTAGGATATTGAATCTGTAACTCTGGGTGCTCCACATTCATCCAGATGGAGGGAGGTTGTCTGATTAAGAAATCAAGACCAGAGGTTAAATAAGAGTTGAGAATATGTGTAGTTAGGTTGACCAGGAGGCCATACTTCTAGGAAACCAGGCTGCAAGTAAGGGAAACAACACACCTCTAGTAACATGGTATCTTTGCATAAATGATACTTCCTCCAGCCATCCACAGAACTTGCTGGCTCTTCTCCTGCAGATTCCTGCTGAGATCAGCATTTCCGCATTTTGGCCAGGCCTTTCTTCATACCATATCCAAAGTAACCCCACCTCTACCCCAACACACCGATCATCCTTATCCTACTCCAGCACCAACACCCTCTGACATATTGTACTTCTTCCTGTCTATCAGTTAACTATCGCTCTGGTAGGCAGAAAGATGGCTCCTTGAAAAAGATTTGCATCCTAAACCCTGAAAGAAACAAATATACTTTGTATGGATAAAGCATCTTTGCAGGTGTATTTGGTTAAGAATTTTTTTTTTTTAAGATTTTATTTATTTATTTGACAGAGAGATCACAAGTAGGCAGAGAGGCAGGCAGTGAGGGGGGGTGGGGTGGGAGGGTGGGGCAGGCTCTCCGCCGAGAGCAGAGAGCCTGATGCAGGGCTCGATCCCAGAATCCTGGGATCATGACCTGAGCCGAAGACAGAGGCTTTAACCCACTGAGCCACCCAAGTGCCCCAAGTTAAGAATTTTTAATTGAGGAGACTATCCCGGTTGTCAGAATGGACCCTAAATGGAATCACATGTATTAAAAAAGAGGTAGAGGGAGATTTGACATGAATGTAAGACAGTGCAGAAAGAAACTTGAAGATGGTGGGGACTTGAAGATTTGGATGACACAGCCATGAGCCAAGGAATTACAGCAGCCTCTGGAAACCAGAAAAAGCAAAGAAAAGATGAAGGGAAGATAAGCCCACCAACATCTTGTCTCCAGACTTCTGGCCTCCAGTACTACAAAGGAATTAAATTCCATTGTAAACCACCAGTTGGTGATAATTTATTACAGCAAATATGAGAAACTAACATACTGTTCTTCACTACAATGTAATCCCCAAGAGAAAGAGAACTCTTTCCCTTTGGTTCTCTATTCTTTTTTTTTTTTTTTAAGATTATTTATTTATTTGACAGACAGAGATCACAAGTAGGCAGAGAGGCAGGAAAAGAGAGAGGAGGAAGCAGGCTCCCCGCTGAGCAGACAGCCCGATGTGGGACTTGATCTCAGGACCCTGAGATCACGACCTGAGCTGAAGGCAAAGGCTTTAAGCCACTGAGCCACCCAGGCACCCTGGTTGTCTATTCTAACCTCACTGCTTAAAGCTGGAGCCTGGTACAGACTAAACGTTTACTATTTATGATTGATGAATAAATAAATGAATGGGGAAAAGTCTCCCTATCTCAAATGTATCTCGAGTTTAAGTCCATTTGCTCCTTTAAAAATCAAACAATTGCCAGTGGTTGGCATTTAAAGGCCCGGCATGCACCAAGATAACCCAACAATTCATTCATGACACAACAATGCTTACTCTGAGAAGCTTTGCAGGCCTGGCTCTAACAGAAAGATTTTGCCCAATTAGTAAGTGGTACAGCCTGGTCTAGAAACCAGAACTTTGGCCTTCAAGCCTGATACTCTATCCAGACTGTCTCACCTAGCCTCATTTAGACACAGGTTCTTCAGGGGAGAATTTTCAGAACGTGGAATGGAACCAAGACTAGTTTCCACAGGTAACAAGTACTAACCAGTCTCATTTCTTTACAGCCATACTTCATCCATCATATCTCCAACAGATTCCATGGTAATAGTCAAAGCCAGCTGTTACCACCCAAGGCTGACTCCGCCAATAATAGATTATTATAATGTATGTAGCTAATAGGGCTTTGCAGTCCTAATGTGGCAGGGCTGGATGGATCTCTGTAATAAAAACTAAGACTCTCTTGCATTTATATATTGCCTTTACTTTTTAAATGCATTCACATCTGTTATGCCGTTTTCTCATCCCAGTACCCCTGGGAGGGATGGATCCATTCAAGATAACGCTCCTTTTGTTCAAGAGGACTGAAGAGTGCTCCCAGTGAGTCCCCCACGCAGGCAAGTGGGCATAGTCATTGCCCTCCTAAGTCACAGGATCAAATATGTAAGTCGGTGTCCCAGAAAAGTCTAAAGAAGCTTACCCATGTGACAGTTTACTCTTAAGAAGTAGTCCTCGCTTTAGAATGAAAAATGAAATTCTGGCACTCTTGTCTGATAAATTGTAATTGCCTTATTCAGCTCTCCCTAAGCACTGTGCCCGTCCCTCTTCTCTCTTTCCTTGGCACATACACTTAGCGTTTCCACCAAATGAGTCAACCAGAATTGGAATGCTAATTTATGAAGCAAATGTAAAAAAAAGTCAGTGTACTATAGCTATTAAATCGTTATTGAAACAAGAACAACACAAATCTCACGTTTATAAGCCAAACCCATCATAGGAGAAAAACACATCTACAGCTGGCAACTGTTTTCTCCAATTCTTCTATGATCTGCTCAGAGAAAGAAAAGTACATGCCCACCCAAAGTTGTCATCCTGTCCCAGGATAATCAAACCCGGACTTGAGGGAGATGGTTCATCCCGTTTCTAAACAGCTCCTGAAACAGGCTGAATGTTGTTTGGGGGAAATGAGGGAACCATACCAATGGAAAAATCTCTGTCACCAAACTTACTTAAGTGCACTCATTCCAAAATTACAGTCCCTGTTTCTTTTCAGCACAAATTGAGCACCTTAAAAGGGGATACAGAACACTTACACCTTTTTAGAACAAAGTATCGCTCTTGGAAGCCATTTATTTCTAATTACACAATTATTTTATCATGTAGCACTTGCTTAAAAAAAGACTATAAGGCAAAGAATAGGCTGATTTAAGGTATTTTATTTCCTTTTATTGAAAAAAGTTAACAATCTAATTTACTTTCTCTCTGGAATTAAAAATGTTAAAGCATATCAAGTGTTTCTCATTTCTGTATAATAAAATAATAATGTAATTAACGATTAAATAGCATTGCATCATAAGAGATTGTTAAATCTACTTGTGAATAGAAATAAAAGCCACACTATTCAAGAAATTTTAGAACTGGAGAAAGTAATTATTATCTAGCCTGAAAGTGGGAATCAAATTCTTCCAAAGGGCATTCTCTCAGTGGGATATTGGACACTTTTGAAAAGTCGTCAACACTTGGGGTGCCTGGGTAGCTAGGTCTGTTGAGTGTCCTACTCTGATTTCAGCTCAGGTCATGATTTCAGGGTCGTGGGATCCAGTCCCAGCTCAAGCTCTACCCTATGCTTGGAACCTGCTTAAGACTCTCTCTCTTCCTCTCGCTCTCCTTCTCTCTCTCTTCCTCCACCCCTTCTCTCTCTAAAAAAAAGGAGGAAGGGGTGGGGGAGGAGGAGCAGGAAGAGGAAAGCTGCCTTGACTCTAAGACTGCCAAGGCTTTGGTTGGAGCCAGTTATAGGCTCAGGAACACTGTGCTTTTAGGGTTTTCTGTTTATCCCCAGTGAGGTGCCCCCCCTGCCCCCACCATGCCCTGCAACCTTCCCTCAAACAACTCTGGTTATGCAGTTTCTTCAGTTGCTGCTCTGACAAGACAGAGGGTGCAAGATGGGCTGGGGAGGATTGTGGTCCTTCTCTTTTGCAGAGGAGTCTGGGCCCATCCTCACATGGACTGTTGGACAAAGTCACCTAATTGTCCCCCTGTCTTCTGTCCTGCCTCATTCCAACCAGTCTTCCCTGTTGCAGCTGAAGAGGTCCTTCTAAAATGGGAATTTGATTGCTTCTTGATTAAAATCCTTCAAGGATTCACCTTTCCTCTCAGATCACGCCCCAATGCCACAGAATGGCAACCAAGGAACCTCTCTGTTGTGCCCCCTTTTCAGGTCCCCACCTGCTATTTCTTACTAAATATCTCCAGTTCTCGTGCTTGAGCTACACGGATAGCAAAGATTTGCAGGCCTTTCTATTCTCTCTGCTTCAGAATACCTTCTTCCACGATCTATCCTGACAAAGCCCACCCATCCTTCAACTCAAACTTCACCTGGGATTCTAAGTCTCTAAAAGGGTAGCCACAGCATCGTAGGTCTTTGCACATCTCACAGCATGTAACTTACTTGGCTTACCAGATATCTTTAATTAATTGTAGAGAGAGAAATGAAGCAAAACAAACAAACGAACAAACTAGAGTTTCTTACAAGAGTGTTCTTCCTCTGTTACAGACTTGTCCTATTCTTTTACTCACTTTCTTATTCTTTGGTTCCTTTCCTATTTCCTGATAGCAGGGAGTGAAAAAATGGAAAGGCATTTGCAATTGGGGAACCCGTGGTGAAACCAGTTGCTGTATCTGCCTCTACTGGAATTTTTTCTCCACACCCTATTGAATGCCTCTGCCTCAGGGGCCTGCCTTGGGACAGCTGTTTAATAAAACACGTCAACAGTGCACAACGACTTAAGACAGAATCAAAGTGAGAACCTCAGATTCCATTTCAACTCTAGTGATAACCTCTGAATTACATTATTCACCATTTTAATACAACCTTTATTATTTCTCTCACCACCACACACCCTCGCCCCCCCCCCCCCCTTCTAGTTTCCTTCTTCCCTTTGGTGTAGACAAATGGCGAGGCGCTCTGGGGTTGGTGGCTTTGTACCCGCAGCCTCTATTCATATGCAGAAGCTGACAGCTGCTCAACCCCTTCAGAAATCTGATCCTCTTCTCCCTCCCCTCTTCAAGGCTTTGTAAAATCTTCGCTTGGAAAAGAGAAAGGCCCCATCTCTTAGCTGCTTCTGCCCTGCCTGTCCCCATTCAATTCCAGTCAAGTGTGGTGGTGGTAATCCTTTCAAAGGCCTTCCATATTCCATATTCTCGTTCATTCAACAGAGAGGTGGGGGGTGCGGAGGAAAGAAGAGGGGGTGGTGCTTGCCATGATTGAACCTTTCGGGAAGCTGAGCCTTCGAAGCAGGCCTTGCTTACACCCGGGCTACCTTCCAGTCTGTGAGAAACGCATCCTCGCATTTTACAATAGAAGAGGTGGGAAGCTAATTTTAAGGCATCCTATTACTTTCATTGGATCTGGGCACTGGGAGGCGACTTCCCTGTCTCCCCCGGGGCGGGGCTGACACAGCTGAATCTCTCCCAGCAAAGAGTTTGTGTGGGGAGCCAGGGTGACTCTGGGAAACACCTGTTTCCGCGGCCCCACGCGGGCTCCGCGTTCTCTATCATTTTTTCCAGGTCGCCGCTGGGCTGGCTGGGACAGAGTGCCAGATTGCGGGTGGACGCCCGGCTCCCGTCAAGTGCTGGCATCTCATCCAAACAGGTTGAAATTAGGTTTCAAAACTACCTGTGAGAAAGAAAGATGAGGTGGAAAGTCGCTGATGCGAGCAGAAATCCAGCAGTGATCGCTGATCAGGGAAAGGAGCGGGGCAGGCTGAGCTGCCGGAAACACTTAAAACGTGCTTCTCTTGAAGCCTGTGGCTCCCTGGTCTCCCCCAACTCTCTCTTTTATTAACTTAGCCTCTTTTAGGAGTACTTTAATAAAACTGTCTTCTACCCTGTGCGGGGAAGATCATAAAGACTCCTGCTTTAGAAAAATAATAACTTCAGATTCCTAGGGTATCCGGAAGAAAGGAGTTGGGGGGTGGGGGTAGGGGGGTGGGGCTGGGGGGCAGGAGGAGGGACTGGCACCCCCTAAGGGCTCCTGTTGCAAGGAGTCATAAGTAAGCTGGGCACGAGGGTCCCGCCTGAAAATCCGACTGGCACCACACAAAAGAACGCATACATACCTTCGGAGGCCAAGGAAGGAAGATAATCTTTTATGATTCCTAACTTAACACATTGTCATCCAATCCTCCTGCTTTGCCTGGGGTCACAAGAGTCCGGTCTACCCCGCATGTGCTGTGAGGCTGGCAGGGAGGGGCAGAAGCCTCATCTGCAAGCTGGAGGTCTGCTCTGAACTGGCAGGCCCCCCAGAGACCCTAAGACCTCCTGCGGGAGTTAATGCAGGAGATCTTTCCCTAGCTCGCTCTCTCTCTCTCTGAAGTCCCCTGTCTCGCTTCCATCAGGCAAATCTTGTTGATTCACTTTATTCAAAACCAATGCGCTTTTATCATCTCTTCTATTGTCACCAGACCTGTGGTCCAGATCAGCAACACCCTTCACCCACATTTCTAGGGTAGTCCCAGCAGGTGCCTCTGCTCCCACCCATTGCCCTGGACTCTGCCCTTCTCTTTATTCTCCACAGCAGAGCCTGAGAGGCCTCATAAGGCTCCAGTGCCACCATTGTCCTGCCCAGATCCCTCCCTGAACTCCCTACCTGTCCCACATGTTCCCCGCCTCCTGCCCCCACATTCACTGGGATTCAACTGTCCTGGCCTCTGGGACTTGTCCCTCCGGAGTGTTAGGACTGCCCCCAACTCAGGGCTTTTGCCATCACCCACCCCTATGCCCAGAACACTCCCTAGAGAGCCTCATCTCTCACTTCCTTCAAATCTACCCAAATGTCTCCTCCTTGGCAATCCTTTCCTTGGCTATCCTGTTTAAATTTGCCAGAACCAGACCAAAATTCTCTGTCCACCCGTAGCACTTACCATGATCTGCACAGGAAGGCAGGACTTTCGTCTGTTTTGTTCATTGCTGGATCCTCCATGTCTGAAACACGGACTAGCATGGAAGTGTTCAATAGATATTTTTGAAAAAAAATGGATATTATGTCCATTCTTCGGCCAAAATTATGAAAAATTGGGAAGAAAGTTTGCTTCAGCATGGGGGGCAGGCTCTGGGTGGACTATAGGACCCAGCTCCTCCCAGAACACGGGTGAATGGTGATCAGAGCAGAGAGCTTTTGAAGGAATGTGCGAGAGAGTGACCCAGACCTTGGGAAGCTGGACTCCAAGTTTGAAAGAAGACTATAAAAAGGAGCCATGCCCACCAGCCCAATCATTCATGCCAGTGAGAGGGCACTTCTCAGTAGTTGGGGAGAAATCTTCCCATAACTCTGTGGCATCATTCTGGGGCAAAAAGCAACCAAGCATAATGAACCTGAGTATGGCCACTCTGCCTTCTCTGCTCCCCCCCTTACTGATCTGTTCTTATCATCGGGGAAGTTTTCAAAGTGGCCATGCAGAGCAATGGGGGCAGAATCAGCTGCTGGGGACACTCAGAAGATTTTTACAGCATGGAATTCTATGCTTTGGTTAGAGGACTTAGGAGTCATGGATGTCTATACCTTGCCCTTGACTTAGGATATAATCTGGAGCTTCTGCTGCTGCTGCTCTTAGATATTGGAATCAAAGAGTGGAATTATCTAAACTTTCTTTCCATGCCAACATAAAGCCTTGGTCTTTGGCTTGGCCTGGTGTTCCAGAAGACTGTAGTGGACACAGGAAGAATATAGTCGTGAGTCATCCAAAAAGAGAGCATCCATGGGCAGATGTGGTAACCAAAGAGGAAGTCCAGATATGAATGGTCTAGAAATGATAACTGACGGAAAGAAAGCAACAATAAGGAGCAAACAGATTTTGAAGACTGAGTGAAGAAGACAGAAGCTTAGAGCCTGGCCCTCCTACATCCTCTCTCTCAGAAGGTAGGGCCTGTTGAAGGAGCTAAGAATATTCGTATAGAAATAGGCAACTCTAAGTTAAGTTTGGAATAGACTCAGTGAAAGATAGAGGGTATTCATCTCTTTAAAAAGTAGGTTAAAGTAAGTGTCTATAAAAATAACAGAGCTAGAAAATATCTCAAAACCTTTTTTTTAAAATTTTTTTGAAGGTAAATCCACAAATATGTTGTGTGTTTGAAGCATAACCAACTTATGTCTCATTCCTGCTCAGGAATGCCTCTCAGCCAGGCCAGAAGCACTCATGGACACCAAAGACATGGCTTCCTGCCCCATCTGTGGTAGACAGAGTTGCGATTAAGGCATCTGGAGACCTGAGCTAACCGAATTTTGAAAGGTCTAAAATCATGGCTTGTCATCCGTACTTTAAAAATTGACAATTCTGCTATTCTCAGCAGATTTCAACCTATTTTCTGAATGCTTTAGAGTTTGCAAACACTTTCATATACATCATCTCATCTCGTGTCTGTCCCTCTGGCAAGCATTGAGGTAAAAGAAAGGAATCCCAAAACATAACCTATTTGGTTCCCATGCCATCTATTATTGATTGAACTAAACATTTTCAGCGCAAATGAACAGATTCACTGATTTACAGGACTAGATTATAAAACATTCATACCTGCCTTCTGGCCATAGGATAGAACTCTGGTGTTAGACCACAAATTTCTGGGGGCAGAAGGTGGAAAGGAGTGCCAAGGACATGCTGTCCACCCCTGCAAACTCACTGTCTGACTTCTTTTCTTCTTCCTGTGGCCCCCCAGGTGATACTCAGGAAGTCCATCCTGGAATGTTCTTATCTTTGCCCTTAATGCACCAGATAAAAGCTAATGGAAGCTCCATGGTCGAATTTTGTGCTTCTAGTCCCCAAGGTGAGATTATAAGGACGGAAAACCATGAGTAGGTTGAAATAATACAAGCTCAGCTGCACATGACAGGATCTGATGGGATGATCCAAGCCACCCTCACTCCATGGTACGTCAAAGTCCTGCACCACCCTCTCTCTTTTGTACCCCACACCTAGACTTCCCCGAACCCTCCCTACTCACACCATTCCCAGCAGGAGGGTGTGACTCAAATCTCTGCGTGCCCTCCCACCCCAACAGACACATGGGGACATGTGCTTTTGCACAGTGCCCTCCTGGTTCGCTGGCCAAAGGTGGGCTTCCTGATAGCTCCAGCCACCACGCAGTGGCCTCCGTGCTCTTCCTCTCTCACCAAGCACCCCTTGTCTAGTTCCTCCGCTCTGCAGCCTGCTTCCATGCTCACCCGCGGTGCCCAACTTCTGTTCCTGAAGCTCTCTCCCCCAGCTCTGCAGGACCCAGGGCCATCCCTCTCTCCTTCATGTACTGTCATGCTTTCCCAGCCCAAGACATAGACAATGCTTCTTGACCCTCCCCATGATTCTCAGAGCCCACATCAAAGACAGGTGACCTTGAACAACACAGGTTTGAACTATGCAAGTCCCCTCACATGTGCATTCCTTTTGCGAAATCCTGTACAGCACCATAATGTATTTACTCTTCATTAAGATTTTCTTTGTAACATTTCCTCTCCTCTAGCTTACTCTATTGTGAGAATACAGTATATAATACATATAACATACAAAATATGTGTGCATTGACTGCTTATGTTATCGGTAAGGCATCAAATCAACAGTTGGCTATTAGTAGTTAATTTTGGAGCAGTCAAAAGTTACATGCAGATTCTCAACTAGACAGGAGGTTGGTACTCCTAACCCCCATGTTGTTCAAAGGTCAGCTGTAGTCTCTCTGGACTCAAACACAATCCACAGCATTGGGTGAATGGAATATACTACCTACCACTACCATATTCTCATACTGATTCCTTCTGACCCCTGAAACTGCTTTTTCCTTAACTGGTGAAGGGGAGCAGAATCTGACACCCCAAAATGGGTCTCTTTCGCATTAGGATTATCTTGATCTGGTTATTTTTAAGTTATTGCAGACAGGACTAAAGCTCCGAAAACTGAGTCAAAGTTACCCTTTTGTAAGAGACATTTACATTTAGAAGGGAAATCTTCATTTGTAAGGGTGTCCCTCCCATGCTGTAGGAGGATGAAGGGATTCTAAATCTCTAGAAACTCAATACAGAAGTCTAGGACTTAAATCTGAATAACAATCATACCCCTGACCCTCCTTGACTGTATTTCTTTGGTCTGTAGCTGGAGATGTTATTTAAGGCAGTGGCTGGGGCCATTTGAGGAATGACTCAGTTTTTCTGGGTCTCTCTCTTATATAGAGGAGGTATACATAGTACTCAACTTTTATTTGTTTTTCTCCTGTTAATCTGTTTTTATAACAGGGTGGAGATCACTCCATTAAGAACTTAGAAAGATTGAAGGAAAAATTTTTTCCCTCCTCCAGACCGCCCAGCCTCCCGCCCTTTCACATCAAAGCACTCATGGGAACAGATGCCCCAGGAGCAACCCACCCAGCACACCTGATCAGGGAACCAGCCTGCTGCTATGGCATCTCAGGGTTCCAGCAGTGACCCATATGCCTTCCAATTGCAAAGCTCACTTGCTCTTCTGAGATGATCAACAAGAGTACAGAGTACCTGGGTTCAGGCAGGTGATGGAGAGACAGGTCTCTAGGTCAGCAGAAACTCCTCACCTCTATCTCCCATCAATAATTTGTAACTCAGTGGACTTGCAGCTGTGGCACTTAGAACTCCCCCACATCCATTGTTTCTCTTAAGCATTTTCAGAGCTTTGTTGGCAACCTGAGTTATTAGGCTTGTTCCCTTTCAGAAAGGATCAATATAGGTCTTGAGTTTGGGCTTATTCAAAGCAGAATGCTCCATCTCTTGGAACTAGCTACTGTGAACAAAAAGGCAAATTCATGTACTTTTAGTTCTTTTTATCTGTGGCTGCTGTCTCACTTAAGGTTCTCTTGAGAATCCTCCCAAGGTCCTGCCCAACCTCCCCCTTGTAAGACATTTGTACATCTCCAGAAGCTTCCAGGACTTTGAGAACTAATCATTTTTGATGTGTAAAGATACACAGCAAAATCTGGGGACAAACTAGGGAGGTAAAAAGTTCTAGTATTTCCCAAATGGAAATAATAGAAAAATAGGGGCACCTGAGTCAGTCAGTTAAGTGTCTGCATCGGCTTAGGTCATGCTTTCAGGGTCGTAGGGTTGAGCCCCGGGTCAGGTTCCATGCTCAGTGGGGACTTCTCCCTCTCCCTCTGATCCTCCTCTCAGCTTGTGCTCTCTTTCTCTCTGTCTCAAATAAATACATAAATCTTTAAAAAAGAAATAATAGAAAAGTATGAAAACCAATTTGATCAAAGCACACACTTCCAACGCCAAAGCGTACCACCCCCATCCATAAGGTGCCTTGGGTTCAGGATAATTTGCAATGGTATTTTTCATTATAGGTCAGGAGGAAACTAGCTGAGCCAACAGTGAGCTGAATAACTAAGGAAGCCTCCTTCCTGCTGGCTCTTCAGAAGGATGCATTCCCGCCTAGCTGTGCCTCATCCCTACTGATTCGTTGTTGCATAGAAAGCTGATGAGAGAGTGAATATCATCATCTCCGTGAAGAGGAAAAGAGAAATCAACTCATCACCTGTTGTCCTATGGCATCTCCTTCTTCTGCTTCCCTATGAAATCAGGAGAACAGTGGCATTCCTTTTTTCTCCATGCAGGTCTTAGAAGAGGCAGCCCTCACTCTCTAAATAGAGCTCTTGTACCTAAGTCCATGTCGAAGTCACTTAAGAACTCTCTGCCCTTGATTCCGATCCTTTCTCCTCTCAAAGACGGTGACATTAATAAGTGTGCACAGAGGGGGGCTTTGTGCCAATTAACAATTTCTCATTAGCTTAATTAGGGGACACATGTTTTTAATCACAGCTAAGAAAGTGGAATGATTGAAGAATTGATTCTGAGCTTTTGAAAGCATCCCTGTCAGTGCATGGAATTTAATTCCGCAGATGTGCTTGAAAAGAGAAAGAGGTAGAAAGAAACAGACTTAAATGATATGGCTTCACTGAGCATAATTGGAGAGACCAGATACACGGAGTAAGTGTTTTTCCATTTTGGATCCAACACAATCTTTTTCAGGCTCTCCGAAGAATTAAAGGTCTCGCCCTCACTGTGATATGAGATAGAACAAGTAGAACAATTTTCTTTTCCTTTCCACTAACTCTTTATCCCTAGGTTCCAAGTAAACAGATCTCATGGTTGTGGAGATGTACAGATAATGTGGGTAGTTTAGATGCAGTTTGGGAGGCACGGGGGAGGTTGATGGTCGTTCTGGTTGAACTGACTGTAAAATGTAGACTTCATGGGTTACTTGGGAAGTCTCTGGAACTACAGAGCTTATTCATATCAGAAAATGCTTTGACTTATGGTTTTGCATGCTTACATAACTGTCATAGTCCACGTATAACCCAAAAGGCCAGTCATTCAGACCATGCAAATCTACAGGTGATTGTTGAGGAATTTATACCATACATGACATTGATTTAAGTGTCTAAATTGTTTTTGGCTCTCTACAATGTGGTAGAGTCATGATGCCTGTCATTTAAAAACTTAGTAGGTTAACGATTTGCTAGTTATCATATTTTAATAATGGAGGCACACATATTCCTTTTTTGTAAAATGCAATCTTTACTAGTATAATCCTTCTGAGATTATTTTTTTCCCTTATTGCAGAAAGCAGTGCCTTTTAATTGCAGAAGAATTGGGAAATACAGTAAAACAGAAAGAAGAAGAAAAAAAATCACACATATCCCCACCTAACTAGATATAAACACTTTAGATTTTAACATGTAACATTTTTCACTCTATATATTTTCTGGCGAAATGGGAGTTTCTGGTACTTCCAGCCTTAAAACATGCTTTTTCACTTACTGTACCATTATCTCCCCACACTGTTAAATGCTCTTGTACAACATGATTTTTAATGACTGCATAGTATTCTGGCTCATGAATTTGTCATATTTATTATAGGACATTATGGATATTTCCATTTTTGTTATTATAAGCAATGATAAAGTGGCTATGCTTGAATATAAATCTTTGCAAGCATCTGTGATCATGTCTTTAGAATAAATTTCTAGAGGTGGAATTGCTGAGTCAGAAATTATGTACATTTTAAAGACTGTTGAACATATTGTCAGGTTGCTCCCCAGAAAAGTTATACCTACCCATTTACATCCCCAGAACCAACAAATGGGAGAGATAAATAAAGTTAAAAAAAAATAAAGATTGTATCTCATCATAACTTTTACTTGTAATTTTGACTACCACTGAAATCAGATCTGTTCTTTCATAATTATTGGTCATAATTCTTTTTTGTGAACTGTTATATTATTTTCTTCTCTTATTTTATACCTTAAAATATTAATCTTTCTATTGGTCACTTGTGAGAGTTAACACATGTTAAACATATTAAACCATTTTCATACATCCTTAAAAATACCCTTTATTCTACTCTGTTACTTACTTCACCCCCATATTTACAGCTTTGCTGTTATTATTTATGTAAAGTATTAATGTTAGATAAATTAAATCTATTATTCTGTTATGGTTCTTTCTTTCCTGTGATATTTGGAAAATCTTCAAGATTCTGAGATTTTATAGTCACCAATATTTTATTTTATATTTTCTTTCTTTCTTTTTCTTTTTTCTTTTTTAAAATCCATTTGTAATTTAGTTTTGTATGTTGCCTGGGTGGTCATTTCTTTCTTTTTGTTTTTTCTCTGCAGACTGCCCATTGGGCCAATGCTGTTGATGGAAATTTTTAGCATTTCCCTAAATATGTTCTATGAAACATTAATACTTAATTCAAAGAAAACAATTCCCTCAGATACATATATATTTAAGAGATGCTGAATAATCTATTCCCTCATTAAGATTCACAGAGCATATTTCCATTTAAAATCTTCATGAAGTCCTGCAGTAGAGATACCTATTTTATCTTGTTTTACCTAGAATTACGTATTTAACCATGTAATCCTTTTACAAACAACATCTGTTAGCATCAGAGAGACTAATGCTCCATAGAACACATGGTAAGTACCTAACTGGAAAAGTCAAGAAGCCAACTTTACCAAATACTATTGGTGGAAGTGTCCAGAGAGGTCCCAAGCTCCCATATAGATGTAGTACCCTCTTGGCTACTTGGGTTCTAAATAAATTGAGAAGTAAGAATCGGTAGGGCAGATGAGGGACAAAATACTACTTTTGTTATTGTTATTGAGTATTTTAGAGGATTAGCTCAGTGAGGATGCTAAATGTGCCCTGTTAACTGAACCCCCAGATTTAATGTAGCTGTTGAGTCACAGGCAAGGGCATCCATCTGAGGGCTTGTCTTTCCAAGCTATGACACACAGACTCACAGAGAAATATCCCGTCTTCTGCAAGCAGCTAGTTCTATGATAAAAAGAAAAGTGATGAGTTTTGCAAGCTTGTTTTATTTTTTCAAAATCTACTAATCAAGTAAATTACTCCCTCTTCCCTTGGTGTAAAGAGTGAGAGGCCAGGAGGGCTAGAGAAAATTCCCTCACAAGGAGACAAGGAATCTCCCCAGTGGGAAGATTCTCACCCTGGTTCAGGTTTAGTTCTCCAGATCACAGTGTTAAACCTTAAAGAGTAATGGTTATGGCTATCTCCCTAGGGAGGAGGTCTGCCCTAAGAGAACCATTCTTCTATCTCCTTCAATCACTTTCTCCAGAACTGCCCACTGTTCTTTTGGGTCTCCTTTCTGGAAAGAGCTTAGATTTTTCTTCCAGAAAACTGTGAAATAGATCAAAAACAGCACTTTAATCAAACCAATCCCAAGGCCCCCAATGAGAGTTGAAAACTCCCTATTCTATTTCTCATTTTAAATTGTGTCTAATAACACACATTATCAGAGATTCTGCCAGGAGATTGTATATAGCATAAAGAAACACCATTAATAAAATACCAATAACATTTAGGTAGCCCAAATTTGGTTATAAACCTTCTCCCATTCTCAAATTTTCAAGGCAATAAATCCCCATGTAAATGAAAACCTAAATATGGTAAAGTCTAAAATAAAGTCAGAAATAATGTACTCTTCCATTGATCTTTCTTTTCCCATACCATTATTATACCATTTACTTATTACATTTTATAACATGCCTGGATACCAGCTAGTGTAAACCAACCTTATTCTTCAAAAGTATCTTTGCTGCATTTCACTAGGCTCTTCTAGAAGAAAGCTAGAATCATTTTATCTAGTCAAAAAGTGCAATTTTGATTGGAATTGTAATAGTTTCATAAAGTAATTTGGGAGGTTTAATTGTATTGGGTGTTTCTCTACATGAACATAGAACAGCCTTCCATTAAGAAATGTTCATTTACATCAATTCAGATAAATATGCTAATAACAAAATTACATTCCCAGGACTAGCTTCTTCAGTTTGTTTTTAAATATAAAGTAGGCAATGGGGCGCTGGGGTGACTCAGTCGGTTAAGCATCTGACTGTTGATTTCGACTCCGGTCATGATCTCAGGGTTGTAGGATTGAGTCCCCTTGGGGCTCCATGCTTAGCAAGGAGTCTACTTGTCCATCTTTCACTGCTCCTACCTCTGCTTGTGTTCTCTCTCTCTCTCTCTCTCTCAAAGAAATACATAAAATCTTAAAAAAAAAAAATTTTAAGTTAGATAAGTGTAAAAGAAAGCTAGTAGGCAGGTATTGGCAGATAGCCAAGTTTAAATTTGAAACAATAGTCTGGGATACTGATTACTTACCTAGGAAGGTCTTCTTAGCAGCATAACACAAAGTCTAACTTGCAGAAGTGACCAAATGGTCTGTCTCAGTTATAAGACTTTTTTAAAATTAATTAAATAATTCCATTTGTGTATGAGGAATGAGCTAATTGAATGAAATGAAAACAGTGACATAGATGGTATATGATCTAGTCCCTGATTAAAAGGACCTATTATGGTTTCCTTGATCTGCATATCTGCTTAGCTACATGGTGGCCAGACCTTGGCAATGACCTGCTTGACAGATCTGTCAGTCATGTCTCTTCCTAGATGTCTACAATTCAAAGATTTAGAACAGAAGTCGTCATGTGGGTTTCACTGTCTTTTGAAGATACCAAACCAGATCTGCGTGGGGGGAATGTGGTGGCTCTAAACCATCACACTGAAATTTGCCTCCCAGACTCTCACTTGTTTATTCTAAGACCTGGTGAAATTCACTCAGCCTCTTTGTGACTCGGTTTCCACATTTGTGTAAGTGGAGGGGGAAGAGGAAATAGCACCTGCTTCACATGAATCTTGAGACAATTAAACGGATGGATCAATGTAATGTGCTTACTTGGAACACTGCCAGGCTTGGAGTATATATATGCTCAATAAATATTAGCTGTTATTTTTATTTTATAATTATTCTAATGTCCTAAAGAGGGAGAATCTTTACAGCAATGCAACAGTGGCTGAATCTTTCGATAATTAAAATAAAATTTCTTGTTAAGTCCTGTGGTGTCTTTCTACACTATCCCAAACAAAGGTGACTCTCCTTTTAGGCACCAGCTGTCCGTGCAGGATGATAGATGGGTAGTACATATCAGGCAGCATCTGGAATACTTACCCAACCGCTACCAATTTATCACGCAATGGGGGAGTTGGAAAAACTTTTATATTTAGTGCAACGTTCCCATACACATCTTTTGCATCAATTTTGGGTGTGATGATTGCTGTCAAACAAGTGTAGATGGTGGAAAAGCCTGTGATGGACTCGTAAGTCTTTGGTAACTTAGTGTTAGCATTCTTCAGAAGAATTTATGTCACCCCTTTTGTCAGGAAGTCTGGTGTAAAGCTCAGGATTTTGAGAATTCCTGAAACGGTAAGGAGTTGGGAGGAGACATTGTACAGCATCGCTACGTCCTTCAGCTAGAGAACAGAGAGCTCGACTCTGGCTGCACCTGAGAGTTACCTGTGAAGATTTTTAGAAATACTCGTGCCTGGGCCTTAGCCCAGAGCAATTAAACCAACTCCCTGTGGGGAGGGGTAGATGCATGAGTTTTGAATAATTTCTCACTTCATGGGACATGACCTTGCTGAAATCATTGACTGTTTTTTTTTTTTTTCTTCCAGAGTATTTTCCCCAAATCCTGAATCCCTTTACTTTCCCTTGTTAACCCTTAGACTTCTCTGACTCTTAGGGCCAGTAAACTTTAAAAGTTTAATATAGTCCACCCTACATCAAGTGAAGGGAACTGATCTACATGATCCTTGGCAGCTGGCTGTCATTAAATGATTGAATGCCTTGGGTGACTGAGAACTCACTACCTGTCACGCTGAATAGTGCCAGTTGTTCAAAAATATTTTCTTATGTTGGTACAAAATCTGTTCCCTCAAACTAACCAGTTTGCTCTCTAAAAATTAATGAAATAAAACTAATCTCCTACCCTGGCAGCCCTATACATAGTGAAAGTTATCTACTATGTCCTTCCTGACTCTCTTCTTTAATCTTAGCAAACCCCAATTCTACCGCCTCTTCCAGAATGACAGGATTTATAGACTGCTCTTATTCCAGGTTAATTTCCTTCAAACTTATGTATAGTTGATTCAAGCCATTAAATACAGTACACTAAATTGAAGAAAGCATTCTAAGGATGCACTGAGAAGCCTTGTCCGTATCTAATATTCATCTAACACTGAGTGGAACACCCTCTAGATGAAAGACAGACATTAAGGGTTCTCAGAAGCCTATGTCAAGAATCTTATCTATGCAAAAATAGTATGCTCATCCATGAGTGCAGGAGGAAAAATATGACATGTTTAAGAAGATTGAAGAGATCAACTAAATATAATTTATTTAAAATATAGACACAATTGTAAAAAATATATATATGATTGTATGATTTGCTGGGGCCGTCCTAACAAGATACCACAAATTCGGTGGCTTTAGCAACAGATATTTAGTTTCTCAAGGCCGTGGATGGGAGAAGTTCAGGATCAAGGTGTCAGCTGGCTGGATTTCTCCTGAGACCTGTCTCCTTGCCTTGAAGATGGCCACCTCTTGGCTATGTCCTCCATGGTTTTTCTTCTGTGTGCAAGTAGCTCAGGTATCCCTGTGTGTGACCAAATCTCCTCTCCTTATAAGGACACATTCAAATTGGATTAGGGCCCACCCTGACAGCCTCCCTTTAAATCAATGACTTCTTTAAAGGGAGGGGACACAATTCAGCCCATGACTATGACTATAGATATACATTGTGTGTTTTTGTGTGTGTATGCAGTTAGCATGTGTCATGGTTTCATTCTTCGTGAATTATTGTGTAGTAAGGCCCAGGATCACTTCTCAGACTCGGGACAATTGTGGAAGCTTTCTCTATTCTTCCTACTGGCCCCAGGATCTTGGTCTCTCTTCCTTCCTATTTAAAGTATTCCTCCCAAGATGACTGGGACTTATTTTCTGTAGTTACCTCTGAAAGTAAACCATAAAAAACTTGTGAGTTTTTGTTTAAAACTTCATTTTATTCCAGGGGTGTCTGGGAGATGCAGTCATTTAAACATCGGACTGTTGGTTTCAGCCCAGGTCATGATCTCGGGGTCGTGAGATGGAACCCCTTAGCCAGCTCCCAGCTCAGCGAAGCATCTGCTAGAGACTCTCTCTCACTCCCTGTCTGCCCCTCCCCTGCTCACAGGCACTCTTGCTCTTGCTCTCAAATAAATGAATAAATCTTTTTTAAAAAGGAAACCTTTTTATTGTGAAATAATTTTAGACTTATACAGAAGTTACAAACGTAGTACAAAAAGTGCCTCTATATCCTTTAGACAGCCTTCCCTATTGTTAATATCGTACATCACCATAGTAGGCTTAGGAAAGCGACATTGATACAATGCCAGTACATAAACTACAGATTTGATAATTTCACCATTTTCTCCACTGAGGCTCTTTTTCTGTTCTAGGATCCAGTCTAGCATCCATATTGCTTTTAGGTGCCTTCTTCAGTCTGAGCTGGTCTCACTGTCTTGTCTTTCACAACCTCGATACTTTTGAAAAGTACCAGTATGCTGCAGAATGTCTTTCGATTTGGGGTTGTCTCATGTTTTCTTCTGACAGCTTCTGATAGAATGAAGTCATACATTTTTTTTGGCACGATTACCATAAAAATGACATCATGTCCTAAATGCGTCAAATCAGAGGGTTGTATCACTGGCTAAATAGGTGTTTGCCAGAGATTTAAATTATAATTTTTAATTAAATTGTTTATTTATTTATTCGTTTTATTTAGTAGTCACCCAGTAGAATCTTAGGGGAAAATTTAAACAAATTTGGGGCAGTCAAAAGCATTAACAAATTTACAATCTATTGATGGTCTCTGCTTTTGGTCTGATGTTCCAGACTCTCTATAGCAATGTAAGGGAAAATTCCACTAACTTACACTTTTTTAAAAAATCTTTTTTAAAGATCTTATTTATTTATTTGACAGAGAGAGAGAGAGAGAGAGAGATCACAGGTAGGCAGAGAGGCAGGCAGAGAGAGAGAGGAGGAAGCAGGCTCCTCACTCAGCAGAGAGCCCCATGTGAGGCTTGTTCCCAGGACCCTGGGATCATGACCCCAGCCAAAGGCAGAGGTCATGAGCCACTGAGCCACCAGGCGCTCCTAACTTACACGTTTTGCTTTTATTCCTGAGGATAAAAACTTTCAACCTTAAATCACATTTAATCTCTGCAGAAAAACAGCTGTTTAATAATGAGACCCCAATCAAGTAAACAATTTGTCTTCTAAACTGGTAGTTTTGCAGTGGATTTTAGCTTCTACCATAATCCCTACTAATCACCACCACAGACAAGTTCTTTGGGACAATTCCCCACCTCTCTCTAAGTAGCCTGTTCTTCGTCCTGTCCTTTATCGGCATATAAGTGGGCGCCACTTCCCAGGTCTACCTGATTTATTTCACTAGACTTCACTCCAGATGGAACAGACCCTTGAGGATTATAAACAGAAACACAAATCCTGTTGTATTTTCTTTGTGTCTTTTTATTTTGTTTCTCCCCTTCCCAGGTACGGGGAAACTTACATTAGAGAAATTAACAAATTTCTTCAAGCAACCTAAAAAAGAAATATTTTAAAAACCACTCTCCAAGTCTTGTGTGTAGCCAGAAATTCCTTTGAGAAACCAGCTACCCCCACCCTCACCTCCCTCATCTCTGAATCTCAAGTTAAGAGCATTAGGTAACCACAGAATTTTAAGTTCCACATCTCTAGATAGGAAGGATGAATTTTAAGTGGGCTCTGCCTGATGTCTGTTTTAAGATGTAACCCTTTCTTCAGACAAAGGGATGGAAAGGTTAGTCTCTTTGCCGTGCAGCAGTGCTTTGCAAACTCTATTATGCATTAGAATCTCTAGGCATCTTGTTAAAATGCAGAATTAGATGCAATAGGGTGTAGGTGAGGCTCATAATTCCACATTTCTAACATCCTGGGTGATGCTGATACCCTGGTCTGTGGACCACATTTGCGGTTGTCAAGCTGTAGAAACTCTGGGAGATTTTCGGACAAATGAGAGGAGAGGCACTAGGACTGTTACTACAAATGATACGTGACCAGCAGCTATGATAGTACTGGCTGTGATGTAAATGGAATGATGGGTCATCTGCCAAACCTTAGGGACAAAGTTTTCAATTACCAAAAAACAAACAAAAAAAAAACAAACAAAACAAATCCAAAAAACCAAAAACTTTCTTTTCTGGAGGGTGGGAGCGGGAGCTTATTCTCAAGAGAAATTTAGTGAAATGGAACCACTGTAGACTAAGCCACTACATCTGAAATTGGATACTTCATGTGATATAAAAGAAATTCCCATCTATAGGCTGTGTGATGAATTTGGAAGAAAGGTTGATGTTACAACATCTCATTAAAAAGCGAACTGTGTGTATATTGGATACTGGTTCATTTCATAGAGTTAGAGGAGGAATAGGGGTGGAGGTGGGAATGTTGACAGGAGAAGAACCTTAAGAATGACAGGGACAGAATAAAGATGATAAATGACTGTTCAGTATGGGCTAGAGTGTATGGGACACTTTATATTGTGGTGTTACAGATGAGTAGGGAAGGGGAGAGAGTACTCTGCTAGTGGACACAAAGCTAGCAAGCGTTGGAGCTGTAGAGGGGCAAAATCTATCACCAGAAAATGTGCCTCACTGGCATATGGGTTATTTTAGGCTGATTGTTTTTAAGAAACAAAAGGCTCAGGAAGACTCTGAGCTTCCTGATAAACTGCCTGAAAGAATTCAGATCGAGGACCTGCTCCAGGAAGAGAGCTATTACCATAAACAACTATGTAACGGTTCCTAATATGAACTCGGTGTCATGGACCCAGAGGAACCTAGCAATGTGCTTAAAATTGCTCTCTCTGTCCCATTGTTTCTCTATGGCCCAGCAAACATTTGTTTACCAAACATTTACTCTTTGTCATCTTCCTGTGAATTGCTTTCCTTCCCTTTCAAGTGTCAGACCCCTACTGTTTCTCCTTAGCTCTGAGTGGCTACATGTTTGTTTTAATTGCTGGGCTGCCTATGGGCCTCGTATTCTTATGGAGCCCTCGTACACACATAATTAAATTTGATTTTTTTTTCCTATTAGCCTATCTCCTATCGATTTAGTTCTTAGACCAGCCAAAAATACCTTGGAAGGGTAAAGGAAGACTTTTCTTCCTTAACAGAGCCAAGATTAAAACCAAGGTATTTGGCTCTAGAACTCTCTAGCTTAACCCTGTACCATAAGACTGCCTCTGAGCTGAACTCACAAAGACTGAAACATTAGAATGAGGACAACTTAGTGAGGCTTCAGCATGCCATTTCTGTAACCAAATTTGAATCTTAATATCATTATAGATTTCTCCCATCTATGAAAACACAAATTCCAACATCTCACTCTTTGAC
Organism: Mustela nigripes; assembly: GCF_022355385.1. Taxonomy (NCBI): domain Eukaryota; kingdom Metazoa; phylum Chordata; class Mammalia; order Carnivora; family Mustelidae; genus Mustela; species Mustela nigripes. The sequence continues at coordinate 33,288,051 of NC_081566.1, read as the reverse complement.
CACCATTCCTGTGTCTCCGTTTTCTCACTTTATTCTTTATGCTTGGGCTCTTAGATCTCCTCAAGATCACCAGTTCTTCAACCCCAACAGTTCCCCCAACCTATCAGCTCCTCCTGACTTTGATCTCTTACCTACCAAGATAAACTCTCTCACTCCAATCACTGGCTCACTCTAACCCTTGTTCTCAGGGGTTCCTGCTCTTTTGTCTCAACCATTCAGCAAAATCCTAGCCTCAGATGAAATGGGATCAGAAAGGGGCCATGTCACTGCTAAGGCTGGCTCCTGAAAACATCTAGTATGCTTTTTTGTTGTTGTTGTTGTTGTTCAAGAGAGAGAGCAAGTGAGGGGGCAGGAAGGGCAAAGGGAGAGGGAGGAGCAGGCTCCCTGCAGAGCAGAGAGACCAATACGGGGCTGAATCTCAGGACCCTGAGATCATGACCTGAGTAGAAGGCAGACACCCAACTGACTGAGCCACCTGGGTGCTCCTATCTAGTGTCCTTCTTATCCCCTCCTTCTATATTTGCCAGCTGGAGGTAAATGATCATGGCAAAGTTGGAAGCAAGACGGTGGAGACTCTTTCAGCCTGATGTCCTCAATGACCGTGGACTAGAACATCCAGGCACCATACTTGGTATCTGTGAAAAAGAGAAACCTGTTAAATTATTAAGATTTCAGGTTTCCCAATTATGGACACTAGAATCATTTAAAAGACAGAGAAACTGCCATCAGAGCTGAGATACAATTGAATGGAAAACCTAAAATCTGTGGCACTGACTTGGCAGCTAGAAAGAGCACCAAGAAACAGATCCTGGAGAAGCATGAACAAATGCACCTATTAATTAGAAGCAAAGTTTTTAGCAAAATATGGAACTAAGATTGTATGCCTGCTAAGCCAGGGATATCCAGAAAAATGACTGGTAAAATCAGAAAGAAGTAGTCATGGTTGTTCGTTATTGGAAAGCTATGGTAAGAAGGAGATCATTTCAGGGCATAAATGGCCGATTTTCAATTAGAAGGAAAAGAAGTAAAGAGAAACCAGAAATTTGGGGCCTTGAAAGATTACAAAAGCCAAGAACCTATAAACTCAAATATTTAAAAATATATACATAATTTTAAAAGATGCTTAGTGCCGAAGCCTTCCTAGAATAGATCAGTTGAACAAAATCAATCTTCCCTATGGCGAAGATGGGATTAAAGAATGTCACCTTTTCATGCATTTTCCTAAGTCCATGGTAAACTGAAATTAAGGGATGAAAGAAGCAGGACACAAGAAGGTAAAGAAATAAAACAGATTGAGAACATTGTCTAGACAACAAATTAGGACTGGATTTCTGGTGTAAGGAGATGATAAGAAGGAAATAGATCAGAAACCTTTTAAGATTTTAGGTAATGGTATTGGACCAAAGGTCCTATGAGTTCAGACCCAAAATTCTTTGAGTATGAAACCAAAAGCAACTGCTAGGTCCCCACACATCACCAGCAAAACACAAAAACAAGAAAACAGGTTTCATAAGCTAGAGGCCCTCAAGGCAGAGCTACTCCAAGGTTGTCATGCGGGGCTATGGGGACTCTGGCAAGGTGGCCTCTTCAGCAGAGAACAATTAAAAACTCACCAGGGAAATATCCAGAATCCCAGGAAGGGGCCTTCTCCATCCCTGCCTCACCGGGGTCCATAACTGTGGAGAACTACGACAGGTTTTCCATCTGTCCTCACCTACATGAGAGAAGATTCACAGCTTTCTGTCCCAAGGGACTAGTATTTAGACCATCAGTTTACTTATCTTTCCAGTTCAGATTTCTGGAAACAAAGGGGTGCTTGATGGAGAGAACTGAACATCCTCTAAAGATTTTGGACTTGGAGCTGGGTGCAGGGAATTAGAATGGGCTCCGAGCTGCCTCCCCAAGATGGACGGATGGTGGAGTTGGGGTGAATGAGTGTGTTCTATGCTTGGGAAGGAGAGTTGAATGCTTATTCGGTGACCAGAACAATTGCCTGTGGCGTACACCACTATATATTTCCCTATTATTTTCCTGTACCTCCTAGGCAGCCAGCTGGACAACATGGCCCAGTCCTTCTTGCAGGCAAGAAGCGCCACGTGACCGTCTTTTAGCCGATGGAATGAGAGTGATGTGCACCACTGCCAGACTGGGTCCCTAAAGACCTGCTCAGTCTCCCGTGCTCACTCTTCCTCTGTCTGCTGGCTTTCCGCCAGTGCCCAGGGTGACCTCGGCCACGCTGTGTTACAGATGGTGGAGTCTATCGACCTGAGCTCCTGAGTAACTCCTTGAGGCTGGTCTCCCGAGTTCCGCTGATTGGACTTCACGTACCCGAGAAATAAACTTCTTTTGTGTTAAGCCGCTGAGATGTGTGGCTTTCTTTCTTAGAAACAAAAGGTATTTAATAATACAGCATGGAAGGACTCTCCAAGCAGAACAAAAAGCCAAGAAGGAAATATTTCCTCTGCTTTTCTGCCAGCCTCTGTTTCAGCATAGGAGTCTCAGTTCTGTTCCTCACAAATGTTGGATTGGTCTTACTGTCCAGAGTAGACCCTACCACTAGCCTTTACACCAAAAACAAAACAAAACAAAACACCCAAATACAGTTTCCCCTCCCATCTTGCAGAAGGGCTTGGTGTTTTCTCCTTGAGTCAACATGCTTTCAACAAGATCTGGGTTTATATACCAGTTTGCCTCTTATCTGCAATGCAATCTGGAGCAATTTAAAATAGTTTTCAGTTTTCTCACTTATAAAAGTTACTATGTAGTAAGGATGGGTCTTATAATGCTCTATAATGAGCCAAGATCTACGTAGTTTCACACAACAAAGCTGTATTCCTAGGCAAAGGCACAAATACCTAGATAGGTCTGGGTGACCTTTTAGGACAATTTTTCTCCATGCGGTCACTTAAAAGTCCAGGAAAATAAAGATGCCATCTTGTAGCCTCATGCTGTGGAACAAAAAAAACTCCTCGGCCAATGAATCTGGGAAGGGAGCCTAGAAAAACACCATGGCCATCTCATGGCCTCCACCAGAAGAAACTCACGTCATTTCATCTAGCAGCTTGTTGGTTAAAACTCAGTTCCTAGCCTGGCCCAATGGAAGTGAGGTCTTCCTTGGACTAGAAATGCTCTCCTAATATCTACCTCATGTGGATAACAACAACCCTTTCCTTAAGAATGTGGTGAAAATTACATGAGAAATTTAAAAAAAAAAGTTTCTTTATAAATTCTGAAAAGCTAGGTCCATACTATAAAACTGGTTTTATCCACTCCCTATTGAGACTATATAAGATTATGAAATCTTAGAACACATTTATTTTAGATAATTATTTCCAAATGACATTCTCTGGTATTTATGTTTTGTTTTAAAACGTAGGCACACTTGGACACCTGGGTGGCTTAGATGGTTAAACCTCTAACTTTAGCTCAGGTCATGATCCTAGGGGTACTGGGATGGAATCCCACATCTGTCTCCCTGCTCAGGGGGGAGCCTGCTTCTCCCTTTCCCCTTGCTCTTCCCCTGCTCATGTACTCTCTCTCTCTCTCTCTATCAAATAAATAAATAAATAAAATCTTTTTTTTTTAAATTTTAAAGATTTTTATTTATTTGACAGAGAGAGAGATCACAAGTAGGCAGAGAGGCAAGGAGAGAGAGAGAGAGAGAGAGGAGGAAGCAGGCTCCCTGCCGAGCAGAGAGCCCGATGTGGGACTCGATCCCAGGACCCTGAGATCATGACCCAAGCTGAAGGCAGAGGCTTAACCCACTGAGCCACCCAGGTGCCCCAATAAATAAAATCTTTAAAATATATAAATAAATAAAATGTAGACACACTGAACCCTAATTCAATTCAGTGTACACATATTGAATACTTATCTATGTTTGAGACACTTTCCCCTGTCTCAGACCTGATCTCTGAGGCTATTCAATGCCAACAAAAGAACATATAAAGTTTCATAAGCCCTTCAAAGGATGACTGTTGAAGTCTGACTTTTACTGGGTTCTGCCAAAGCCCAGACACTGTATTTTTGCAGAATCCTTCAAATGTCATTCCCTAGTGTCCTTAGAACACAGGAATTATTTTAATTCAGAATCTTTATTATTTATTTAACTAAAAATTTAAATAGGCTGGAGGAAATAATAATACTTTATTATCTCTCTTCTATTTTTTCCAATACTCAACACTGCACAAAACATAATATAATTTCAATTTACCCCTTACATTTCCCCCATGGATTGGTGACTCTTTAATATCCTAGGGATTTCTAGTAGCTCAGCACACCAGAAGCTGAGATTTTCTCTGCAAATTTTGATGTTATCTTTGTGAGCGTGTGTCTTTCTCTCTGGGAGGCTCAAACTTTTCTAAAAGGAAGTCAAACTGTCCTTTCTCTGCCTTATCCCCTTTACCCTAATCCATCTGTTATTACTCCCCTGGCTTCTCTGAGGACTAAATGTCCCTAACTTAATTTGGTTGAAACTAATGATATGGCGAAAAGAAAAAGGACAGAGGGAGAAAATGGCAGGATGTAGATTGCCATTAGTCGATACATATATAATTGAAGATTTCAAGTGGGGGAAAGTTTGCTGCAACATTGTTAGAACGGCTCTTCAGGGTGCAATTGCCAACCAGGTTTCAAAATTGCAGAGTGGGAAAGCAGCCTGACATCAGGGAGGTGGGTAACCGGCTGCTGAGCCTCTTGCCAAGATTTAATAACGATGATGAAAATGCAGTCATCTCAGTGCAAGAGGCAAAGGCGATTTCCAGCACCCCGGTCCCCATCTCAGCTCTGTCTTTGCAGATCAGGGCCCATTGTTCTCTCACTTAATGTAACCACAGCTTTCCGTTTTCCAAATGCCTCTTAACTAATCTCTCTTTGTCATGCTGCTTGCGTCTTGTCTTTGAAAAATGGAACACAATCCACAGTCCCGCAGACAGTAACGTGTGCCCACTGGGAGGGAGGATGACACTTCAGGGAACTTGAACACAGACTCTTAAGAGCTTCCAGGGCTGGAGGTAGGCAGTGGGTTTTATGAAAGTTCTTTAAGCCCCAGGAGTTTGGATCAACAAAGACACAGGTCAAAAGTCAGCCACTGAATGTGATTTGTTTCCCTGAAGAAGTAGATGTACTTTTAAAATCTCTGGCTGCATGCTGTCTCTGTTTCTTTGCCCCCAGAAATGACCCTCACCCCCAAATATGGCTCTTTCGCTTCCAGAGCATTTGGCCATTGACAAAGGTCTGTCCCATACAACATCTCCCTTTCTGATCTCAGTGCAGCAGGAAGGAAGCTTCCCTGTACCAAATGCATCCTGGAGGCCAGCGCTTGCTCAGGGTACTCCATAACACGACTTCCAAACATCTTTCAGGTATTTTATAAAATTACAGCACACGTGAGATCAGCCAAAACAAAGTTGAGACAAAACAAAAAGGAAAAAATAAAGGTAAGAATTTAAAATAAAGTCAGGGATAATGCTAGAAATATTATCATACGTTCTTGCTGTGGAAGTGACAAGTTTGATTTCCAAGTTTGACGGCAGCCAATACAAAACGGGAAACAATTTAATAGCAACCAGTGCAAAAAGGGAAGCAAAAATTGTACAGATCCTAATATTCATCAGATAAGAGCAAGCCAGTGGCTTTGGAAAAAGATGTCCATCCTTCTGACAAAAGAAAAAAAAAATAGACAGGAATTCTCCTGGGGATCTCGTAAACAGGTCACTGTGTATTGCACAAAGGGCAATGTCATCCAGAACATCCTTGAACAAGAACCAATTTTAAGTAGAAACAGGTTTATTTCTGTTGAAATATAAGCTCATAGAACACAGTCAGAGCTAGGGAGTGGTGAGGGAGGCTCCTAGGGTGAAAATTTAAGACACTCAATCTCCGCATTGGGCCAATGTATCTTGAAATTTTATGCCCTAGGCACCCTCATTTTCCCCCATGTCCTGTGCCTGTGATCACACGGCTCAAAGTCATATTCAGTAGGAAGGATTCTCTAAGGCAACGGCTCCCACAGGGGATCACTTTTCCTTCCAAGAGACAGTCAACAAAATCTGGAGATGTTGTCACTCGCGGGCAGGTGGTACAGGCATCTTGTGGATGGAGGCCAGAGATACTGCTGAACATCCCACAAGGTACAGGATAGCCGCTGTGATGGTTAATTGTATGTGTCAACTTGACCAGCCACAGGGTGCCCAGATTAAATATTATTTCTGGATGCATCTGTGAGGTTGTTTCTGGGTGAAACTGACATTTGAAGCAGCGGGCTCAGTAAAGTAGATTGCTCTTCCCAGCATGGGGACCATCACCCAATCCCCTGAGGATCTGGACAGAACAAAACGTGGAGGAAAGAGGGACCTGCCACCTATTTTTCCTGCCTCACTATTGAGCTGGGACATCTCATTTTCTCTTGTCCTTGGGCTGAGATGTTCACCTTTTGTTTCCCTGGTTCTCAGGCCTCTGAACTTGGGCTGGAATGACGCATTGACTCTTCTGGATCTCCACTGGCAGAGGGCAGATTGTGGAACTTCTTAGCCTCTAATCACAGGAGCCGAGTTCTCATAGAAATATTCTGTTTCTTGGGAGAACTTACCAAATGCAGCCATCCACAAAAAATAACATCTACGGTGCCCAGGCTGAGACAACTCTGCACTCAGGAGAGCCATACTTCTTATGCACACAACACCCTGCTCATGTGGCTGCTTGTTCTACCAGAAGATCCTGCATTCTTAGTCCCTGGGGTAAAAGAGTTGATGAACCCAGCCCCTGTGACTTCCTCAGTATCACCCGAAGCCTGTTTTCTATTCCACAAGAATGACTGCTGCAGTTTCGGGGTCAGATACTTCGGTTTCCTGAGCGTCTCTGCTCAGGAAAGCAGAGACGCTCAGGAAACTCATATTTGACCTTAGAATCAAAGACAAAGTTCCGTTGATGCAAACCAATCATGTTATCCCACTCTGCTTTGTCAGCGACTAACCTAGGTATGAGCATTTTCCCAGTGAAATACAAGGGAAGTCTGCTGGGAAGCTTCTGGAAAAGTCTCCGATTTCTGATTAAAGGGACAGACAAGGCTAGTTGACCCTTTTCCCCTCTTTCCTGACTTGAACGTGGGTGCAATGTCCAGGGCTGTGGTAACCATCTTGTCCCCATGAGGTGATAAAAGGGAGCAAGGTAAGATAGGAAGCAAAGGGAAGGAGAGGGTGAGGGGAAACACTCTTGCCACACAGTCTTTTTGAGCTTGTTACTCCTTTTGCTGGGAACGCTTCCCCTCCCTCCTTTATGTGGATAATTCCTAGACCTACCCAACATCTCAGCTTAAGAAGCTCTCCTCAAGAGAACCTCGCCTGACCTCTGACTCTGTCCAGTCTTGTTAGAAGTTTGGAGTGTCATGGAAGGCTCCCTCACAGCATTTGCCATAGTTGTAAGTGATATGATTTTGTTGTGTTTTGTCTTCCCGACTAGACTCCAAGCTTCAGGGTGACTAAAATCATCACAATGTCTCCAGTTTTTGAGGTTTAGATGCTCAATAAGCAATTTTCTTTTCTTTGTTTTTGAATGAAAGGGGCTTAAAATATCTGGAATCGAGAATGTCTTCCATCTTTCATGCAATCCTCCTGGAAAATTATTTTGTGCAACAGAATGTTTGATAAATAATGAGTGCATATGAGCTCAAGATTGTACTTCCTGGAAAATGCCTAGAATCCAGATATTCTGTGTGGCCAGGGGACTATAAACCCCACAACTTGAGAGATCATTGAATTGGAGCAGGCGGGACTGAGTTCCTTTCTGAGAGTGAAGGGCATATAAGGAGAATACTTAAAAGGAGATCCTTCCACCAGCCATCAGAGGGGTTTAAGGGAGGACAACAGGCAGGGTTCAAATTCTCAGCAGGAGGGCATTTTGTGTGCTTCAGTAAACAGGCTAATGGTGAATGAAACTCTAGAGTCACATGATGGCCAAAAATCCAAGCTTGACAAAGAATTTTATTTAAGCCTCACAATGATAATGTACTAATATGAGATAGGTATGATTATCTCCATTTTCAGAAAAGTAGGCTCTGCTGATAAGACAAAGGAGCAGCATTGGAACCCAGGCTTGTCTCACTCTTCCATTAACTTTTTCCTCTCTACCATTGGTTTTCAAACTGGGCTGATATTGTAATCATTTGGTGAACTTTGGGTTCCATTCTCAAAAATTCTAATGTAATTGTTTAGGGATTTTAAAAGCTCTGCAGATGATCCTCATGTATAGCCGAGGTTGAGAACCCCTACTCTAGCTCATCTTGAAGCAGGTTACTGGGCACTTGGGTAGCTCAGTTGTTAAACATCTGCCTTGGGCTCAGGGTCCTAGGATGGAGCCCTGCCACATCAGGCTCTCTGCTCAGTAGGGAGCCTGCTTTCCCCTCTCTCTGCCTGCTTCTCTGCCTGCTTGTGATCTGTCTGTCAAATAAATAAATAAGATCTTAAAAAAAAAGCAGATTACTAGGCTCAGAGTGGGTTGAATAATGGCCCCTAAAAAGATACATGTAGGTCCTAGCCCCCAAACTTGAGAAAGTGATCTTATTTGGAAAATGAGGTTTTGTACATGTAATTAAGTTAAGGGTATTGAGAAGAGATTATCCTGACTTTAAGGTGGGATCTTAATCCAATGGTAGATGTCTTTATAAGAAAAAGGCAAAGGGAGTTTTGAGACAGAGACACAGAAGAGAAGGCCCTATGAGGATGGAGGCAGGTATTGGAGTTATACCCCCAAAGCCCAAGAGACACCAGCAACCCAGAAGCTGGAAGAAGTCAGGATTCCCCCCTGCAGCCTTTGGAGGCAGCACAGCTCTGCTGACACCTTGATTTCAACCTTCTGGCTACCGGGATGACAATAAAATAAGTTTCTGTTTTCAGCCACTGAATATGTGGCCGTTTGTTACTGAAAACCAAGAAGAGGTATACCAGGGCCCACTTCCAGGGTTGCCCAGTCATTAGGTTTCAGTGGGACCTAAAAGTTTGCGTTTCTGGCAAGTTACCAGGTCATGCTGATGCTGTTGGTCCAGGGACCACATCTTGAGAACTGTCTCTCTCTCAGGAAGTCCTTGCTTATCTGCTCAGCTTTCTCAGTCTCTCCGTGGAACCTTTCCAAAGAAGGCTGTTTAAGGAATAACTAAAGCAAAGGAGAACTGTGGAGGCCCTCCTGATTTCCATTATCATTGTTATTAATTTCTGAAAGTGAACCAGCACTTAAGTGTGGAATACTTTTCTTACCCCTTCACCATCACCACAACAATTATGTAAGTAAAGATGTAATGCGCAAGACAGAAGGAAAAGCCCCTAAACGTATATCTGTATGAGTTTGCATTCACCCCCTCTGCCTGTCTCTTGGTTGGTTGCAGAGAATAAGGGGCCCCTTTTCCTGCAGAGAGTACATCCTCCTGCTAGAGCAGAGATCCTGTTAACTATTGGCAGCCTCAGAGATGTTCCAGGAATATCCAGTATCTTGTCTTCTGTGGCTCTTATATATTATATAGTTCCATTGACAGAGACTCAGGACTTTAATCTCTTTTAAAAAGACTTTTTGTTAGCCCAGGGTCCTTCTTCAAATACCACCATAGTTCCTCAGCCCGTGGTAGGTGCATTGGGTGGTAAGGTGCATTTTAATTTTATTTCTTCTTCTTGTCCACTCCCCTAACTCCAATGAGCTTCACAGCACCTTCCTATGCACGTTTTTTTCAAACTTTGAGGTTAGCCTTCTTTTTCCTTCTCCATAAATCCTGGTGGTCTTCAGTTGTCTTCTCTGCTCCTTCTACTCTCACAACACACTGTCCCTGGATTATTCACCTAATTACAGGATTTCAGGACCACCTCTTTGCTGAGGAATCCCTGATCTTTATTTCTACCTCAGATTGCTGCTTCAAGTCCAGATTATATTTTCCATTTATTTGGCTCAGTCAGTTAAGTGTCTGCCATCGGCTGGGGTGGTAAGCTTTGGGTCCTGGGATCGAGCCCTATGCTGAGCCCCCTGCTCATTGGGGTGTCTGCTTCTCCCTCACTCTCTGCCCCTCCCCCAGCTTGTGAACACACACTCTCTTTTCTCTCTCTCTCTTAAGTAAAGAAATAAATTAAATATTTCCATATTGCCTTTCCCTCCACTCTTCCAGGCTGGTGATGAAACCATAGACTTATAAATAACCCTTTGGTCAAAAGAAAAAAGAAGTCGTAATGGAAATTAGAAAATATTTTGAATTAAATGATGAAAATAAATAATACCATCTTGACTATCAAGAACAAACAGAGGGTTACCAGAGGGAATATGGGTAGGGAGATAGGTAAAACAGGTGAAGGGGATTAACAGAACACATATCAGGGCGAGTACTGAGAAATGTATAGAATTGTTGAATTACTGTTTGGTACACTTGAAACTAACAATGTATATTAATCGTGTTGGAATTAAAATAAAATAAAATAACCTAAAATTCATGAGATACAGCCAAAGTCAATCTTAAAGGGAACTTTAAATTTAAATTTAAATTTTTGCTTTAAATGTATACACCAGAAAAGAAGAAAGTCTGAAAATCAATTTTTTAAGTACTCAAGGACTTTCTTAGAAAGCTAGAAAAAAATGACAGAAAATTAAACCAAAAAAAGGGAGAGAAGGAAATAACAGAGTAAAAATTTAAAAAATATAAAACAAACATAAAGAAAATCAGCAAAGCCAGGTTTGTTCTTTGTTTTATTGAAGTATCATTATCAGACAATATTATATTAGTTTCAGATGTACAATGTACTGATTCAACAATGTCATACATTATGAAATACCACGATAAGTGTAATCACCATACAAAATTATGACAATATCATTGACTATATTCCCTATGCTGTGCTTTTTATTTCTGTGCCATGTTTATTTTATAACTGGAAGTCCGTACCTCTTAATTGCCTTGACCTACTTCTGCCCTTCCCCCCACCCTTCTCTCCTCTGGCAACCACTAGCTTGTTCTCTGTATTTATGAGTCTATTTCTGGTTTATTTGCTTGTTTGCTTTGTTTTTTAGATTTTACAAGTGAGTGAAATCATATTGTATCTGTCTTTTTCTGTCTGACTTACATCAATTAACATAATACCCTCTAGGTTTATCCATGTTGTCACAAATGGCAAGACTTTGTTCTTCTCTATGGCTGAGTAATATTCGATTACATGTATATACACCATTTCTATTTAAGCTATGCATCTGTCGTTGGATACTTAGGTTGCTTCCATATTTTGGCTGCTGTAAATAATGCTCCAGTAAACAGGGAAATGCATGTATCTCTTGGAATTAGTGTTTGTGTTTTCTCCAGGTAAATACCCATAGATGGAGTTACTGGATCATATGATAATTCCATTTTTAAGTTTTGTGGTTTTTTTTTTTTTAAAGATTTTATTTATTTACTTGAGAGAGAGACAGTGAGAGAGAGCATGAACGAGGAGGTCAGAGAGAGAAGCAGACTCCCCATGGAGCTGGGAGCCCGATGCGGGACTCGATCCCGGGACTCCAGGATCATGACCTGAGCCGAAGGCAGTCGTCCAACCAACTGAGCCACCCAGGCGTCCCAGTTTTGTGGGTTTTTAAAAAGATTTTATTTATTTATTTGACAGAGAGAGATCAGAGAAGCAGGCAGAGAGAGGGGGGGAAGCAGGCTCCCTGCTGAGCAGAGAGCCTGATGTGGGGCTTGATCCCAGGACCCTGAGATCATGACCCCAGCCAAAGGCAGAGGCTTAACCCACTGAGCCACCCAGGTGTCCCAAACTTTGTTCTTTGAGAAGACAAATAATATTTGGAAAATTTCTATGAAAGACCGATTAAAATCTTTAAAAGCACAAGTTACTAAAAACAAGAAAGAAAAAGGGTATATCACAATCAGTTCAGTAGATGATATTATGAACAATTATCTGACATAAATATATGAATAAAAAATGAACATATTTGTAAAAAAAATTCTCATGAAAGGAAACCCCAAAAGAAATAGAAAACCTGAAAAGTTCTCCATTTATAGGGGAAAGTGAATCCATAATTAAAACTTCCTTATGTAAGAAACATCTGGGCTTTGATGTCTCAACCAATAAATCCCTCCAAATGTTTAAAAACAAAATTATTATTGATCAAGGCAAACAAGAAAGAATTCTCAGAGAAGATGTTTCTCCAGCTTAATTTAAAGAAATTGACTTAGGCGGTTAGAAGATGAGAAGTAAGATGTTACTCAAAAAAGAGGAAACCAGCAGGTGTAAGAGAACATAGTTGAGAAATGGTGTGGGAGGCAGGGGACACATATTTGCTGAGTACAGGGAGATGAATCTTGTGGAATGCAAAAAACGGGATTATAGAACTCCTCTGGGGTAGATCTTTGAAGGCCAGTTGTTAGAGAGCTAAAATGGTAGAAGAAGGAATGTTGATTTGAACTGATAATGGAGAGCAAATCCATGAGCTCCATCATCTGAGTGACTAAAGGAAAGCGGAATATAGGATGGATGAGTATTTTTGGAAGCTCTATGTGGGATGGATCTGTGAGAGCCAAGGAGTAGCAAGGCGAGCTGTTCAAAGATGGTTGTAGGTGTTGAGACATGAGGTACAGAGACCCTGGCCTGGGGTGACCACTGAGAACAGAGAAGTTTGAATCTATAGGGTTTTTCAGAGAGAAGGAAGAGACCATGGAGACAGAAAGGCAGACAATAGGGGAGGCTGAGGAAGAAAGGGAAAGTGGGAAGGGCTGGGAAGGAGAGTGGAGAGAGTGAGGAAGGGGAATGGGGGAGATGGTCCAGCCCGCCACCCAAGGCAGGTGCGTCTCCATTACACCCTCATGGCTCTTCCCCAACTTACTAGCCTTCCCAAGATCACTTTGAATATTTGTATTTTATCTGCACAAGCTGGTGAAATGTCCCTGCCTCTGTATAAATTTCTCTCCTTTTCTCTAGCCCATCACTGCCGCCCATGCTAAAACCAAAGACATCTGTAGGGCATTCTGCTAAGTCTGCAGTGACCTTGTTATTGCTGATTTGCCTGAGCAGGTTTGGGACAGATTTTCTGAAATGAAGCACAGTTCTGTGTATAATAAATGTTTGCATGGGTATCTTTATTACTCTGTGAATTGTTTTTTTTTTTCTAATCTAATAAATATTATGCAAAGGTCAGGGTCAAAGGGAGCAGGAGTCTCCTCGCCAGCAGAATGGAAACACCTGCACAATGAAGCCAGAAAAGGCAAAAAGAACGCTAATGGTCTCCATTCTTTACATCTGCATCTCTTCACTAATGTTCACATTTTGTAAAACGGAAGTTCAAGACAACTTTTTCAATTTATGAGCAATAAGGAGCAAATGGGGAAGATCATTCATGAAAATGAGATAGTTTTCCAATTATCAGTGACATTCATCTTTAAACCCCCAAAAGCATGGTTTTCCAGAAATGTTGCAGTCAATGTGAAAATGTAACTATTGATTTTACTTTTATGGCAACACCGCAAGGAAGAACTTTAGAAACTCAGCATCAGAAGAGGTTTTAGAGATCAGTTTTTTCAATCCATTCATTTTGACAAATGATTCCCAGACAGATTCAGTGACTTGCCCCGGGGTCACTCCTACAAGGCCATATATAAAAGTATTAAAATAATATTAATAGCAAATAATTACTGAGGGCTGACTATGTGCCAAGCATTGTTCCAGAAATTTTGTAAGCATTAACTTGTTTCATCTTACCTAACATGATGATATTTAGGAATTCCACAGAGAAGAAACCCGACACATGAGGTGAAGTCACTTGTCGAAAGTTACATTGCTGATTCGAGATAGAGCCAGGACTCAACACAGGCACTCTGACTTCAGAGTATGTGTTAGAGGCTCAGACATTGTGAGTGAGCGAATAAGAAGAGAAAGACTTTCCAGTGCCCCTGTTTAGGATGAAGATGATTTGGGGGATGGGGACACACACACCGAAGAAATGAAGTCACGTACAGTGGCATCCACGAGAGATGGTTATCTCTACTTCATTCTCTTGAGATGTTTATTACTAACAGTGCACACACCTGTGACTCTCTCTCCAGAAAGAAAACCAAGAAGAGGTTGTTTCAATTACAGTGATTATGTCTAAAAGGCTCTCTTTCTCCTCTGCAGCCATTTGAGAAAAAAAAGAAAGAAAGAAAATCTAAGTCAAGACACAGACCAGCAAAGGACTACAACTGTCTTTTTATCTTAAAAAAAAAAAAAATGTTTTTAGGGGCACCTGGGTGGCTCAGTCAGTTGAGCATCTGCCTTTGGTTCAGATCGTAATCGCAGGGTGCCGAGATCGAGCCTCACATCTGGCTCCCTGCTCAGTGGGGAGCTTGCTTCTCCCTCTCTCTCTCTGCCCCTTCCCCGATATGTGCCCTCTCTCTCTCTCTCAAATAATAAAATCTTAAACAAATTAATTTTAAAAAATTGTTTAAACCAAGTAACACTTCTGGATCCCCGATCCCTCCTCTGTGAAATGAAGCAGTGGGAATGAACTGTGTAAGGTCACACCCAACTCAGGCTCCATAACGTCCTCCTCTGTTTCACTAGCAAGATAGGAAATGGCTTTGCTTGAAGCAACTAATTTTCTACCAGCCTAGGAGGCCTGTGGTGGCAGGAACCATGGTGCCTGGAATAGTCCTGGGCCGTGGCAATAGGTAGTGTGTTCTTCTCTCCTTCCTGCGGATCCTGTGGCTTAGCCAGTTTTCCAGCAGTTCAGAAATTTCATGCTGATCCAGTGTCCCGAGAGTCCTCCCTCCATTCCCACTCTCCTCACGGCCAAGCAAGTGGGGCCTTGGGAGCAAACCCAGGCCCACCACTTGCTTTGGGTGACTCTGGCCTTCACATGCCGTCATTTCTCATACTCTAAGCTTGGTGCCAACCTATTTCCTTGCACATTGTAATAATTTGCAAGTTGATTTGTTTCCAAAAACTGAACCCATCTTATGCTCAAGTATTTTTTTTTAAAGATTTTATTTATTTATTTGAGAGAGAGACAGTGAGAGAGAGCATGAACGAGGAGAAGGTCAGAGGGAGAAGCAGACTCCCCATAGAGCTGGGAGCCCGATGCAAGACTCGATCCTGGGACTTGAGGATCATGACCTGAGCTGAAGGCAGCCATCCAACCAACTGAGCCACCCAGGCATCCCTGCTCAAGTATTTTTTAATTGACTCCTCATCGGATCACCAGAAGAATAGTCACCTCCCTTAGGACCATGACCTCCTTGTTCTCATGGTCTCCTACCCACTACTCCTCCACCCCAACCCAAGACTCCCATGGAAGGATGACTTCCTTGAGTCCCAAACCTGTGTCTGGGGCTCCCACTAAGGTGACCCTATTTTCCATATGCCCTGCCTCGTTTCTCTAGATCTCCAGCACTTCCCAGAATTCCCTCTGGCATGCTTGGTTCAGCTGCCACCTAGCCCGTGTCAACATGAGAATTTCGTCTTGCTGACAGCCTGGTTGACGGCTGCTGGCCTGAATGACTCACTTCCTTGTCCTCATCCCCTGTTGCCCAGCTTCTGTGTTCTTCCTGCTCGTGGTTTCTCCAATCCCAGAGCAGAACTGGGCACCTCTCCTTCCTCTGTGTTGTTCTCATTCGTACACACTGGAATGACCTGTGAATGAGGTCCAGCCTGGAGTTTTACCCGCTGACCGTCGTGTAGCGCGTGCTTCATAAGTACGGACTGAACGGATGAATTTTGTAAAATCCGTCCCCACCCTCACTGTCCTGCCGTGAACACTGCCCCGCCATCTTAGGTCGTAAGAGCAGCATCTCCTTCCTCTTCCCGGCACTTCTCCTTCCTGTCACTCCCTCACCAGCGACCCAGGCGTCTGCAGCAGCTGCGGACACCTCAAAGACTGCGCTCTTATCTCGCCTTCTGAAACTGTCATTCGGTTCTTAGGAAATGGTCCACCATCCCTGTGCGAACAAGTTGAGGTTCATTATCTTTCCACAGTGAAGCAGAATCAAAACAAAATGAGCAGCTAGATCTTAATGAATCATCCTCTCCGACCTGGATAAATGGCATTTGGGTGGCACAGCTGAAGAGAAGCTGTCACTGTAGACTTGTGAGGACGGCAATCAGGGTGAGTGCGAGTTCTCAAAGACACATAGCCCGGCAACAGCTGCATAAATAATAAACACGAGAAACATCACCTTCCCCACCCACCGCTCAACAAGAATTTATCAGAAGTGAAGTGGGCTGGAGGAGGAAAATAATAATTGCCAATCAGGAGGCACTTTACATATATAATTTTATAATGTGAGTCAAATCATGTTCCCCCTCGGTTCAAAGCCCTCTGACAGTTTTCCCTACCATGTGGAGGAAAGATACGGACCCTAGGGGTGCCTGGGGGACCACACAGAGCCCGGGCACCCTTGCTGCTCTCCCCCCGGCTGTCTGCTGCCCCAGCTCAGACCTCGCCGGCACCCTGGACTCTGCTGTGGTTCCTGAACGTTCCGGTGTACTCCTGATTCAGGACCTTCGGGTTTGCTGATCCCTCGGCCCCGGGCACGGGCTGTGTTAGCCTCCTGGGGCAACTGACAGAGAACCAACAACCTCGTGGCTTCAAACGACAGCTGGGAGGGTCGGCTCCCAAACCGAGGCATCGGCAGGATCCGGCTCCCTCTGACAGGATCCTCTCTGGCCTTTACTAGCTTACGGAGTTTGTCAACAGTTCTTGGCTGTCCTCTGACTTGGAGATTCCTCAGTCCAGTACCACACTCCCCGTGTATTCACACGTCATGCCTCTGTGTGGGCCTGTGAGTGTGTCCGTACTGTCCCTATTTGTAAGGATACCAGTCATATTGGATTGGGGCTACCCCAAAGACCTTGCTTCCACTTGATTGCCTCTATGAAGACCTTATTTCCAAATAAGGTCAAGTTCTTGCATTACTGGGCTCGAAGACTTTAACAGATCTTTTGCAGGAAGGGAGGACGGACACAATTCAACTCTTAACATTCTTCCCCCAATGACTTTCCCCTCCGTAACCTACTCTCTCCCTTCTTTATGTATCACCATGTTAAGGGAGCCTCCTTTGACACTTCTTCCCACATTCTACCTTTCTTCCCCACTCTTCTTCCATTCTCCTATATTTTATGTTTCTTTGAGAGCTCTTGTCACCATGTCACCTATTATTTATTTTTCTTATGAGTCTTGTTTTCATCTATTCCAACTACTGTGGTCACGGCTGGTTTCCCAGTGCCTGGAACAGTGCCTGACACATGGTAGATTATACCAGAGGAATAATCTTTATTCCTCATGGCACCTGGAAGCTATCAGGTTGCTTGCTACCCCTGTTTGATAAGTAAGGCGACTGATGCTTGAAAAGATCAGGTCTCTCTCTCAAGATAACATAGCTAATAAATAACATAGTTCCCAAACTGGGATTTGACCCAGGTCACACTGACTCTCAAACCTGTGCTCTCTCCATTCTGCTGTGCTGCCCAGGGCAGAAGGCGGGACTTCCTGCAGATGCACGAGGAATTCTGCAGCTGCTGAAATTATTGCTTTTTTCCTCTAGATAAAATGGCACTTGAAAAACATCATCAAAATGTAAATCTTCAAGTCTAGGTAAGTGGTCTGGCTCAGCTCACAATGTCACTCAGACAACTGCAACATTAGAATACACTTTGTGTATCTCTCAAATTAAAAAAAAAAAAAAAATCCAATTAGACAAACTACTCTTTGGCTCAGGTGATGGTTTTATTTCTCTGGGCAGATTAGAAACCCAAGAAGCATATGCAGTCTGAGTTCCCAGACAGCTGGGAGTTAGGCATGTATTGCTGCTTTTAAATTTTAGGCACAAAGGCTTCCAAACCAGAGTGAAACCTGAATGTCAAATTAACAGATGCTGTGGTTATAACCCCCAAACCCTCACTTAGCCAGCAAACACATGTACTGCATTTCCACAGGCAAAGAAAGTTAAACAATGATCTCACAAACCTGCCAGCAAGGCAAAGGAAGTTGTTTCTATTTGAATTATCCAGATTGGCTGTCAGCATGGATCATATCCACTGGATAATTGCTCATCTTTCGTCTTTGCTCTGCCTGCATAGCCACAGTCTAGAAGTCATTGTTCAGTGGAAATCACCCATTGCTGACATGTTCCTGTCACGGCAATGATCCTCCACTAAGCCGAGAACATTAACCAGAGCTGATAATCGTGTGTGACTGTGTCTACCATCATCAAAGGTGGGGCTACTCCATGGTGCAGGAATAGAAAGAGATAGTCAAGCTGGACACAGAACAAGTTCCTTATCTGAAGGCTTCTATCTGGAAAATATAAATAAAGTTTTTTTTTTTTTTTTTAAAGTGGGGGAGCCCAAGTGCCAGATGCAACATAGTATCTAAGTCAGAAAAAGAAGAAAATAGAGTAACACTTCCAGCCTTTGGGTAGAGAGGTTTGGGAGGAGTTGGGGTTGAATGCTTCCAATCGCCTAGACATCCTGATCAGATTCTTTGGATGGTGGTGCAGGTCTGGTTCCTTTGAGTGTTGGGTTGCCTGTCTTAGCCTATTGGATGGAGGTGTCCTTAGGGACAGTAAATTGCACACTGCAAACATTGTGTCATGGGAAAGAGTTGACTCTCTTACATCCTAAACCAAATTCCATGGAAGAGAAGATTCTTGGTCTCCTGACCCAAAGAAGCCCCAAGTCCCTAAGGATGGCTGCAAGTCTTGTTTGATAAAGCAGATGAGATCCAAGAGAAGGGCAAGCAAGCTGCTGTTGGAGACACTTTGGGATATTGTTCTACCAGTTCTGACCTCTCATTGCTTCGAGGAACTGGGGGCCGTCACTTTTCTTCCTGACATGCTCCTTCTTAAGGTCCCCCCAGGGAATCAGGCCTTGATATTAGTCATATTTCCTAATTCTGTGTGAAATTGGTCAGAGGCCGAAAATGACTTTTAGTGAAGCGGGTGTTAAAATTTGCTTTATGGCTCTCACTTTGCACCTCTCGAGCCACGGTAGACCTTAGAGATTACTGTACGTTTTAGTTGAGTTTCATCATTCCCATATATTGCCGTTCCAGGGAATATTGCTTTCTTAAGCCTACAAACTTTTATTACTCTATCCAAAGATGAGGATAAAGTTTCAAAATTTATTGCCCATCCTGCTTCTGTGAAATACACCCACTTCCACCAGCGTGCGGCTCAGCGCACCAAATTGCACAGACATTCACGAGTCAGTCTCTCACCACCCGTGACTACGTTAGCAAGTGATGTGTCTGAAGATGCAGACGGTTATGCGTGGATGCATATTACAACTTCTTTAAACGGGGAAACCGCCTTCAAGACAACAATGTGTTACAGACAAAACATTTGGACTAGCATTTCTATTCATAAAGGATTTCTCTCCCGTTGCCCTTAATGGGTAGAAATGTTTTAAATCGTTTTTAGGCCACTTTTAAGATATTGAAAGCACTGGTGAGACAAAACCGAATAACATGTTACATTACAAAACTTAGAGCAATCTCTTCTATTTTCAAGTCATATGGAACAGTATAGAAAAAAATGTTATTCACTAAAATGTTTTGTTTGGAAAACACCTGCGTTGGATCTCGATAGCCGTCTCCCTGTCGACAAATGGAGCTTCCAGTGACTCACTTTGGGGTTGCAAACACAATCCTCAAAAGTAGAAAACTTTCAAAGAAATAAGTGAATTCCTTTCCAAATATTAAATAGAGGGCTTAGTGTATGAAAAGCCCCATTAAATGCCAGCTAAAATGAATCTACTGTGCCAGAACACATCCGATATGGAACCTCATAAGGATTTTAATATTGTCTTAAATAAATACACATTGAGTAAAAACAACAGTTCTGTATCAATACTCTACTTAGAATAAACGTGACCCTTTAAAGAGTGTAAGGAATGGGCTAAGGGGCTAGGAATTACTCAATAGGCAAGTGGTCATGGATGTGTCTCCTGTGGCCTTTCCACTGTTTCTTCGCCCCGGTACAGTGAAGAACTTGGTCATACACAAAACAAACATCTGGCCTTTGTCCTTGGCTCCTCACAAGAACATTTGTTGTTCATGGTACACCCCACCCAGGGCCACACCTGCTTGTTTATGCACATACCATGACTCTGTGTGAGGATGACCACATTTGGTCATCTTACGGTAGACTCTGCCAATGCCAGAAAGGCCAACAGTATCCTTAGAAGGTGGAACGCTTTCGGTCTTAAGGTATTAGTTGACCTATAGCCCGAGTTCAACCATAGGCAATCAAGCCATCATGACTAGGTAATGAAGCCTCAGTACAAACTCTGCCTATCCAACTTGACTGAGCTTCACAGGTAACGCATCCTAGGATGATGGGAGGTTTGCACTTCGAACCCTCCTTGTCTCCATCCTATGAGTCTCGTCCTTTGGCTGGTCCTAATTTGCATCCTTTCCCTGTAATAAACATGACTGTGAGTACAATAGTTTCTAGTGAGCTCTGTGGAGACTTTCTCATAAAAGTATGAGAAATAAGAAAAAATGTATATATTTTTATATTGTCTCTCTCTCTCTCTCCATTATACACACACATACACACACACACACAATGCCCCTGTCCCTAGTTCCTGCCGATATCTGGTCTTTGATCCCAGTTCCTTACACAGAGCTCCTAAATCCCTTGGAATTTCTGGGTGATAGGAGCATCTTTTGTTCTAATGAGGTGACTCTCCATGTGTTCCCGGAGGAGGACCAGTCACTAGAAAGGACAAGCCACAAATAGAAGCTTGGAATTTTCAGGCCTACCTTTTCATTCTCCAGAGAGGGGAGAGAAGTTGGAAAATGAGGTAATTATCAATCAGAGTTCTGTGATGAAGCCTCCACAAAAATCCATGAGTTGAGAGTGTTCCTGGGTTGAAGAATACATTGACGTGCCAGGAAGACAATGTATCCATCTCCACAAGGACAGATGTCCTGTGCTCAGAACTCTTCCACACCTCATACTACCTGAGGGCTCATTTGTATCCTTTAAAATATGCCTTGTAACACACTGGCAATAATAAGCAAACTGTCTTCCTGGGTTCTGAGAGCTGCTCTGGCAAATTTTTCAACCTGAGTAGGGGGCCGTGGGAACTTCTGATTTGTCACCAAGTTCCATGGAAGTTGGGGACCTATGAGCTATGATTAGTATCTAAAAGGGGAGCAGTCTGCCTTCAGCTCAGGTCATGATCTCAGGGTCCTGGGATCGAGCCCCGCATCGGGCTGTCTCAGGGTCTTGGGATCGAGCCCTGCATCGGGCTCTCTGCTCAGCAGGGAGCCTGCTTCCCCCTCTCTCTGTCTGCTTCTCTGCCTATTTGTGATCTCTATCTGTCAAATAAATAAAATCTTAAAAGGGGAGCAGTCTTGTGGGACAGAGCCCTTAACCCGTGGGGTCTGCCCTACCGTGTGGGTACTGTCAGAATTGAACTGAATGGCAGGACACCCAGTTTATGTCAGAGAATTGGTCCAAATGGGAGAAACCCCACCTCTGGTGTCAGAAGTGTTGGGAACACGAGAGCAGGAGAGAACAGTGAGGGTTCTGCCCAGATGGGGTGATTCTGGAAAACTCCCAAGCTTGCAGCTGGTGCCAGAAATTCGGGGCGGACTTGGCAGTCCTCAGGACCAGGTCCTCCACCTCAGAATTTGGTTGATACCTGGGTACCCTGCCTATCTGGATGTCCAGATCTCAGCCAGACTCACAAGACCT
This sequence comes from Mustela nigripes, assembly GCF_022355385.1. Lineage (NCBI taxonomy): Eukaryota > Metazoa > Chordata > Mammalia > Carnivora > Mustelidae > Mustela > Mustela nigripes. Next base: position 33,266,363 of record NC_081566.1, on the reverse strand, counting down.
ATTGGAGAGCTGTGATTTTGATGACGGGGAGGAGAGTCATGCCTCAGACTCACCGCGGAGGAGCCCCTGTGCAGGAGGGTCGCATGTGAAGCTGGTGGGATGAAGATCAGGAGATAAAGGGCCTTTGTCTCTTTCCCGTTTTGTTGTGGTTGTTAGTAGCTAGACCCAGATCCTCTGCTCCTGGGTCTGGCTTGTTCGTGTGGAAGGACGCGGAGGGAGACTGACGTGGGAAGGATGCGTGGATGACAGAAGTGGGAAGGATGCGTGGATGACAGAAGTGGGGAGGGACGAGACAGCCACAGGGCCACCTCCACCACTCGCTGGAGACACCGCAGCTTCTCGAAGCCTCACAGAGCCCTTCTCCGCCGTGTTGCAGGACATTCGCTAATTACACTGCGGAAGTTTTATTTTTAATAGTACGTTTACTACACTATTTCCGAGGGCCGTCTCGATGGAGGAGGCCATGTGCTTCTAAGTGCTGGAGGTAGGGACAGAAATTACAGATTGCTTTTCAGGGCAGGTATGGAAATGAAGTCTCGTGTAATTAAATCGCTTGTGGTCGTATTCGGCTCTTCAGACCAGTTTTAGAGAATAAAATAACAGACGAAGTTCCTCAGCCCTGGCAACACAGAACTCCAAGGAGAAGCTAGCAGATAGGAAATGAAATGACGCGAGGAAGCCAATGAGAAGCAACCGTGTTTTTTTAAATTAAAAACTGAAATATATACCTGCTGAAAAGGGGAAATTAAAAGAACACTGTATGATGGAGGGCAATAAAAGAAAATATTTCACCAGGAAAAATTTTTTCGGGGTTATATCAAAGTGTTCCTCTGAAATTGATAAAAACCCTTCTTTTCATTTCTTCTCTCTCCCTGAGAAACTTTATCCTTTCATTAGAAGTCAGTCATGTGCGGGAATTATTGAGAGCTGCAATATTTCATCTTGTAGTTTTTTAATCAGTCACTGCGATGCACGCGCAGCCCAGGAACTGCTCCGTGGTTTCTAGGAAACCTTCTCAGTAGCGCGGCGCAGCTGTTCGGTGCTGGGCCCCAGGGGCACCCGCCGCCCCCAACAGCCCCAGGGATTGCTAGCGGAGAGCTTGGTGCGCTGCTCACCGAGGGTAAAGGGAAAGCTGAGGAGATTTTAGGAGCCACAATTTGAGCCCTTAACACTTTCCCAGGCATAAAGCACGTGTACTTCCTGATTTGTTTGCACGACAACCCAGGAGTAAGACCGGATTCTTGGGCCTGCCGGACAGGTGATCAGAGGACGGTTTGCGAGATGTCCTCCAAGTCGGACTTGCGGCACGTGGCAGCGCTGATACTCAAACACGCTGCCTCTGCCCAGTGTTTTCTGGAAATCTTAGGACCCTGGGTCTGCAGATGGGGAATGAATAGTGTTACTCGACCTCACGCCTCACGTTACAGGCTCTAAGCAGAGCAGGCATTGCTGCCTTTCTTTTTACTCTAAGGTAAAAGGTTCCTGGTCAGATGCCAAAGATCTTGGTGCACAAGCTAGAAACATAGGAGCAAAAGAATCTCTGCCCCTAAGGTGAAGCACATTAAGGTTGGCTGGCCTCCTCCTCTGCCTCGGAACCGACCCTGTCTGTTGTTCCTCTCCTGATGTTCAACTGACCAAGCCATCCAGGTGCCCCTGAATAAATGATTTCTAAGCTCCTTCAGTCTGTGGCATTTTATTATGATTTCACTCTAAGATGACGATGGTGACCTTTCTATCCCTGGATAAATTAATTTTAACCTCATGCCAACCTTGGCTATCACCCCAGTAAAAAAACGTAGAAAACAAAGTGTAAAAAATATTTACATAGCTATGTACATATGGGTGTATACATAATATATGTACGTATATTTTATATATATATATATATTTATAATGGAAAGAAATATAAAATGTTAACAGTGGCTATATCTCAGGGATGGGATTATTTTGTGGCATCAGTCCCTTTCTTTATAATTTTCTCTAACTTCCAGATTTTCTAAAATGTGAATGTGTTTTCAGACGAACTGGAATTTGAACTGTGTAAAAGACTACAGGCATGTGAAGCCTGGGTTGAGTTTTAATCCCCCCCCCCCCCCATATGGCTCCTTGCTGGTTTGAATGGCTTTGAAAGCCATTTCCAATTTTTTCTTTTAAGATTTTATTTATTTATTTTGAGAGAGCGTGCACGAGCATCATCTGGGGGGACAGGCAGAGGGAGAAGCAAGCTCCATGCTGAGCAGGAGGCCCAAGGCAGGTCTGGATCCCAGGACTCCAGGATCATGACCTGAGCTGAAGTCAAATGCTTAACTGACTTAGCCACTGAGGCATCCCTTGAAAGCCATTTCCAACTCCTCCTTGAATTGAATGCACTAGGCAAAGTAAAATATCTTGCAGACTAAATCCTGTCTCCCACCCCTCATGATTGAAGTTGCATGGGGCTTGGAGAGAGACCCGTGGTTTCCAGAAGTTTGAAGAAGCTGAGAATACAAGAAGGGCAGTAGCCTGGTGGTGAGTGAGATTAGACAGGTGTTTTAAGATACAAAACATGACACATCTCTCACCCAAGATTTTCCCCTCTCTGTGACAGTTTTGCATAAAAAAAATTTGAGAATTTTTAGGAGGAAAAACTATTGACATATGAAGCCTAATTAGCCACATGGATCTCCTTCCCTGAGCTGTACAACATGAAGGTCCTTTCACTCAGTAATTTCCTCTCCCCTAAAAGAGAAAACTTAGAATCACAGCCTGAATTCAGGGTCCCCCTCTCAGCAAAGATGGCCTTTGCTAATAAGCCTAACTTTGGAACTGCACCTCTCCAGTTAATAACTGCTACATAAAAATGTCTGATTTGTTAAGGCCAACACAACTGGCAGAGCCATTCTTTAAAATAAATACACTCTCTCTACCCAACTTATTCAAGGTTGTGATTACAGGAAAGACCAGCAGATCTGGGTTAGTCTCCATTCCTTCCTTCCTTCCTTTCTCTATTCAACAGGCATGAACGGATTGCCCACTGTGTGTCTCGTCCTGAGCAAGGCAGTGGACACACCAAGGAAAACAACACATCCCTCCCTTTTCAGGGAGCCGAGAGTCTAATGAGGGTCTGCCGTTAAGTATGGAGGCAACTGTAGAGGTACAATCAATTACAGTGTTAGATTTGTGACCCCGTCTCTCAGAGAGATACCCAAATATGGTAAGGTGTACAGGACTTGGCACGAAAAGCACTTGTGCCGAGGTACAAATGAGGGCTGACGATTGTTGAGAGCAATTTATTTATCTTCCAAAATGAAGTGCTATTTTGTTTAAAAGGGGTCAGACGGGCCACCTCTCTGAACTCGGCGAACTCAAGCAGCAGATACACGTTCTAAATAATAACAACAACTTTATTTGCAAAACATCTTTTATCTTGTTAGTCCCTAACATGCTTTACAAACTCAATAAATGACTGTAATATATTTTTATAAACATTGGTTAAAACACTGACGTTTTAATATATTTCATGTCATAAAGTATATTAGTTTTCTAAAAAAGCCATCCCACAGTAATTTTGCGAGTACGTACATTAAAGGCTGTCCCTTGCACTTCATAAAACACGTCAGTCTGCTGACAGACAGAGGGTGGAGAGTTTTTTCTCTTGACAGGGACACAGTTTCCTGTGATGTTTTAGGCATGGGGTCCTTGTTAGGTCTCTCCCCTCATTTTCCCTGACCTAACTGTAGAGAAGTGAATGCCGAAGGAACGATGAGAGCAGAAGACACGCACACCATCACCTTTCTGGGTGATGATCCTGCTGTGATCTTCATGTAACGTTAATGGGCCAAAAATGTATGTGATGTTAATTTGGTGACTTGTGAGAAAGCATCTGGAGTTTAATGTAGCAACATCGACTATGCAAAAAATGTAATCATAATGCTGGCAAGGCTCAGTGCTCCACATGAGGCCCAAATTGTTAGTCAGTGCTATGAGGGCATTTAAAACCAAACTGGAGAGAGGGGAACTCACAGGAAATGCCATGACATGTTCCCTGATCCCCCCTGATCAGCTACCGTTTGGTTCTAAGACAAAAACAATTTGAGGAAGAGTTTTGCAAAAGCAGATAGGAAAGGAGCCCTGGGAAGAAACAAAGGGAATACGGAAATGCTTGGCTTTGGCTTTTCTTTATGTCATTTAACCTGTGCCTCATTGAAGATATATTAAGTACTTTTTCTTGGAATGTAGATTCAGGTTGCATGAGGACATCGCATTTAGAGATATCTCTGGGTGTTGGGCAAGGCAGAACACTATGGGTAGGAAGGATAGTTGGAACTTGGCTTTTCAAACGGTGGAATGGGTCCTGTCAATCATGGTTCTAAGGTATTTTTGGAAATTGTTACCGAGGCACTAGGTCAGTGAAGCCATTATAAGCTTCTAAATAAATCCGAGTCGGGCTTACCTGGATCCTTATTTCCTGGAAAGGAAGTTGCAGGGGGAGAAGAGAGAAACATAAAGGAGGATTGGGGGCTACACTTTTCTTTCTTCAAAATACAGAGAGGCTGGTAGGAAGTGCTTGATCATTTGCTTGCGGAAGCTTTGCCCTTCAGAAAGTGACCTTGTCACTTTCTTTGCAGATAAATAATTTGATGTCTAAAATGTGTCTGTATTATGTTAGAATTTCCTGGAGCTAGTGGCTGAACATATCAAGAATTTACAACATCAAAAGAATGTATGTGGCCTAAATATTATTATAAGTTACATAAAGAATGACTTCATAGATGTCACATGCCACTCTTAATGGGGCAGGTGATGGGAAGGAAGTGGAGAAAAGAGTCGCTAACTTTAGAGGTAGGTGTTATATTCACATGGGTCTGAGTATAGTACTCTAGTAAGCATAGATGTCTCAATGCTAGACCTGGTTCCATCTCCAAGTTCATTTGGTGATGTTAGGCAAGTCACTCAATCCCTTCGCATATCGTTTTTTCCGTCTGTAAATTGGGGGTATGAAGTACCCACTCCATATATTTTTATAAGATTCTAAATAAGGCTAAAGGAGAAAATGCATGCAATGTTACTATTAGAAGTATAAGGAAATTATACACACACACACACACACACACACATATTTGGTGTTACTCTGAAGGGATTTTAGCACACCAGCTTCCTGTCCTCAGGATCTCTTTGGGGTATGAAAGACTTATAGAAGAGCTACTTCCAATGAGTTAGGTTTTCTATATAGAAAAAACTCACCCCTGGGGTGCCGGGGTGGCTCAGTCGGTGAAGCATCTGTCTTCAGCTCAGGACATGATTCCAGGGTCCTGGGATCGAGCCCCACATCAGGCTCCCTGTTTGGTGGAGAGCCTGCCTCTCTCTCTCCCTCTACCTGTGCTCTGCTTACTTGCTCCCTCTCTCTCTGTGTGTCAAATAAATAAATAAATAAATACTTAAAAAGAAAAGAAAATAGACACCCCTGGAAGAAAAAAGGAGAAGTATCTAAATAAGTACGTGGACAGAGTTGCCATCAGCCAGAATAGACTTCACAGCAATTCATTCTCTCCCTGTAAATTCCAGGAGGGTGGGAGAGAAACTGATTTCAGTGTGAGAGACTTCTTTTTAACCTTATTCGACACACAATGACATTATTTCGTCATATATAATGATATGCCTGCATGCAAGTAATGATTCCCAGGCTATTTTAAGGATCTCTGCCTACATACAGTGTTATACATCATTCAGTTTGTCAGAAGCCTGATTGCAACAAAAATTGATGTCTGGTCAGATGTTCATTCTCATGTTCCCACACAGACCATATGCATTTGAAATACAGAAATTGTCAGGTGGGTAGAAAGAAACATGGAAAGTTTTACTCTTTTCTTCCTTCCACTTCTTATCTGCCCCAGTCTCCCCCCACTAACAAAACAGTATGAGAAAGATGGGGCATCTAAAATAGAAGGGAGATATGGGGCACCTGGGTGGCTCAGTGGGTTAGGTCGCTGCCTTCGGCTCTGGTCATGATCTCGGGGTCCTGGGATCGAGTCCCACGTCGGGCTCTCTGCTCAGCGGGGAGCCTGCTTCCTTCTCTCTCTCTCTGCCTGCCTCTCTGCCTACTTGTGATCTCTGTCTGTCAAATAAATAAATAAAATCTTTAAAAAAAATAAAATAAAATAGAAGGGAGATAGACAAAATGCTTTTTCTTATCTCAGAAACTCTTACAGAAGGGGATCACTGGCCTTTAAAGAAGAATTGGTATCTTCACCTACTGGTGGCATCCTTCCTCAAACTCCACTACACCCAGAGGGAAAACGTTCTCTCTAGGAGGATGTGATGGGTTATATCAAGCTGACAAATACCTAGGGAAGGAACATAAGGCATAACCACCGTGTCTGATACAGCTGTTGTAAGGTGGAAACTGAGACCACTGACTGATTTTACGTAATACAAAATGGAACACTCAGGTATTCTTGAGCAGTGTAGCAGACAGAGCTGTGAATTCACGGAAACACCCTTCTTTTTCCTCTGGGATACATTGCTGGACTACATTCTCCTCCATCCTTCCAGCGATAGGAGCCAGTCCTGAGCCAAAATGGTTCAGAAGTAATGTATTTCCCCCTCCTCTCCTTCCCTACCCACTAACAGAAGGGAAGAGCCCCCAAGAAGCTATAGAAGGATGAGGCAACACAAAATAGGACACCAAAAAAGAAATTTGTATTAGTAAGAATATAGCCTCCCCAGATTGATAATAAAGGGAGAGACAGTCCCGTCTACACTGAATTTACAAGGTAGTTCAACTGAACAGTAAAGGCAGCAACTTGAAACTGTGACCCATTGAACAACTAAAGTATACACCGGTAAGTAAAAAAAAAAAAAGCAACAATAAATAAATAAAGTTTACACCAGTGGTCTTCAAAGCATGGTTTCCAGACAAGCAGCCTCATCATTACCAGGGAACATGCTGTAAATGTGAATTCTTGGGTCCCACACCAGATCTACAGAATCAGATGTTCTGTGGGTGGAGTCCATTAATTCTAAGAAGCCCCCCTGTTGGTTCTGATGGATGTTGAAGTTTGAGCACCACTGTTCTGAAGATTTCAGGAGCAGGATGGATTTTGAAACATGTTCACAAAGGTAAATGGCTCAATGTTCCAAAGCCTAAAATGCTGATACATTCTTCAGGCATATTTGCAAATATCAAAAGAACAAATTGGAACAAAGGCATTACTGACACTTTGCTTCAAGCCAGAACCTACTTAAAAGAAAAAAAATAAAAAATAAAAATAAAAAAGACTTGCATCAGGTTAAAGTGCTTCAGATCTGTCTAGAAACGTGTATGATCCCAAGCCTGTATATTTCCTGGTTAGGACAAGTTTAGGTAGAAGATCTGTGTGGGATTGGAAGAAATAGAATAGTCTCAGCATTTAGTAGAGAGTAGTTTTTTCTAGAGCATATTTAAAGGAGCTGAGCCTCCCCCAGAACCTCAAAGCTTCAAAAAGTTTTGCATGATTTTCAAACAGTATCCTGAATACTCAAGGGAAGCAGATTCAGTGCTGTTGTAGGTGGGTCTACGAGCAAGGGAGTTTAGAAGCTTGCCCAGTCCACCTCTCATGTGCCCGACAGCTGCCCTTTTATTCTTAAATCAAAGGAACTGTAAGGGATAAATTCTGTGCAGCTCCTACTTTATCATGGAGTACAGGAGCAGACCCCATAAAAATGCTTAATCCCAGGGGTCGATTCCTACTCACTTGGATGGAAATGAGGAAGGGAACGCTATGCCATTTGGATTCTACTGTCTGACCCTCCAGCAGCCGCATCTTGCACTCAGAGTGTCAGGTTCATAAATAACCCCACCTCCAGTCTGGCCCTTATTCAGGTCCTATCAAGGGAGGCAAGACAAGATTTCATGGATCAGCTGGGGAGATTTGAAGGCCTAACCTCGAGGTCACCTAGATCTCAAACGCGTCTCTCTGCCTCCTTTTGTTTCATGTTGAGTCCAAAGAGATTTTTCCTTCTGGGGAAAAACTATTCTCCTTTCCCTTCCTCTGCAATGACCAGTCCTGGGTGGGTGGCCATTTGTAGAGAAGGTGTGTGCTGGTACCAGGGTCTACATGTAGCCTAAGAGAGAAGTTGGCGGATAAATGAGGATTGATTTCTGTGCAGCTATAACACTGAGACTAAGATAAGGCAAGTGAAGCCCATGACCCTCTTACCTCGAGTGCAAATGAAAGTGTTGCCAAAAAGCTCAATAAACAAGATAAAAGATATTTTAATGCATTGTTTTCAAAAATTAAAGCAAAAAAAAAAAATCCAGGATATCAAAAATGCCAAAAATGTCAATAAAGGCAGGAGCATATTTCTGGGTTTTCTTTTTGCTTTAGGATCCAATGGTTCTACCTAGCTAAGTCTGTGACTACCAGCCACAACAGTGGAACTATGTTCAGTTGTGTATACAACAGATGGGAGAGTGATGAGTAAAGTTAATTCTCTGAGGCCAGAACTACCAATGGTTAAAAAAAGAAGAAGGGAGGAAGGAAGGAGGAAGGAAGGAAGGAAGAAAAGCAAGAGGGTGATTAAAAACAGAGGAAGAGGAAGAGGAAGAAAAAGATGGACTGAGGGCTTTTAAAGTGTGTGTAGGCATTCTACGAGGCACACTGCATGTATTAATTCATGCAGTCCTCGAAACAATATGAAGCAGATAGTATTATTGTCACCTCTCCCTACGCAAGGACACACACACACACACAGAGGTTGGTTTTCCAAGATCACATCAGCAAATGGCAGAGCTGCTATGTCACAGAGGCTTGAGGGCCCTTGTTTTTAACCATCCTGAAGACAAAGAGAAGAGAGAGGAAGCAGGGAGGGAGCAAAAGGGAGAGAAATGGGCATCCAGGCTCCCAGTCCTGTTTAAGTCTCCAGTCCAGAAGCTGATCCGAAGAACTCGTGGCTGTTGGAAGCCCAGTTTAGCATTTCTGACCAGGAGACAAAAGCATATCTGAGACACTTGCTGTTGTGCTGGCATAGAGTATCGACTTAATGTTGGTGGTTTTCACATCCTGACGTCTCCCAATTGACAAGGAGATGCTTAGCATGCCATGAAATGAACGGGAGCCAGAGCCAAGCAGACGGTGGTGGCCGCGGTGGCCACGGATGGCCGGGACGGTGGCTCCTCTGCTTCTCAGACCCCCTCCTTCCCAGGCAGGTCTCCCTCCACCTCTCAGTCTCTAAATCCTTCTCTGCAGACTCAAAACAACAACAAAAACCCAGCCCACAGAGATGGGATATATTATTTATTTATTCGCTTCTTTATAGGTTGTATCTACGTGGATTGTGTAAGTATTTAAAACCTGACTCGACCCAGAGCCCCAAGAAGGATGTCTCCATTGCAGGGGCGGGGAGGGGGGACCCGGTGCTCGGGTTTAAGTGTGATCGATGGGGCCACCTCCCCGGCTTGAGTAAACTGCGGGGAGAGAAACGAGTAACCCTGAAATGAGCCCCGGGGTGGGAGGGGGGAGGGTCCTGCTGGTGTCATATTACTGGAACAAGATGCAGGGAGAAGTAATTTACTCCGAAGTGACAGTCTGAAGGCGAAAAATAAACTAACAGGAGGGAGTTTAGGCTCATTAGCAGCCTGGTCGCAATATTTCATTATTAATGATAATAAAAAGAAGAAAGGAGGGAGAAAAGGCAGAGGAGCATGTACGCCCCCCCTTCCTCCAACTCCCTCCGGAACCTCCCCACCCCCACCTCCCGCCCCCACCCACAAATGCGAGGCTCTGGGACTCCGTTTCAGTTGGGGCACAACAAAGGCCCCTCCAAGAGAAAGAAACGCCAGGCAGGATGAAGAATGGGTTAGCTCTGGTTCTGGTCTGCTCTCGTCTAAATGCCTGACTCGGTGGGGCCCCTCTGCGGGATTCTGCCTGATTTATTAGAACCTATGCGGCGGGCAGGGAAGCCTCCCCCTCCCACCGCTGCTCCGCAGCCTGGCCTGCATGAGCCACTGTGAAAGGGGAGACCATGCCGAGCTGCCCCAGGGATTTCTCGGGCAACCCCTCTGGGTGGGAGGCAATCACTCCTTCCCGAGATTGTATATTGTCTGCACCCAGACAGGGAAGGAACAAAGATACCGGGAATCAATAGCGATGGTCTGAATATAAAAGGAAAGCGGATACATCCCAGAGATGGTAATGAAAGCCTAAAAATAAAATTCTACAGTAAGCAACCATGCTGGATGCAATTTAATTTAAAATGGCTATCAGGCTCTACCTGTTGCTCAAATAAAGAAAATGGTAATTGTCTTTTCTATGCCACCCACCTGCCCCTCCTGGCAAATATTTTGCTGTGAATAACTGACACATTTTCTTCTAGACGTGACTTTCATAACCCAGCCGATCTGGCCTGGTCCATTTCTCTGTTTTCTTGGACAATTTCTGAAATTGTCAATATGGTTATATTAGTGTTAATCTTGTTGGGAAAAGCAGTAGCTCCCTTTCTCTGTGGCCCTCGCCCAATGGCCTTGGCCAATTAGAAACATATTCCAGATCATCTCTTCTCCTGTTAGTGCCCTTGTAACTTATTAACGAGACAGAATTATCCATCAAACCAACAGCTACGTAAGGGTTCACCACCGTGCTGTGCACAGTGCTGAGTTATACTGCATATAGAAATGAACCAAATACGAGGTCTCTTTCCTCTTGTTGCTTTATAGACTACTGAGGGGACCAATATGAAGCAGTAAATGCACAAATAACCATAGAATAGCAAAATAAGAAATCGTGTTAACTGGGTAAAGAAAATAATCTGGTACTATGGAGAAGCCTGGAGGCCAGGAAAGCTACTTTGCAGGGCATGGTCCAGACTGTCAGGGGACGTGCTTTTAAGCTGAGACCTGAAGGTAGCAGTGGCCAGCTCAAAGAATCAGAGGAGGAAGAGAATTCCAAGCAGAAGGACTATCCAAGCGAAGGCCCAGAGTCAAAAAAGAGCTTTTTTGTTCCTTGTTCAGGAAGGAGAGAGAGGCTGGCTGGAGCACGTTGCTAAAGGGAGGGGGGGTTCGTATGTGACTGCAGGAAGGACAAAGAGAGCCAGGAAGAGCATCTGAGATCTTTCTGGCTGCCTTGGGGAGAATACATTGCGGGTGGGACAACCCCAGAAGCAGGGAGAGCTGCCAGGGGGCTTCTTAGTGGGACAAGAGGGAGGTGGAATGGAGATCAGGACTAGCTCAGGGATGTCCGGCTACACCCTCTGAAGCGACTCTTGAGTATAACAATGAATGCTGTAGTCAGCGGGTCTAGATGCAGACATGCATTCTTTGTACACGAAGTACCTATGGGGTCAAATCTGCATACTGACTTGCCTTGATGCGGACAACTGATGTCCAGGCGAAAGACTGTCATCCACTCTCTGTCATCTGCAGGTCAAGAAGTCTATGTTCTTTTTTCTGGTCGTGATTATTATTATTTTTTTCTTGCACTTTCACGAGTTCACCTTAGTTCTCTCCCCTTAGTCTAGAGCCTATTGTTGTCTCAGGTGGGGCAGCAATTCTCATGGTGTGGTCCTGGGACCGACAGCATCCGCATGACCTGGGAATTTGTTAGAAATATAAACACACATCTATTGAATCAGCAACTTTGGAGGTGGGTGCTCCTCCGTATTTTAAGACTCCTTCATGTGATTCATGAGAAAGTTTGAGAACTATTATTGGACCACTGCTCTGAGTCTGCACCATCCAAGTGGCTCTCATCCACGACATGTGCCTGTTGAGTCCTTGAAATGTGCCCGGTCTTAAAGGAGATGTGGAGTGTAAAATACACACCAGATTTCAAAAACAGTGCCAAAAAATTGTGGAATTTCTCTTAATAATTTTTTATATTGACACTTGATGAAATAATATGCTTGCTATCTGGGGGTGAGAATGTATTATGGAAACCAAAGTGAATTCATTATACTTGTTTCTTTTTACCTGTTTAATGTCCATAAGAAAACCCAATAGTACATGTGTAATACATTCTATGTTTTTATTGGGCAACACTACTTCTCTTCATTCAATATGCACAGGAATTGCCTGAGGCGGTGGGGAGGGGGTCTTGTTAAAATGCAGATTCTGATTTAGTAGGTCTGGGATGAGGGCTGAAATTCTGCATTGGTAGCAAGCTCCCAGGAGATGTTTGTGCTGCTGCTCTGTGAACCACACTTTTGAGTCGTAGGACACTGATACATGTTTGGAAAGTTTCTGAAAGCAAGTCTAGTATCACTGAACAACTACAAATGTGAAATCAATATGCCTGGCAGAGTCCCACCTCTGCCTTCATATGAACTATATGGCCTTGGATGAGTCATTTTTTTAAACTGACGAATGTAGATCATAGAAATAACTAATAACACCTGATTATGGAATGGTCTAAATAAAATAACTATTAAGGCCAAATAGCACTTAATAATTATTCCACATCATGTGCATGCACATAGCCACACACATAGACCAGATCGAGCACTGAACATGCTAGATGTATAGGCAATTTCTCAGTCTCCAAAATAATTCAAGGCTACCAAGAGTGATATTTGGATATTTGGATATTCCAAATTTCCTCCCAATTAGTTCTGTCTGGATGCCATGAGTCACTGTGACCAAGGAGAAGTAGTTATCTGAGAAGGACAATAGTATTTCCCCGACATTTCTTTCAGAAGCATTTGGTGATTGATCGATTGCTTTCATACTTTCCCAAAGGGCAAGGGCTCTGGGGGACATTATTCTAAATACCCAGCTAAATACTCAGCCCCAGGTCTCAGGGAATCAGAACACCTGCAAAGCTAGGGCCTCTGGCAGATTAGACTTCATCAGCAATTAGCAAGCCACCAGACTCCTAGGAGTCACTTTGTGACCAGAGGGAAAAGGGAACAGAACTAGCCTGTGACTTTGTCATCATTAGGAAGATGGGGAAGGAGGAGAACGATGCATAAAGCAACAGTCGCTTAAAGCATAATTACGACGCTGTGGAGGCAACATCCATATGGTTGAGATTGGGTCAGTTCTCGCTCTAGGGCTGTAGTGCTGGGAATCCAAGATGGCAGGACAGGGATGGAAGGCTCAGACACCAAGCATGTATTATGCAAGATCACTGTGCTAGACCCTCAGATAGAAAATGTTGCAATTAGCTGTAACAGAAAGAGAAATTGTTTTGTTACCCGCCAGCACCAAATCCTCCCTCACGGCCCATCTCCCGAACAGAGTTCTCTTCCTCCATCCCCTCCCCAGCAAAAAGGTGTGGAATAGTGGAATAGCTATAACTCTCCTTTTAGGAAGGTTACTCACACGTTAATTTGGAATTTCTAGACAGGGATGGGGGAATCCTCCTCAATCTTTCTAAAAGTAGTTTTCTCTAGAAGGGAAAGACTAGGTTGTTTGGAGCAAAGCAAGATCCCGGCCCTGTTACGACAACTGCTGGACTTGTTGGTACATCTCATGCACAGTGCAGAGAGTTACATAAAACCAGGACAGTATGGGGCGCCTGGGTGGCTCAGTGGGTTAAAGCCTCTGCCTTCAGCTCAGGTCATGGTCCCAGGGTTCTGGGATCAAGCCCCGCATCGGGCTCTCTGCTCGGCAGGGAGCCTGCTTCCTCCTCTCTCTCTGTCTGCCTCTCTGCCTACTTGTGATCTCTGTCTGTCAAACAAATAAATAAAATCTTAAACACACACACACACACACACACACACACACACACACACCAGGAAAGTAGCCCCGAGTAACAGTGGATTCAGGAGACCCAGCTCTATCTGCAAGTCATACTAACCCATTGACCTAGGGCATTCTTCTTCCCTGGGCCGTGGTACAACATCTTTAAAATTAGATTAGAGGTCAGGGTCTAGAATGTTCTCTTCAGCCACAATATCTTGCTTTCACAAAGGGTAATTTGCTTATATAAAATGACCCCATGGTAGGGACCTCCTTGCTGATGGGGGACACAGATGTGCCTGTGGAGAGCAGGCACTGGGGCAGACAGGCCGAGACAGCATGAACACCCCACTCCCAACCCAAAGTCACAGTGTCTGGGAGGCTGGAGCATACCAGCCTCCCTGCGACAGCAGATGTATTTCTTTTCTTCTCCTGTGAAGTGAGACCTTTACCACTGGAGAAGGGCCAGGCACCAGTGAGGCCCAGGGAAACCAAGCAGGATCAAAGCAGACATGAAATTTGCCACCAGGGCCTTCCCTATTTTTTTTCTTGCTGCTCATGCCCCAATCAAAGGCCCAGGTCTTTGGGATCATCTCCCTCTCTTGAAATGGATTCTACTCTCCAGGAAAGATCTCATAATATAGTCTCAAGAAAAAGAAGGACATGTGTGATTAATAATCTATTATATACCAGTCACTTAAATAGAAGATCTCCTTTAGTTTCATCTTCACTCCTAAGGCTAAAACTAGGAGGAAGTTAATAAGGTGCCCACCTGCATGGGCACATAGTGTAGGGAGGCCCTCATTCCTGAGGGTCATATGTGAAGGACTGACCCATGCACCACCTTGAGGGGGTGTGCCTCCTTAAATTTTGCACCTTGGCACCCCCCCTTGCCTCACCTAGTTCTGGTCCTCTTAACTCTGTTTGTACTTGTATTCCCATGTCATAGATACAGAATCAGCCATAGAGAGGCCCAAAGCTGCATAGCCCAAGCCTGAAATTAAGACCCATCTGTTTGCTCAGTCCCAGCAGTGCAATCGTTAGTGGCACAGAACCTAGACAGTTTAGAAGAGCCTGCTAGTTGGGCATTCTGATGCCAGTATTTGCTAGCTGGTAGCCCCAGCCAACTTACTTAGACACTCCACTCTAGTTTCCTGGTCTACACAAAACAGGTGACAGTAGCACCTACCTCATAATGTTGGAATTAAGATTAAAGGAATATCACACAGAATGTGCTTAAAAGAGTGTTGGGAATGAGTATGTCTCAATACCTGTGATCTACTTGGTAATGATGATGGTGGTGGTGGAGATACTGATAGTGGTGGTGATGGTTTTTGATCATGATGGTAGTGGTGGTGGTAATGCTGGTGATGATGGTTGTGATGATAGTGATGATGACGGTGATGAGGCTGGTGATGAAGCTGGTGATGATGATTATGATGGTGGTGATGATGGTGGTGATGATGGTGATGATGATGGTTGTGTGATGGTGATGATGATGGTGGTGATGATGATGATAGTGTCTTGATAAACATTGGTTGCTATGACTACGGTTCTCATCACATTATTGACTTGCAATGCTCAGTGAATTATCCTTCCCATGAGTTTTTTGCATTTTAACACGAATTACCCTCCTAAATACTATACCTTCAATCCTAAGTTACTAGATATCATCATTGAATCCAGGCAAATTATCTTTTGGAAGAATTAGAGAGGTGGCTCCGAATCACACAATGAATGTCATCTCCAGTTCCAGCCTGCAAGCCTATGACTTTGCACATTATGGAAATGACTTTCTCTGCAGAATCAGGAGCTTAATTCAACAGGGAGAATTTGTTAGGCATTGCAGTTGGGGCCCACGTGCACTCCTCCACCTGGCTAGCATTTCTTAAACTTTTGCCCCATGGAACCCAAGATGTTCTTTGTCCTCAGTGCACAGACAACTCGTCCAGGACACAGTCTGCACCCTTGGGAGGCCTAGGCCCCAACAATGAATGGTTGGATTGACCCTGCCCCCCTAACTGGCCTCCTTTCACAGTCGATTACTTCCCCATTAATTGTTGTTGTTAATAATCTGCAAAACACCTTTTGCTGGCAGCACCGAGTGCCGTAAGGAAGAAAAACAGTGGCTGGCATTATTTAATTGACTTCCCCATTAACGGAGCTTGTGAGCATGGCCATGGGACCAGGATTCCAAACAGGCTAATGGCTGGTCCGCGAGCCCAGCTCTCGTCTAGCCAAGTCAGCTTGTCACAGGGTGTTTTGGAGCTGCATGGGATGTGAAAAAGCTGACAAAACCAAATGGGGGTCCTGATGGTGACACATGAACTTGGCATCTAGCCCTCAAAGGAGTGGCCGTGTGACTTGTTCCTCTGCACTAGACCACCTTTAGGGACGACAGACGTAAAGCAGGGGAGACAAATGAAAAGTGAAGGCTGAATCACTGCCCTTGGGGCACAGAGCCTGGCACCCAGCTAGACCGCCCTGAAGAGACCTTGTGCTGTGTCTTTACTTCCAGGGGCTGGTATCCCTGGTCAGTGTCACTGCGGAGCTGCTTGTCTCTACACTGACAATTCCAATTTCATCAGCCCAAAGAGGACCCCAAAGGGGCATTTGATGGGTGTCACTCTGGATGTCACAATGAACAATGCCCAAACACCCAGTGAACCCCTGAGCGGAAGGAAGCCTTGAAAAGATCTGACATTGAAAACGCTATCCTGGGGGTAGGATATTGAAGTCTCGGGGCCCCTGGCACCATTACGAATGGGTCTTATGGCCCAAGTTCCTCCTCTCTTTTGCTTCTACTTCTTTCTTCCTTTGCTTCTGCCCCCTTTGTTGTTTTTGTGTGTCTCATTTTTCTCCTGTGATGCACCATCCCCCCAACACACACATTCCCTCCATCCTAAGCCCATGAATATGTGATACCTCTTATGCAGCTATGTTTATGCTGCACGCCTAAAAGAGGATAGAAGCACTAATAATGCTTCTGATTGTGACTTAGAAAAACAAGAGCTCCTCCCTGCCTTCCTGAAAAGAGCCTTCAATACTGACAACTCCCTTTGTGAGAAGAACAAAGACAGCCCATGTGGTGGGCCTGTGGGAGCAAAGAGAACAGTTACAGAAAAGACTGGAGAGAGAGAGAGAGTGATGAAACCAGACTTCACTGCAACCAAAGGAAGGCAGGCTCAAAACGAAAAGAGAGGGGGAGATGCCGTGGAGGCCAGACAGGGGGCAGGCTACAGGCTGGGCGGGGACACGCAGAGAAGGCTTTGGGCTGAGGAAAATCTACAGTAGGCATCAGCTCCAAGGTTGCCTGTGTCCCAGTTGTGCTTCTTACAGTGATAAGCACCTTCTTCCCTCACAAGAATCAGGAGTTGGGCTACAAGCCACATGACGGGATGAGAGTCTATGAGAAACTGATGGCCTACAATAAAGAGGAGGGGAGCAGGAGTCAAGAGGACAGTGGCTGGATTTTGAGTTTCAGCGAGCTGATACCACAGACGAAGGTCCTAGGCCATATTTATAAATACAAGGAAGCAGTGGTCAGCCACCAGTAGGCCACCTTACTGTGTTTGCGCTTTGCAGATTATAATGATCTTTCCCCTGCTGGGAACTATGCCTTCCGCCACCACATCCATACACACACACACTTGTGTCCCCCAGGTACCTTTTTGCCTGGGGATAGCTATCATCTGTGTACCTGCTTTTGAGTATGCTGAATGACCAAGTCTTCAGATGAGCAAGAGGAGGGGATATTGCCCAGGAAGCTTAAGCACCAAGGGCGGGCCATGCCAACACCCCTCCTCAGGGAAATGGACCCTATGAATGACCAACTGGTCTCTCATCTGGCTATCTGGCCTGGCCCTAGTGCTCCACACACCAAGAATGAGAAGGACCAACTGAGCAATGAGACCTTCGCCAGGAGTTTATATGTGAGCCTTAGAGAGAGAGAGAAAGGAAAAGGGAAAGAGAAAGAGAAAAAAATAAGGAGAAGGGTCTTTGAATAACTAACAGGGATCATTTTGTGTAGGATTACAACTCCTTCCTCAAATCACCAGGCTTCCACTGGACTCCTAGAGCTAAAGCCTTTGCCTGTGCTGACTTCTCTGCCTGGAGTACATTTCTCTCATTTGGCTGTCAATGTCCCTTCGTTTCCAAAGCATATTTAACCTGAAAAGTTAGGAGGAGTGCAGGGAAAAACACCTAGAGGATACTCCCGGAATAACTGGTGCCTGGAAAAGTCTAGAAGGATAAAGAGAAGGCAATGCTTAACCTGGAGACAAGAGCACCTAAAAAATCCTTCCCAGTTCCTGCACAGGTGTAGGGGATGGGTCTCCCGAGCTTGGCACTTTATCCCAACAATGCCAGAGGAGGCTCTGTGTTGACCTACCCTCTCCCAAGTTCAAGGTGCAGTCACTGATTGGTGTCTTAGTTGTGGAAACAGCTGAACCCTTATCTAAATTAGCTCTGATCTTCTCATTTTTTTTAAACAATGCAGACAAACCAGTTTCACATAAGAAACAAGTGACAATAAAGGAGGGGAAAAGTAACCTAGATGAAACACTTGGTTAACAATTTTTGCTGGATTTACTCTTGGGAGACAGAGTGCTGAGACTTGGGTTTTATTGTTAGACAAACCCAGCCCTGAATTCATCCTCAGCAAGCTCTATGAAGTCTTGGATAAACACTGTAACCTATCTGAGCCCGGTTTCCTCAAGTGAAATGCATATATGAATAATTGCCTCATAGATGTATGAGGAATAAATGTGATAATATGTGTAGAAAACCTTGAGCATATTTGGTTGTAAATAAATGTTAGCTTTATGTGCTAATATATTGAGCTATTAAAATATATCCCTGCCACCCTCTGTTTCCCCCTTTCCTGTTCCCTTTTCTAGCAGGTAATTGTCCTTGAATTCCTTCATTCAAAGGAGATTTATCGAAAGCCTACTACATGACAGATGCCATTCTAGGTGCCGGGAATATTGTAGTATATAAAATATACAAAGCATTATTTCCTTGGAGGACAGACACTGAAAAGCAAAACGTAACCACCCTTCAAAAGAAAAACAAAAACAAAAACAAAAAATCCAAAAAGTATAATGGATTTGCTTTCAAAAGCCGAAGTCCCCGGTAAGAGAAAGGATTTGAGTCCAGATACCTCGTTGAGGGAAGCACGGTTTCCCGGCTGAGAAGAGACTGCGTGGGCAAGAAAATGGGCAGACAAAGACAGATGGCGGGGGCGGCTTAGTGCGGTCCTCTGTTCCTGGGACTGCAGAACTCCAGAGACACATGGCTACACGGTCCACAGGGGACATTTTGCCAACTAGCCACCTACATGGACATTTTGTTTGGGCCGCAGTATTGTCCCACGTTTCATTTGAAAAAAGAATTAGGGTCTGGAACACTTAAGAGGTAATTGGATCCACTTCTTTTACAGATGAGGGATGTGAGGCCGAGAACAGTGCAGTGCAGTAACTTGGCCAATTCGCACTTGGGTCATGGTGCGTATAACCTAAATGTAGCTGGTACTGATCATGGGAGGCCAGGCCCAGAAAGATGGTCTTATTCGGCATGCATAAAAACCACCTGGGGGCGGGACGGGGCGGGGGGGGGGGGTGTCGCAAGTGGTGTATGTGTGTGTGTGTGTGTGTGTGTGTCCTAAATGCCGATTCCCAGGCCCCACCCTAAGGGCTTTTGATTCAGTTGGTCTGTAATAGAGCTAGGGGAAACTGCATTTACTAGGCACCCCAGAGCGGTTCTGATGCAGATGGTCTGAGGACTAATTGCCACCTTAAGCCTCTCCGGTGCTAATCTGTATGGAAACCCACAACCTCTGGGATGTAATAAGGTGCCATCAGTTCCATAAAATCCCTGGCTAGTGCAGCTCCCTTCCATAGGTGCGCCCGAAGCTCTTCAGCTGAGTTATGGCGTGTATTTGCATAAATTACCATGAGAAACTTGTTAATATTTCCTAGATCTCTTTTCTCATTGCTCCATTAGACAAGGCTTTGTGCTTTTGTTTGGGGCTGAATGTCAGCCAATTGGAATCCACAACTGCGATGGCATGGAACTTGAGGTGGTAATTTATTCCCCTCATGGAACCCTGGTGTCACCTATCTGTTCTAAGAAATGCTATCTGAAATCAGTTGAATTTTAGCATGCAAATTATAGGAAGTGTTATCATTATAAGCAGCGGGAGGTTCCTGATTTGCTATCATTTACACGGTAAATGAGTTCGACCCGTTAGGGATAGGGGACGAGTTTGGGAGGTAGATGGGAAGGGGCAATGAGGGAAGCGATTCTACCAGGGCTTTGAGGCTTTCGGTAAAATGAGGCCTCCAAAAGACGCTTGGATTTGCTTGATAGAAAAGGCACAAAAAGTTTGCTTTTTGGAGAGGAGGCACACATGGGGAGGGAAAGGGCGTGAGGCAGTTACATCTGGCCCTTTCAGCGAAAGCGAAAGCCTTAGAGAAGGCTGGCTTCGGGAGAGTTGGAAGAAGTCAGGACCTTGAGATAATCAAGTCCAGCTACTTCATTTTGCCGTGAAGGAGACTGAAGCCTGGAGTGGCGATATCACACGTTCAAAGTCAAAAAAACCACACGTCCGGGTGCCTGAGCCTGGGGTGTTCCGTGCCCTCTGGCTTTCAGTTTCTCTTGGACTCTCCCCACCAGCACCGTAGGCAGTATTAGACCTGTTGTGTTCACCCTGCTTCCTAGGTGCCTGATTCCTCTAATCCGTTTCTATTTCTTTTCTTGAATCAAAACGTACCCACTTTCTCTTCCATCTCTACTAAAATAAGGACACAAAGCTGGAAAATCCTTCTCTCCAAAGGGGTGTGGTCCACACACCTCAACCTCAGTTTGGTTCTCCTCTGGGATCGTCTCTGTCCACCCTTTTCCATCTGTATCTCCCCATCTTTTCTGTATTCCTGGAGTCCAAGATAGCACATGTAAATAGCTCACCACCCTCTCGGGTAACCTGGGATAGGAAGAATTGAATTGAGCATTCCTGCTTGGCTGTGTTCTCTTCCCAGGGTAATTGCAAATAAAAGGAAGTGTAAAGGAAAGAAGGATTCTTTAACCTTTGATATTGAAATTTCAGCCACAATTACAGCAAGCACATTAGAAACATCTCTAGGAAGAGCTGCTTCTTAATGACTTCCCTCAGGCTACATTGGCAAGGAATACAGAATGTACTTTCTATTCAGCCAATTCTGTGTGTCTTCCTAAAGGTGAGTGAACAACAGCAAGTAACAGTGAGGGGTGGGGTAGGAGGAAACAGGGGGAGAGGAGACACAGAGACTGTAAAGAACAAGATGGATAAAAAATGAATTGTAAGATCTTCAAGCCAGTGCAGAGAGGAAAGCAGAAATTACCCATGGAGTCTGAAGTAGAAGCTTTGGAAGCAGCTGGTAGGGAGCTAACTGACCAGAATGATCAGTGGTCTGGGAGTTAGAACACCTAGCTTCTCATCCCCGTTCAGCTACAATTATCCATTTAAACTTCGATAATCCATTACAGCTCTGTGGCTTCCGTGACCCATTCTATAAACTGAAATGTAGAAGTGAATGATCTCTATCATTGTGTAATTCTAAATGACCTTATGTCTATGAGAGTCATTGGCAACAGGCCTGTACTAACACTAGGATTTCTGGAAGAGGCACAGCCCCTGTGGTGGATAAAGATTTCAGGAAACTGGCCAAAAGAAAGGGAGGATCATTAATAATGAAGAGCTAGCAGGGCAATCCCAGGTAGTCAGATGACAGGGATGAGAAGAGAGCAGGGGATGGAAGGGTGTGCTGATTTCATATCCCAACATCTCTCAGAAGCAATCCATATCCTTGCTCAGGAAAAGTGAGGAGGTCACCTTCTGCCTGACTAGCAAGGGGATAGAGCACATGGGGCCAGGCTTCACCAAAGACCTGAATTACAGTCATCAGGGTCCAGCTGAACTGGAACCAATTACTTCAGTCCCCCCATGTCTGTCATTCCCTATTATTAGGTTTGATAACAGTGATCAGAATTTTCCTTTAGATGGCACCACGTCATTCATCCCTGAAGAATTTTGAGCTCAGTTGGGAAAAGAATACTTATTGCGGGAGAGCCCCAGGACAGCAAGGCCACTGGGTGGGGAGTCCGGGGGAAGGTGGCAGGATTTTCAGAAAAGGGGGGATGCTAATAACGGGATCAAGATCTTCTCTCAACCCAAACCTGGAAGCCACTTTTAATTCTAGCTTCCTGGGTCTATTAAAAAATATGTATATTAATGGGATCCACAAAGGATCTGGGGGATCTTTCCTCCCAGTTTAGCTCCATTTGTGACGGTGTCATAACAGAAGAATGGAAGAATCTCCTTTTTTTAATTATGAGCAGATACAGTCAAGTCAAGACTTGTATTTTTCCTTGAAGCCTTAATATTCATTATGCAGTAAGCCTGAGGACTGAAAGTCAAGAGTTCCTGAAAATAACTTGTTGATTGGTACAAAACTATGTACTAATCCCACTGATTAATTCAGTGGGCTGACTCTTCTCTCTCAGTGACCAAACCCTAGTGTGTTTTGACAGTTCCAAAGCTGCAATCATTTGGTTACCTCCCTACTTCCTTCTTGCTCATATATTCTGTCAAACATTTGGTTCAGGAAGTTTAATCCCTGTACTAAGATGAGAATGTGTTATACATCTATAGGATCCAGCTGGGTTTTGAGGTTGTAACACATTTAATTACTGGGAAAACACCACTCAAAATAAAGGAGGTGGTGTCGACGAGGTCCTTTGCCTCCCACCAACATCCTCTTGTCCAGACAGACAAAAGGGGCCCAGGGAAGCTAGCCTGCAAGTAAACCTTGGTGCTTTGTTTCTGCCACGCTCTTCATACACGGGAGGCATCAGTGCCTAGTAGCCATCCCCTGGCTGCCATGTTTGACAGTATCTCAGACACACATCCTGAACATGGGCTGTCCCTGGAGAAGTTTCGGCACTTAATCCTGTCACTATAAAGCATCCATGCACAGCCAGGCTACAGGCAGACCCGATGTTCTCAGGGAATGGCTGTCAGTCATCAGTAATCCTACAGCCAGCAAGATTACACACTGAACCGGTGTGCAGATGAGCTTGAGAGGAAGTGGGAGACGACTCGGACTATAATGCGTACAACCAGCACAACCAGCACGAGATTCTCTCCTGCTTGGAGGAGTTTCAGGTGGAAATGATTTCCAGGATGGTGTCCTTTCAGGCAGTCCACTACCGTCATGCTTGGAAGGGGTCACCTCCGTAGTATCTGAGACGTAAGCTGCTATGGTTGATCAGGTCATCCTTTTGAGGAAAATATCCAGAGGCTCCTTAAAAATCAGTCACTCATCCACGCATTTATTTCCCATGGAACCTGTTACAGGTGTAGCATGGACAATATAAAGTTGGGTTTGGGATAATGTGTCTCCTGAAAGATCAAACTTAATATCTTTGACCATCAAAATAAAGAGGGTATTGTTCAGGGCCTGGGTAACCATCCTGAAGCCTTCACTTGGTATTCTCTGGTCCAGCCCTCCCTACAAACTCCTTTGCTTTGAATAATGGGAGCCTGTATTAAAGTATTTCATGAAATATGTTATTTTCCTACTACAATGGCAGACATCCCCACCCGTGGGGATATGTCATAAAGTTATTAGCACTATTCATAGATAATGTATCAGAAATTAAATAAGCTTAAGTGACAAGAGCAAATCCCCAGCTAAAACTCTGGGTCTTCCGCCTCCAAGTCCAGCACTGGAGTCCTCTTCCCATGCCTCCATGTGACTGTAGGTCCCGCCAGTTGCGGTTAGCCTCCAGCAGGATCAGTGAGTCGTGCACTTAGCTGGCCGAGGGCCCCTAAGGAACAGACTGGGCTGGTGGTTGTGTCCTTTATCCCAGGACTAAATACACCCTAAGAAAGGAATTCATGGCTCTTGAGAAAGTTTCTAACATCCTCTCACAAAAAGTGAACCAAAGATTGTTGGCAGTTTCTTCACAGAGAATTGTTTTCAGCAAACTAGGTATCTTGAACTTATCAGATGACAACAGGAAGGGACACAGAAGTGACTCTGAACAACCCCTTGTGAAACATGTATCCTGAAAGCTGTCCAGGGACTAAAACCTCTCAAGATTATCGTGTCTGTTTGTCTTGTCTCTGTCACCTTCGACTTGAGATAGAGGGCATTTATGACGGCCTAACCTTTTGGTCTTCTAGGATTTGTGTTTAACATTTGATGGAAGGGTGATTTTAAAAAAAGAAGAAGAAGAAAGAAACAAGGAAACGGGTGCATATATTTCCAGAGCTATGAACTTTTTCAGCAGGTTTTAGTCCCTGGCGTGGTGATGCTGTAGGTGGAGGTTTACGTTCTACCTGCATTTTGCTTCTTCCACCCTTGGAGTCTTTTGCATTTCTTTCCTTACTTCTTCTCTCATCCAGGAGCAGTTATCTCTTATCCCACTACTCACAATGTCATGTCGTATCCCATTACCCTTCCCTCCATCACCCCCCCCACACACACACACTCCTAGCCCTTTATAAGGAGGAGACTGTCTAATATAGGAATCAAGAGTATTTCTATTTTAAAGAGGCCACCCAAGAATGTATCTCCAAGGCTGAGCACCACCCAGATGTGAAGGATAAATCTTGGTGCTAAGGGAATGCTGGGGTATTTTTCCATCCCTCCTCCTCCCTCCTCATGCCCTATCCTTGTCTACTGCAGGTGTTGGGGTATGGCTAGTCATGCCCTTCAATCTCAAGATTAATGTGACAATACCTACAGATACATACGTTTTTCACTTACACAGGGATATCAGAACAAAGAGTATGTTGGGACCCCTGTAGTTTTTCATGTTTGCCTGTGAGTTGTCCCATGGTCTGAGGCCAAGGCTCAGCTCACACAGGACCTCAAAAGAAAGACTCTTCCCTCATATTGTTGAGTTGTGTTTTAGATGCCAACATAGTTAAGAAACCTGGGATGGCTGGAGGAGAAGCAAGGAAAGGTTGAAAAGAGTGGGGATAATATTCCCAAGGAAAGATGAAAAGATTTATCCTGACCAAGGGATTTCTAAAGGGCCTAATGATGGGCTTTAAGTATATGAGGGTGTATTATGCACAGAACAGTGACCATCTGCTCCCCACTCCTTCCTCATCTGCAATCCTACAGCACAGATTGTCTGTAACATTGTTTCAGCCATTCATCATCTCCTGCCTCATGACTTGCCTTCCGTGGTTGTCTGGAAAAGTCATTTAACTTTATCATGAGCTTCTCTTTCTTCTTTCCAATTAAGACCCTCCTTCCTTGAGAGTAGGAACCATTTGCTACTTACCTTTCTACCTCTTTCACTTCTGAGCACCAGACTTCACACATACTAGATACTCAAAAATCAATAAATACGATTTTCGATTTGGCAATTGATACTGAGGGGAAGAAAGATAAACTTTACTATCAGAGATCTAGGTTAGAGATACGAACATAAGATCTTGACTGGAAGGAGTTTAGCAGGCAGTATGATGGAGAAAGAAAGAAGGACAGGAGTCGTCTGAGGAATGGAGCACTTGGGGACTCTACAACCTTGAGTACCACTTCCCGCCTATATCATCTTAGTCAAATACTTAATTTCTAGGCCTCAGTTTTCCTACCTATAAAATGGAGACCTACTCAGCAATTATGTGAGGTTAATGTGTGGCCCACAGGAGCCACATAATCACACGGACTTTTGAGTCAAAAATTGAATTTGAACCATGGTTCTGTTCCTGACGAACGGTAGGACCTCCAACATGTTACTCTCCCAACTTAGACTCAGTTTCTTGGTAACAACACCTCCTCCACAGGATGGTGGTACGTGTTAAGTGAGCCGACGTCTGCAAAATGATTATCACAGTCCAGCACAAAGTAGGATTTAATATATATGAAATATTATTAGGTTCTTTTCATAGGAATTCCTCGTTCTCTCTGAAACAAAGTCTTAAAAGGAAGAAGATAATCTCATCCTTTTTCTTCATTTCTCTGCATATTTCTCTTACTAAGAGCCAAGATGGATGGCTCTTAGTAAGAGAAATACTTACTATGGATGATACTGCCTTTTCAAACTGAGGTAAAGTAAACTCAAAGTGCCTTGAAGTAGATCACCAAAAAGACATTGGAGAATTCTGTTGCCCAGCCAGAAGTAACTAAGAGTAAAATCTAGGTCCAGCTAATCTGGTATAGACTGTTACAGAAATTCCAAACTGATGAGAGAGCATCTGTTATGGCCACTGGAACAGTCCCCATTCTGGATGGCTCTCTGTTTTATGTAAAACATCCTGCTTGCATCTGAGACTATGGAATTAATAGCTTTGGTTTGGGTTTCTTTTTCTTTGGCCTGGCATAGTATCTTCAGAAAAAATAGGTACTTGATTATTATGTCATAAAAATGTGAAAGATTTTATGGGCCGTGGGACAGAGTTGATCCTCCCTTAGAAACAGAGAACCTGTTCTCTATTTTGAGAGATATCTCTGTTATGAGATATCTCTGTAATGAGAGATAAGGCAGGTCCACAGACATAGAGATAGAAAAAACAAAACTAATACCGAGAAAAAGAAATGGCATCAGAGGGAAAGCTAAATGTAGGAATAGAGAGGCAGAAAGAGAAACACACAAAGGGAAAATAGTTACTGCTTATCTTGGAAGGTATGGAATCCCCTTCTAAATGGAAGGGCCAGGACACCTGGCTAGTTTCATTGGAGGAGGTGAGCCTACAACTCTTCATTTTGGGGTGGTACATTCCAGCCCCACGTTGGCTATAGAGATTAGTAAAAAATAAACAAATAAACTTTCAGTGGAAGGGCCCTCTCCCTGGAAATTTCCTTTGTCTTCTCCTTTCATTGCTGAAATGTTTTTAAGCAATACCTTCCCTTTGAGCGAGTCCCTATATCTCCCCTGCACATACCCTTCTGAGACAGGAAATAGGAACTTTGTGGTTACTTTAGAGTCTTTGCTTGAAGCCCATTAGAGTAATAATTACACTGTAATCTTCTCAAGAGATGCAGCATAGTGCTGCCTCCAAGGTCACGGTCCTCATCATAAACAAACCTCTTTATGACAATTGCTGCAATGCAATCTCTCTCTTTCAAAGGTCCATCGCTTCATTAATGAACCTGTAATCCCAAGCACACCTGTTTGCCTGATTTATAGTTGTTTCTGTCTCTTCAACAGACCCATACATTTTCATGCCAGCCTCAGGAACTTTCTCACTTGTCTTAGAGTATAAAGTTTGAAATTGGGCCACCACAGTTCTCTGATCCCACACCCTGAGGCCCACACACCATCCCTGGGGCACTAGTTCTAATGTTCTGTTTCTTTCAAACATGTCTGAAACATCAAATCTTTCATGGCAGCCCCCAAGCTTCTCCAAAGCACAGTAGTACCCTCAATCAGGTCATACTGAATCAAGACTGGATTAGCGCCATGAACTGCTTTATTCAGGGCCCAGAAGAGAGAAGGTCAGCTTGATGATCTTAGAAGCCAAGTATTGCAGCTGGCATATCTATAAGGTCATGTGCATTGTCGTTTGGGAGAGGACTGACCAGGAAGAGCCCCTCAGTTCACATCAAATTGTGACATAAGCAATAACTAAACACTTATTGTGCTTTCTTCTTTTGGGTTTGTTGCTGCAGTTAATATTAATAACTGTGAACAATATACCAGCCATCCTTCAGGGTTAAGATTAAGTATTACTTCTCTTAAGAGAGCTGTCTCTAAATCTGTACCCATCTAGACATTCATTTCTGCATATATGTAATACTAGATCTGAGTCATTTTGCTTCATATCTGACTGTTTGAAGGGTGACATTTTCTTTTCATAATTAATTTTGAAGCTCATGGGAGAGTTTCCTTGAAGTCTATTACATCTTTTACATTACCTACACATGATCTTTTAGGTCGACAACAAAGACAAGGAGGGAAGGAAGGAAGGAAGGAAGGAAGGAAGGAAGGATAATTTGTCACTAGGCACTAATATACTCAATGTTGTCGACTGAGCAGGCCAAGGTAAACAAATGCTACTGGTTTATCAAAATGCATGGAAAATAGAAAGCAGAGGTGAAAACGCCTGAGGACAGGCAGTAGAGTGGGAAATATGGGAGAAACAAATTTTGTAATTTGTAGGAAATTTTGGTAATCTCTGTTTAGGGACAATAAATTCAGTGGATATTTATTGAATGAAAAGTTCATGCCAGGTATTGCAAAGGGGTATTTTGCATACACGACTCCTTACTCCAGTACCATAAATTAGGTATTGCTATATGATTGTATAGGTGAGGAAATAAAGTTGGAATGAATTGTCCCAGGGACTTGCTTAAGGTTACACAGCTAATAAATAGAGAAGCCTGTTTGGGAGATCAAACCAGGGTCTCATTTAATAATTTATTCAACAAAATATCAGTTGAACACCTCCTATATACCAGGTACTTTTCTAGGCACAGAGAACCAAAGAGATAAAATCCTTGCTCTTATGAAGCTTGAATATATATAAAAGCTTGAATATATATTAAAGTAAATGACTGTGCTTTAAAAAACATCATGCCATGATTTGTAAAGTGCTGTGATAGAAATACAGTTTGGAAAGGCACAGGAGTGGGGGGCAGTGGGGAGTAGTGGCTACAATTTAAAATAAGGTGGTCAGTGAAGACCTGAGGAATGAAATTTGTGTAACTTCAATAGAAGAGGGAGTGCACTCCGTAGATGTCAGCAAAGACAAAAATACTGGGGTGGGAGTGTGTCTGGCCCAGCTGAAGAATAAAGAGAAGGTCACTGGGATTGGAGTAAAGTGGGAGAGGGGGAGGAAAGGAAGAAATAATGAAGTCATGAAGGTACTGTGGGCTCTGACCAGGCCAGGTCCAATAGGCTTTTATTGAGTGGGTCTTAAAGAATAGCCAACCTGATTCAATTCTTGGAAGAATCACTTTGGCTCTGGAGTTGAGATTAAACTTCACAGAGGATGGCCAGGGACAGAAGACCAGTTAGGAGCCTAGCACAGTAATCCAGGCAAGAAATAACAGCAGCTCGGACCAGCCTGGTTGTTGACTTCTGTGTGTAGTTTGAGTGTGGGAGCTTATAAGATTTGCTGATGGATTTGCGATAATATGTGAGAAAAGCATAGGCATACAGATAGCTCCAAGGTTTTTTGATGAACAATTGGAAGGACGGAGTTTCTATTTACTGAAGTGGAAAGACTGAGATGAAGTAGCAGATTTGGATGAGAAGATCAAGTGTTGGGGTTTAGGCATCAGAGATTTGATTTGTCTTTTGGATTTTTGCATGGAGCCGTTGAGCAGAAGTTGGGTTTATTATTACAGAGGTCAGGGAGAGGTTTAGACGACAGATAAATTTGGGCTTCCCAGCAAACATACAGTACTTAAAGCCAGGAGTTTGATGAAAGACATGAGAATAGATAAATAGTAGATGTTGGAATGGGATACAAACAGAATAGTTACAGTGACTAATTCAGCCCAGGCATTTCCAACCCTAGAGCTTGCAGAGATGAGAAGGGAGATTGAGAAGAAGACACCAGTGAGGTAAAATGATAACCAAAAAGTAGTATTGTCACATGAGGAACATATATCAAGGGAGAGAAAGTGATCAGCTTGACTCAAACGCAGTCCAATAAGGTGAGGGGTGAGAATCAGCCATTGGATTTAGTAACATGGATGCCATCGCTAGCATTTATAAGAGGAGAACTGATACAGTGGTGGTGATGGGTTGTTGATTGACATTGATTTAAGCGGTAAGGAGAAAAATTGCCAACAGTAAGTATAAGTGATGATTTCGAGGTGTTTTACTGTTTTGCTCCCCCCCCCAAAAAAAGGCAGAAGTGAATAGGCATGTGGTCTCAAGAAGGTGTTTTCAGGACAGGAGATATACCTACCAAGTTTGTGCCTTGACGAAAATACGAGGTGAAAATGGACGATGTAGGGGAAAGAGCAAAGGATTATGTTCTCAAGAAAGCAAGAAGAGCTAGGATCCAACACAAGATACAGCCCTCAAGATAGGATCCTGAGCTGCTTATCCAAACAACAAGTAACAGGAGGGCAAGGGAGATGGCTGCATTATAGAAGCTTGGAAAGTTCTCTTCTGAGTAGTTCACTTTCTCGAAGTAGAAAGCAATATTACTGGTTGAATGTGAGGATGGGTTGAATTTGGGAGGTTTAAGGAGAGAGCAAGTGATATGCCTAGAATACACTGAGGCTATGTGCGTAGATTAGATGGAGATTTGGACTTCGCTAAGGAATGGGATTTTTCCAGACGAGTGGAATTTGTAGAGACAAAGAGACAGAAGAGTTGAGGAAATATACAAGGGCGTGATTATGATGATGGTTAAGGATGGAAACAATGACTTGAAGGGGATGCGCGACAGAGAAAAAGTAGATGTATTATGACTTCTGATGTGTTAAAATAATTGCTGTGTTGGGGTACCAGAGGGAGTGAGAAAGCCAGGAGGGAGCCAGACATTGGGATATTTTGAAGGAGTGGAGAAACTACTGCCAACAGATGCTGTGGTAGGGGGAACACAACATCATCAATGAAGAGAAAACCAGGGACTGAGGTAATAGGGGAGATGCTGTGGGTGTCCTTCTGTACCTCCTTGGTGCCCACTGGCTTTCACCCTAGCCAGTTCTCAGAAATGCCGGTAGCTTTCTGCCTCTCTGCCTGGAGGTGTTCTGTAACCACAGGCATTTCCATGGCCTACATAGCTGGGGAGCTAATGTCCCCAGAGTGACTTCCAATCAATGAGGGAAGGGAATTAGCGGGGAAAATTCCCCAACCTCACTACCCCTCTGACATACAGTTCTGAATACGTGCTATCGTCTCTCAGAAGGTCTTTAGTTGTACTGTGCTTCCGTTCCCACACGGGAAACCCATTCAGTAATTCACCTGTGATTGGCATTTTTTAATTTGTCTCACTTGCTTACTGGGCTTCCTAGAATCACATCCTAAATAAATCACCTATCCCCAAATCCTTGTCTCAGGAGTTGTTTCGGGGAAACCCATTTTAAGATAGTTGGGATTATGGAAGGATAAGCAGACACTGACATCACCAAAGTATAATCAGAAAATCTTCAATTATATATGATAATGGTGTTATTCACAGCTCTATTTTTAAAAGCAGAAATCTGGTTTGTGTGTGTGTGTATATATATGGAGACAAACGGAGACCGACTCAATACAGCATAGAATGGTTTTACAGTGAAACACCACGCAGCTTAAAAATATAATTATAGCTATAAATACAGCATAGTCTTGAAAAGATATTCATGCGAAGTTACATGAAGAATAAAAAAGATAACAAAGCAGTGTGTGTGGGTGTGTGTGTATGTATGCATGTGTGTGTATACACACACACACACACACACACACTTTCTCTACACACACACATACATGCTTCCTAATTTTTCTCTAACAAATATATCTTATTTATGTCCTATAAGTTTAAAAAAGAGTAACAGGTCCTCTTACCCCTGATCCAGGGAAACATGTCATGGTAACACTGAGAAATCTCATGTAAAACATTGGGAGACACTCTGTTGACCAGCTGTCCCAGTTTGCCCTTGACTGAGGGCTTCCCTGGGGTGCCATGAGACTGAATCTCAGTACTGAAACCAGTCGAACTGAGATGGCTAGTCACTCTAGGAAATGTTTATACTCTTTCTTCCCTTCCTCCCCAACAGTGGACAAATGACAAAACAGAATCTCTTGGAGTCCTGGAAAGAAAGGCATGATGGGAGTGGAAGACATCATTATTATTCAGGAAACATACATTTTTTGCAGCAAAGACCCAGGGATAAAACCAACACATTTGGTTGATAATCCCCTTCACATGTGCGTGCTAGTTTGGCTTTCATTTTCATCTGCAGGGAGTCTTCAACAGATGTTACTGTCAGGCCTTTGCACTATGTTTCCAAACCTAGAAGAACCACACAAGGGCAGGAATATTCAGAGAATGAAGTCGGAGGGGCTTAAGGAAAACTAGCTCACTCGCATTGTCATCTGGAAATTCACACCCCCCTTTCCCCTCTGTCTCCGTTCCTTGCTCTCCTGCTTTCTCTCCCTGTGTACCAGGCAGAGATCCCGGGATGAACACCAACGTGCCTGTTTGGTATGCATACCGTGTGGACAGTCCAGATAGGAGGCTCTCACTTCATTGTTCACTAGGGCTTTCTGTTAAACAGTGTTTAATATTATCTAAGGAATTTAATGGCACAGTTATTGGAAATATCACAAAGACAAGAGGAAAAAGAAGTCATCCCTCTTACATTTTCCAGATCTGTCATGAACGCACTCATCCCAGAACCTGACACCTTTTGCTACAGAAGCTTTGTTCATTTTTGTTTAATTTATTGAAATTATATACGATCTATTTCTGTCCTAAAAGAATTGAGTTGCCCATATCTCCATTTAAAGGAAGCGTTCAGCCCACATTTCAAATGCACTTATATGGTGATATAACGTTGGCTGGGGAAGGTCTAAGGAAAGCCTAGATGGCAACCTTTGCCATGTGTGGAAGAATCCATCACAAACCAGAAATCCCTGGTGTGGACCCTTGGCATTCGTATATTTAGATACTCAACTAGGTAACTCTAATGTGCAGTTTGTTCCAGTCTCTTCTTGAATGTCAACTCATTACCGGATGCCTTCATTCATCATTCATTCATCCATTCATTCCTAATTAATTTATTGAATATCCCTTATGAGTCCAGCACTATGCTTTACCCTGCGGAAGATAGAAAGCAAGTTGAAGATACACTTCCGACCCCTAGGACAGTTATAACCCCGTGGAAGAAACAAGACAAACACACAGGTGGAGTGCCCTGTAAAAGATGAAATTGGCATTAGTGAGAGTAGCTAGGACATACTTTATGTAGGAGGTCATATTTAACAAGGTAAGAGGGTTGTTTTGTTTGTTTGTTTGTTTGTTTTTTAAGATTTTATTTATTCATTTGTCAGAGAGAGAGAGAGCACAAGCAGGGTGAGCAGCAGGCAGGCACTGAGCAGGGAGCCGGATATGGGACTCAGTTCCAGGATCCTAGGATCATGACCTGAGCTGAAGGCAGACATTTAAACGACTGAGCCACGCAGGCATCCCAACAAGGTAAGAGTTTAAGTATTAAAGCCCGGAAGCCCAGGTTTGAGTCCTGACTCACCATGGCTTGCACTATATACATATGCAAGTCACTTTCTCCTTCTAGACATTTTTTTTCTCATTTGCAAAATATCCTCCAAAGTTCATAAAGATCAGTTTAGATAATGTATGGGGACAAGTTTGTAAGCTTTCAGGTATACCAGATGTTCTCATTGTTGGTGACTGCATATTTACTATAGGACTCTATTTCCTATAATCTGTCCCCAACCTAGATTTCCAAATTCATGTA
This sequence comes from Mustela nigripes, assembly GCF_022355385.1. NCBI lineage: Eukaryota > Metazoa > Chordata > Mammalia > Carnivora > Mustelidae > Mustela > Mustela nigripes. The sequence continues at coordinate 33,233,312 of NC_081566.1, read as the reverse complement.
CAATTTCTAGCTTCAAAACCTAGGCCTTTGATTTTATTTGCATATTCATCTATAGCTGAACTGATCTATTGCACTTTCCTAAAGCATGCCATGTTTATTCCCATAACTGAGTCTTTGCTGATGCCATTTCCTCCTGGGAGTATCTCTTGCCCAGTTTTCCCAGCTTAGTTTACTGATCAGCTTGAATATCAGGTACTTTCTGACTATGCTAATTTACATGGATCCTCCATCCTAAGATCTTACAGCAAATAATACATTGCATCATAATATGGCTTGGTTGACCTATTTTCCACACATTTATACCTTATTGCACCAACTGGTTTGTTTGTCAACTCCTTTAAGAATAGGTACCACAGGTTACGTTGCTTTGTTCAACTACAGAGACCTGTTGCCAAGTTGATCCGTATCAGTACATGGTTGGAAGGAAGAATGGCGGGAGGGAGGGAGGATGGAGGGAGAAAAGGAATAAAGAAGATCAGAGGAGGATTGGAAGGAAGAATGATTCTTCTCTACGTACTGAGACTTCTAAATTGTTAACACTTGTTATAGTTGCTGTGGCATCCACACAGTTTTAGGTGTTGAACTCCAAAACAGCAATGTCTGCATTCTCCCCTACACCTATAACCTGCATAACCTCTTGCCCTAAACATATTTACCTATTCTTTCCCCATCTGAACCTTACGTTCTCTTCCAGTTTGATATTTTAAGCTTCAATTTATAGAGTGGCTAAGTGAGAGTTATTTCTTTCACTTCACTTCTTCCCTCCTTTATTTAAAAAATGAGGAAGGAGAAGTCTGTTGATAGTTTCCTGGCAAGAATATTTAATACGCCCTTTGATCAATGCTGCTTCCAAACCAGGGAGGGATGGGGTCTAGGCCCTGGCTAGAACCCTGCATTAGAGGCCCTCTTCTGCTTGTCATCCAACCACAATCCCCCTTCAAAGAAGTAGTCCCTGGGACTAGGACGAGTGATCAACTGCATCCCATATCTCTCTCAGATCACATTGTGAGAATGTAATTTCCCATCCAAATGACCCAAGCCACTATTCAGGGCCTGTGTGTGCCTCTTCCTGGGTCTATGTTTCCAAGGTCAAACTACACTTTCAGTGTGCAGTCCCATAGGAATGACCAATAGGCATGGTTTGTGGGCCATGCGGGCAAAATTTGGACATGAAAGTTGAGATGTCCACGTAGATGATGTGGAGCATAGGTAAATGGAGAATTGAGGTGGACTAAAAGCTAAAGTCTCTATGACAGTCTCCAGGTTATGAGGTCCCAAAATACTCAGCTCAAATCTGGCTTCCAGGTCATAATTCAGGCATTTGAGTGAAGGTATGAGGTTAAAAACACATTTTATGTAAGATTTTTTTTTTATCTCAATATGATACTTCTTAAATCTTCAGACATACAGGATTCTCTGTTTCTACTCTTGCCACAGGACCAACAAATTAAGGACATGCCTAAACTGGAGAATAAAAAGTCCTTTAAAAACCTTTTCCATCCCTCATGTGTTCTTGTTAATTTTGAAATAAATCTTAGTGAGATACCATTTACCAATAACAAAATGCATCGAGTTAAAGTGTACAATTTGGTGAGTTTTGACAAATGTACAGACTTGAGTAATCACCCTGCCAATCCAGGGAGATCGTATTTCCATAACTGCTCAAAATTTCCCTTGTACCCCTTTGTTATCTAAACTGAATCATATGGTTTTTATTCTTTTGTATAAACCTTCCCTTGTTCAGCATAATGTTTTAGCTTTATCTTTTTAATTGTAGTTTTTAACTTTCCTGGGGCATCTGAGGAACACAGTTGGTTAAGCCTCCGACTCTTGATTTTACCTCAGATCATGATTTCAGAGTCCTGAGATGAAGCCCACATCCGGCTTCATGCTCGACTTGGAGTCTGCTTGTCCTTCTCCCTCTGCTTCTCCCCCTGCTCGCTCTCTTTCTCTCATAAATAAAATAAAATCTTTAAATAAATTTGTGTTTCCTGATATCAAATGGTGTCAAGCATCTCTTATTGTGCCTATTGGCCATTATTATATCTTCCTTTGTGAAGTGTTTGATCAAACATTTTGCTTTTTGTAAATTGTGGCATTTTATTCTTACTAAGTGGTAAAACTTCTTTATGTATTCTGGATACAAGTTCTTTGTCCAATGTATGCACTATAAATATATTTTCCCCTAGTAAGGTTTGCTTTTTATTTTTATTATTATTGTTTTCTTTTTTTTTTAATTTTCTCATGGCATCTTTTAAAGAGCGGAAATTTAAAATTCTGGTGAAGTACAAATTATTATTATTTTTTTCTTTTATGTTTCAAGATTTCTGTGCCTTGTCTAAAAAATATTTGCCTATCCCAAGTTATAGATATTTTTCCTAGAAGTTTTATAAGTTGTAGTATTTAAGTCTATAATCCATTTTGAATTGTTTTCGTGTATGGTGCAGGTTAAAGAGCTGGGGTTCATTGATGTTTTTGTTTTTCTTTGGAGATAGCCGATTGTTCCAGCACGATTTGTTGGAAGCATCCCTCTTTTCCTATTGCTATGCCTTGGAAACTTGGTCAAAACCAAATCGATCCTTTATTTTTAAATCTATTTCTAAATTCTCTATTCTATGTTACAGGTCTATGTGTCTATACTTACATCACTATGGCTCTGTCACAATTCCTACAGCTTTACAGTGAGTCTTAAAATCATATACTCTGAGTCCTAAAACTTTATTCTTTTTTAAAAATGGTTTGAACCCCCTAGAATTTTTACATCCATATAAATATTAGAATCAGCTCATAAACTACTATTTTAAAAAGCCTGGTGGGAATGTTGAATAAAATTGATATGAATTTATACTTCCACTTGGGGAGATTGACATCTGAACAATAGTGAGTCTTCTAATCCATAAATATAGTATGTCTCTTCATCTATGAGGTTCTTTTAAAGTTTTCTCAGCTAAACCAACCTTGTGTTCCTGGCATAAATTTCATTTCTTACTTTATGATCCTTTTTATATATTGTGGACTCAGTTTGCTACTATTTTGTTAAGAATATTTAAATCTATGTTTAGAAGGGGTATGTGTCTTAGTTTTTTCTTGTGATGTCTTTGTCTGGCTTTGAAATAAGAATAATATTGGCCTCATATTTCAGTTTGAAAGTCTTTTCTGAATTAATTTGTGTTGGATTGGTATTATTTCTACTTCAGATATTTGATATAATTCAATAATTTGGGCCTGGAGTGTTCCCTGTAGAAAAGTTTTAAATTATGAATTCAATATATTTGATAGATGAGGGGCTTTTCAGGTACTCTGTTTCTTCTTGTATCATTTTTGGTAATATAATCCTTTAAAGCACTTTTTCAATTTCATCTAACTTGTTTAATTTATTGACATAAAGTTGCTCTAATATTTTCTGATTTTTTTTCCTCATGGGGAAATGCTCAAAAATTTATCAAGTGAAAAAAGTTACACCTGATTATCTTTTTAATGTTTGGAGAATCTGTAGTGATATATCCTCATACATTTCTGGTATTGGTAATTATCCTTTTCCTAGTCATTCTAGCAAAATATTAAATAATATCCACTTTTCAAAGAATCAACTTTTGGTGTTACTGATTGTTTTTTATTTTTTGCTCTCTACTTCATTTATTTTAAATATTATTTTTATTTTCTTTCTACTGACTTTGAGATAATTTGTTCTTTTTTTAAGCTTTTACAGGACATCATTGATTTTAGAGACTCCTTTCCTAAAATAAACATTTTACATTTTGCCTCTAACCACTGTTTTAGGTGTTCCCACAAATTGTAACATATTGTGACTTTATTATTATTAAGTTCGAAATATTTCCTAATTGCCTCTGTGATTTCTTCCTTGACACATAAGGTAATTAGAGGTCACTTGTTAATTTCCCAAATTTTAAGAGATTTCCTAGAATATATTTTAAAATTTATTTCCAATTTAATTATATTGTAGTCAAAGAATATACCCTAAGTGACTCCAAGCAATTTAAATATATATAATATACTTAATATATTATATGTTAAATATATTATGACTTCTTTTGTCCTGAGTATGGTCTATTTTGGTGACTGTTTATGTCTCCTTTAAAGATAGATATGCTTTCATTTTGTATATATATACCAATTAAATTAAAGTAGTTGATAATGATGTTCAAATTTTCTCTACTCTTATTATCCCTATTTTCTTTTGACTTGGGTTTTCAATTGGCAGGTGGGGTATATAGAAACCTCCAATTATAGTTGGGTAAGTGTCAAGTGTCAAGTTTCCCAGTCACGTTTAGGATTAGTATACTTTCCTCTTTGATCGATTGACCCTTTTATCATTGCAAAATATATTATTTTGCTACAAAAATATTTCTTGTCCTCAAATCTACTTTGTCTTTTATTCATACAGTCACTGCAGTATCCTATGATTCTAGTTTGCTTTTATATTTTTTCCATCCTTCTCCTTTTACCCTGGGTATATTCATTGATTTTAGATTTCTAGGTTGAGAGGTTGAACTTTTTTTTTTAAATACTTTTTGTGATTTTTTTAAAGTAAGCCATACACCCAACATGGGGCTTGAACTCATGACCCCAAGATGAAGAGTCACATACTCCACCAACTGAGCCAGCTAGGCACCCCTGAGAACTTGACGTTTTGTCTTTGTTTTTGTTTTTGTTCTTTCTGAACTGTAAAGTTATTTTTTTTACTGAAATCATTTTTGATAGAGAGTTTGTAGGTTTTGTTTGTTTTATTGTCCTGTATATAATGTATCTTTTTTTCCTCTTAGATACTTTTTAGATTTTTCTTTATCATCAGTTTCCAGTAATTTCAATGTCCTGTGATATGGTTTCTTTGTTTATCCTGCTTGAGTTTTGTTAGACTTTTTATATCTAGAATTGTATAACTTTTCTCAAACTTGGGGAAAAATTTAACTTATTCAAATACATTTATTTTCTCTACTCTCTTCTCCTTCTAAGATTCCAACTACTTACATTATACCATTTGCTATTTTCTCACAACATCTATTTGGGTATCTTCTATTGTTGTATTTTCAAGTTCACTGATATTTTCTCCTGCAATGTATAATCTGCTATCCATTCAGTTAGTTTTTAATTCTAGATACTGTATTAGTGAACTGTAGAAATTCCATTTGATTATTCTTATGTCTTTCATTTCTCTCCTTACTATGTTCTTATTATTCTTTAAATCCTTGAATATATGTTTGGAATAGCTGTTATCTGTTCTTTCTATCATTTCTGCATCTATTTCTACTGATTGGTTTTTATCTTAACTATGGGTCATTTTTCTGCCTTTATTTTTTCTATATCTGGTTATTTTTTTGTCAGATGCTTGGCATTGTAAAGGTTGTATTTTTGAATACTGATTTTGTTGCCTTCCTTTAAAGAGTATTGAGTTTTGTTTATGCAGGCAGTTAAATTACATGAGGTCCTCTTAATCCTTTCAAAGTAAGAATTTTAAATTTTGTTGTGTGTAGAGTAGCTTTCACTTTAGTTTATATTTCTACTATTAAAGTGTGATCCTCTGGGTTCTTTCTAATCTGACAGATTGGAACTTGAACATACCCTAGTATCCTAGTTTTCTTTTTAAGAATATTCATCTTGTGGCTACCCATTAGTTGATCAGCCTTTGCTCAGGCTTACAGTCTTACCCAACAAGTGCATAACTTAGAATTCAGCAACCAGCTCAGAGGAACTACCACACTGGTTTCTAGGATTCCTTCTCTGTGTTTTTGCCTCCAATCTGGCCCTCTGTTCAACAAATTTAATCCTCCTCGTCCTCATCAATTCCGATTACTGTATCTTCATCTTAGCCATATGGTTGTTCTTTGCTTGTGTGCCCATCTCTACACTGTGGTCCAAAAAATGCCTTCAAGCAGAAAGCCCAGACAATTGTAGGATTTACCTGCGTTGTTTACCACCGCTCTCCTCACCCCCCAGGGGATCATAGTCTTGTGCTGCTTTTTATCTAATGTCTGAAAGCAATTGTTCCCTCTTTTTAAAAAAAATTTAGTTTTTTATGTCAAGAGGGCAAGCCCAGGACTAGGGATTAAAACATAGCTGAAAACATAACTCACTTCACTTCGTTTTTAATTCCTTCAGACTTCCGATGTTATCTGTGGTCTGGTGGTGTCTATCACTTCTCCTTTAGAAATAGTCCTCATAATTTCCCTCCCAGTTGTGCCAAGGAAAAAGATTAGAGAGGGTGTACAGATATATATAGATACACACACACACACATACATATACATATGTGTGTATATATATATATTTTTTTAAGATATTATTTATTTATTTGACAGAGAGAGATCACAAGTAGGCAGAGAGGCAGGCAGAGAGAGAGGAAGAAGCAGGTTCCCTGCTGAGCAGAGAGCCCAATGTGGGACTCCATCCCAGGACCCTGAGATCGTGACCGGAGCTGAAGGCAGAGGCTTTAAGCCACTGAGCCACCCAGGCGCCAGGTGCCCCCAGATATATATATATATATATATATATATATATATATATATATATATATTAAAAGGAATAAGACACACTTTCCTGAGAGTGATTGGTAAATATTTAATTCTAAAAAATAGAAAATAGGTATCCATGTCTCTTAAGAATCCAGACAATATCTGACAGCAGCCAGCTCTGGTTTAAACATCCTAAAGTTCAGCAAAAGCTTTCTTAGTGATGCTGTCAACTTCTGGGCTTTCCTAACACATCTTTTCCCATGAATCCAGGTACCTGGTATACCCTGACTCTTTTCATCTTTCTGGCTCAAATTCTGTTATCTAGTAAGTGTGAAATAAATTTCTTATGAGATGCTAATGACTCATAAAACTCAATATACTATTCTACTAAAAATTTTTAGAAAGTCTTAAACTGTAGATTGAAAGAATGAATCACTAATTGTGGGAGTTTAGGCCTCAGCCAGAAGTATGAGAAAGAAATATGAAAAGACTGGGTGTCTCCCAACACACCCCTTATATAGACTTGAGTGAATGGTGGGACAAAATTAAGCGTTCTAACAAAGACCTGAGAAGAAAAGAAGAACGCCCACTATTTCACCTCTTCAATAACCCCACAGAAACTGCAAAGTGTGGTCTAGTTTAGCAATAACCTCCCCCACCTCCCTCCCCTGCCCATTAGCTTGAGCCAGTGGATTATAGTGAAAGGCAGGAGCTCTCCGGCCTCTAGGGGGAAAATAACTTTAATCTCGTCAGAGCCCTGGAGAAGGGACTATTAAAAGAGTTAATGGAAGAAACTTCTGAATAGATGGGTCAGGCTGTGACAAACCAAAGTCATTTTTTGACTTAAGAAGGAAAAAAGAAAAAGAAAGCTGGTGATACAGACCCTGTGGCGCTGATGGCCTCTAAGTCCCCTATCAAATCAGTCCTAAATGCAGTAGCATCCTGATAATTTAATGAAGGACTCCGGAGGTGATGTGGTGAATCTGGTCACAAAGGTGAAGTGGGGAAGAAGTATAGTCCAGTACACAAAGAGTGTCCCCCTGCATCGTTACTGAATTATAACTGAGGGTGGAATGTTTTTGGAGTTTCAAAAGACGGAAGTTAGAAAGCTCTCCTTAAATTACCAACATATGAATAAATGGACTGTGGCTTATCAAATAAAGTAACCAAGCTACACGAGAAATGAAAGAGGGATAGAAGGGCGATTTTAGAGTCTAGCCAGCAATCATGTCCACAAAGTGACTTTTCCCAGTCACTCCAGAAGAAACAGTGGAATTATCATATTCTGATGGTTCAGATTTGCCAAACTCTCTGGGGTATTTGTAGATTAAGTTTGTAGTTAACATGCAATAAGATCCACAAAAAGAGGTCTTTATGACCATGTTTATTCTGAAAAGATCTATCAAAGGATGCACAATTTGGGGGAACAGAAATGTGATCATAGAACTAATTTGAAGATCTACATTTGGAATCGTTACAAAAGAAAATTATGAAATTATTGCTATATTTTCAGTCTCTCAGTCTTTAGAGATGCTTTGGTTCAATCCCATTCCCATGCCTGATTATTCAGGCTCTTATGGACATTCTAAAGCACCAAAATCCTTCCAATAAACTACTCTTCCTGAATTTACCCAAAATGCATTTGCTTATAATCAAAGTATCCTCAATCATATACTATCTCACTTAAGCAATTCTCAGATGTGAACAATTATAACCACTGCACTGTGGAGAGAAGGAGAGCAAAGAAAGGTTAAGTGACATGCCCCCAGTCACACAGACAGTAAGTGATCGAGGACTCAAATCTGGGTGTGCCTGATTCTGAGTTTCAAATGTTTAACGTGTATAGTACCAATTCCCACCTGTAATTTTCAAAACACTTTCTCAAAGATTATCAGTGTTCTCCATGCTGATCCAAGATTTTTCACTGCTGAAATTGAATAATGTCAGTCTTGCCAATTTAGAGGGAACAATAACTTAATGGATAGAATGTTTTCAATTTTAAATTTTCCTCCCATAAATTTTTCTTAAATCTTTGGTGGTTTCAACTGCTTGTCTGTGAGGCAGACAACAAAACATATGAACAACAGCAAATGAATATTAATGGCAAAACTCAGAAACAACAGATCGTGCCTCCCTCAAGAGCCTGCTTTTTTTGCATCGACATTTTATGTCGCATACCTATAATATAGTCATTTTCTGTCAGTAAAATTGTCCCTGGTTCAAATGCTGGAATTAAATACATCCATATTTCATAGTGTTATGCAAAGATTTTCAAGCTGTCGGCCACCTCACAAAATTTAAGAAACATTGACCCAAATAAGCCTAAGACAAAGGCAAGGGAACATTTTGGGTGCTATTGGTCTCATCACCTTTAGGAAACTCAGCCCTTTATCTATATCCAAATCCATCAGATTTTGAGGATAAAGAGTTTGGCACTTGCTGGATTCTACAAGAATAATGTCATTTGTCAGCCTAACTGCAAGACCCAGAATCAGTTTAAGGGGCTTGAAATCTCATTTTAATTCTTGGCCTGGACACAAGTAAAATGCCTTGGGCCTTGAGAAAGGCCAGTGTATGGTATATTTATTGGCTGTGACTACAAATCTGGTTAACTTGATGGGAATTTATAGAAAAGGGATACAGCAAAGCCAGCTTTTGCTTTTGGCCACAGATGCATCAGGTTAATAAGACACAGGATAGTAGCCTGGCCTTAAGTCGGAATAGTAGCCCAGTCAGAGTTTCCACGGTTTGAAGATTAATATAATGAGAGTGGAGAGTGGACCCCAGGATCTCCTCCCCAGCCTCACATCTTCTCCTACAGCACAATACTATTTTACCTCCACCACTTTCTGTTTTGTGATTTTCCCCTCAAGTTACCTCTCTTCCAGAATGTACACTGCATCTGAACTGTTCTCTTCTCCAAGAAGCCAGACCAAAATAATATTATTTAAAATTGACTTTGGGCCAGCAGTGGCAAGCAGAAGGGATAAAGGATACACCAGTGACCAAACCATAGGTGCTTCTGTACAGGGAGTTTATTGTCTAGCAAAACACAACTTTTCCCTGGGAGATGGACTATCTACTGCCCTTCCCATCCTGAATATAAAGTTTTCCCCACTTTTAGTTGTGCTCATGTGCATTCTTTAGCATACAGAATATAGTAATGTAAATACTGTATTAGTCTGTTGAATGTGTATTCTAATTTGAGTCAACTCTGCGTTGGTATCGCCATTGCGATATCTGCACAGGTGTAGTCTCTGACTGAAATGTACTAGACTGTGACAGACTGGAGCTCATTAATTCAGATGAAGTCAACTTTCATCTAAATGTATAGGTAGTGAGTCTTCGGGGAGAGACCCAGGGATCATGATCCCTCCGTGAGTCATTCCCTTAAAGAGGTAAAGCTGCTCCACATCTTTCCTTGCAAGGAGCTGTATCAATTTCCATATGGTCTAATGTCCCTCTGTTTTCCAGGTTCCTACCACCCATGGAGTTTAAAAATCACTTCTGTGACATCTAGAGATAGCTGGGGAGGCCTTCCATCCCTCTCCGCTGTACTTTATTACCAAATGTCACCAGGCAGTGCACCGGGCTCATTTTGTTTACTTCCATAGTCATTTATATTGAGGTATAATCCTGGATCCTAAAAACAAGAACACTTTACATCCCGAGTGAGTGATTCACACTCAACACTACGTTGACACGTTCTACGGGACAGAAAAATCTCTGTTCCTGTGATTTCAGCCCCATCAGCATAATTTTCTTCCACATGGTACAGGTAAATCATGGTTAAATATTGAATCATTTATCACCCAGTGCTTTGTAAGCCAGATCTCATAAAATCTTAGGAATAGATTATGCTAACAAAGCAGCTAGCAACCAACTATGATTATCAAATTTTTCCTTCCACAATCTGTTCCTCATTTAGAGAGAAAATGGTAAGGAAATTAAAAATTAGTAAGCTTTACCTCTTTATTGGTAACAATATAAAAGGTATAATGATTTTCTTTAGAATAAAATTCTTATTTGGGGATTTATAATGAAAGGGAAAAGTTGAAATCTCTGGTTCTTCCGGAAGATGAATGGTAGTTCCCTGTGAAAGCAATGCCATTTCAGAAAGTATCCCCCCCTCTTATGTTTCCTGGGCTTAGGCTTAAATCCACTGGGATAGCACATTGAAAGAGGAAAGTTTATGCTTAGATGAAGGGGTTCTGTGACAAGCAGGGAAGTCAACCTTTCAGCATTCTGATAAGGAAAAACAGTATCTAGGTAAAGATGTTCTACAGACAACTCTCTCTGCAATCAAACCTCATTTACTTCTGAAATGGTACCACCAATTTCTTTGCTGGCAAATGAGATCAAATCAAGAAAGTATTTTCTAAAGGCCAAGGTTTCCATTTAACTTGTTCCTTGCTTGGTTCTCTCTATTTACAAACAGGGGCCCACAGAGAGCAGTTCAAGAACAAAGGAGATAATGGTTTCCTACCACCCGGCTCCTCTGTCCCTACCTGAGCACCACACACCTGATTATGAAAAGAAAGACCATAAACTTGAATTGACAGAAGGGGTGGAAAACGGTGAGGGGACATGAGCTCGGATGGAAACTGAACAGAGCCCGAAGACGTAAGTGGTTGGATATGACTTTAAAATCTGAACTTTAATTCCTGTCCATCTGAGCATTCCTTTCCTCTTAGAAATGGTGAATTAAGTATCATTGTTTCTGTAAGGAAACAGTGGTTCTTTCTGGTTCAAGGCTGTGAGATCACTGTTGTTTCAATGATCAGTGACCATAGAAACAAGATTGAGTAAACAAGTCTCTCATTTAGTATGTGGAATGCCCAACCACACCTTTTTGCCTTTGGGGATTGTTTTAGAAAAAAAGCACCTATCTGTACAGCCCTAAAATAAACTGTGTTTATCCTTGGGCTGTCAGAGAGCATTAAAGCAAACCCTTCGGTCTCTCCCAGATTAGGACAAGATCCAGGCAAAATTGGAAAGTGTGTATCCCCTATCATGAGAGGAATTTGAGTACAGGCAGGATAGGCTGAGAGAGGTTATCTGACGCCAGGAGTCCAAGTAGACCAGAAGGTCAGGGGAGGCCAGAGGCTACTATGGGAGTGTGGTGAAGCATCTGTTTTCTTTGGCTAGTCAGACAGAGATGGGAATCTAGAAAGTAGATTTCCCAATGAGGTGATTAATTTGAGGCACAGAAGGGGAAAATAAGTGGAAGAGGAAACACCGGGGTATTCCTCTCAGTAAAGATGGGGGAAGCATACCAGAAAGCTCCATGCAGGCTGGAAACCTGCACGGGGGTAGAATGAGGGGATGTAGGGAAGGAAAGAAAATGTCTCTGGGGCACAAGACCCACTGTGCAATTTAGTGGGATAGAACACGAGCCCACTATCTTGGGAACAAGGCAGACCCAATGACTGAGTTCTTAGAGCACCAGAAATCACTGAGGCCAACTCCATGATGAACTGAGGGAAGCTGCCTTGTGACACTTGCCTAGTATCAGTATCTGTGCCAGATTGAACCTATCTATATAAGGTTGAAACTGCGGGGCAGGATAGGTAAGGTGTAGTTAGTAGAGTTAGAGAAAGAAGGCTTTGGAAACCTAGCAGGCCAGTGCTATACTCTGTAGCTTGCCAGGAGAGTGGAAAGAGCACTGATTTCAGCATCAGAGGGCTTAGTGTGGACGTCAGCCCTAGAGCAGGCTGGCCATTATGCACACTAGTGACAGGTGCAAGATCTGGAACCCTGTTATGTGGACTCAATGTCAGTTCTGTGGCCCTGAGTAAATTACTTTATCTCCCTTGGTGTCAGTTTCTTCATCTCGAAAATGGACAATATTTACAGTATTAGTCTCAACAGTTGCTCTGAACAGTAAATGAGTGAGGACATGTAAATACTCAGACCTGTGTCTCAATGTACCAAGTACACAATCAACATTAACCATTATTATTATAAGGCATGGATCAGGATACTCAGGCTCTTTTAATTTCTGTTTTCTCACCTGAAAATAGACAGAATAGCACCTGTCTCACAGAGGAATTATAAAGATTTAAATGAGATATAGAGAAACTACATCATGTTTGTCACTGAATGGGGTTGTCAGTTAAGAATGCTTTTGTGTCCTAGCAACAGAAAACCCTATTAACCATGACCTAAACATATTAGAATAACTTTTGTCCCAAAGAAAGTAGTCCAGGGCTTGGATGTTCTTCACATTTCGTCAGAGACTTCCTGAACAGCATCTCTGTGATGACTATGACTGTCATAGTCCTCATTTCAGACAGGAAGAAAGAGGAGGGGACACTGTGAACTACATACAAAGCAAAAATATATGCATGGGTAAAGTTGCCAGATAAAATCCAGGAAGCTCAGTTAAATTTGGATTTCAGAGGAATAAATGAATACATTTTTAAGATAAGTATTTCCTATGCAATATTTGAGGCATTATGAAATATTTGTGGTTTACCTGAAATTCAAATTTACCTCAGCATCCCATGTTTTATCAGGTAAATCTGGTAGCCCTACACCAGGAACACCTCATGAACCATTTGGTGCAAACTGGCCGACTCTGTCATCCTGTAGCCCTTATCCACAAAGGAAGTGGTGGGAGGGGTGGCGGGGGCAGTATTTGGTTCTTTCATCCTTTCTAGGGAGTGGGGAATAGAAGTAGGTTGGTCAGCTAACATTGCCCTTTAGTAGGTTTTCAGTCAATGTGCATTTCCTCTTCTGACCCCCTCCTCAAAGACCTGATTGTCCCTGGACACAGAAGAGAGAACAACATCAACCTTACTACCCTAAAGTATTATATAATTAATATCAACAGATGAAATCAGCAATTTTCATATTTTTAAAAAGAGATCAGAAGCTTCAATTGGCACACACAGTTGTTAACTACATAGAACAGATGTAGGCTGATTTTTCGCCATGGTCATTCAGTGATATCTGTGCTAACAGGCCTCCCTGCCCCATTGGGAAGTTTTTCCCCGATGTTTGAAAGCAGGATCAGGAAGAAGGTAAAGTGAGGCATCTAGGGAGCAAAATTTAAGAAGGCGCCTGCTCTCACTGCATGCAATCTCCTTAAATTATGTGCCCAATGCACTTCTCTTGCTCCTCCCTAGTGCCTTGACTATGTGAAACAGAGCTGTGTTCTTTTACTTAAGCTCAAGAATGAGCCATTGATATTGTTAGTTCTTAACTCCCCAATACAGTTACAGATTAGAAGTCCTCAACTCATCAACTATGTTGATTATTTCTAGAGGGAAAGCTTTTGGTGACTTATGTGACCTAATTTAAATTAGTGACACTAGGTTTTCCATACACACCAGGGATATTCTTCCCAGTGCACAGGAATACATATGGTTTTTACTCCATAGGCAATAACTCTGTGTCAGAGTATATTAGGACCCACCAAAACACTATGATCTGTTTGCAACATGTCTTCAATTACAGACAGCCTCCTGCTTTCTACCAGACAAGACCACAGCTCCAAGGTTCAGATATCATTTGACTCTCTTTTCTTTATGTGCCATAAAACACTGTAAAATTATTACTTTTTAAAATTTCTCCACTATATCTCCTTTTTAGCTTCTCAATCTCTACTTCTCCCTTTGACCATCATTACCAAAGAGATAATGACAGGATAAACTGACAGCTTATCGCCACTCTCACCCTGAATCTGGGAAGAAATTTGGAGGTCAGAGGTCATCTATTTGAGACAGCACCATTCATCATAAGCGGTTCAGACAGAAGCCTTCTTCACTAATATAGAGACAATATGAACTGGCAAGTAAGTCTAAGAAAGAGGAAGTATGCTACTTTAGGAAAATACAGATGGGGTTTACAATTTTACAGAGAGTAAAACCATTTCAACAGAAGGATTGTGTGCATCTCACATGAGATTAGACTTAGAAGAAATTCTAGAAAAAAACTTTACATCATGGTGCTAAGAGCATCTGCCTTTTTCTGGAAACATCGAGCCAGAGCCATTTCTGGAAGAAGACCAAAATGTACATGAAAGAAGCACCGGAAGCCATTGAATATTATTAAAGCCTTCCGAAAGGGTCTATCGGGAAAAGAGAAGTATGATGGATGAGGTCAGCAACTAGAGAAGAAAGCCTTACTCACCAGGGAGGACAGCTCCCAGTGGCCTGGACTATGAGACCGCCATCACCTCCCAGTGTGGCAGGAAGGGAATGGTTAGCTGAATCAGGATGCAAATGACAATCCCCTGACTCAACTTCCTGGAAGACTTACTTAAACCTTCCATGCATAGGTCAGTTTAAACCATAACTGGAGTCCAACATGTATTTAATTTTTGGATATGTCAGGTGATACTCAGGAAGGGCAAGTTCTGCTTCCTGGTCATCACTGCCCCACTTCTGGAGCAATGGCAGGCAGATAACTCTGCAGTGTGATAGACTATGGTCTGGTTTCCCTGGACTCCCACCCAGGTTTATACCTCCCCCAAAGAAGAACAAGAGTCATTCTTGTGTACAACGGAGAACCTGCTACTTGCATTATTCTGCTAACTAACACACAGAAGGGAGATGGACTTTCAAGTGGTAGTAATGATATGAGGAAAATACCCTGAAGACCATCAGATCCAAAACAGAAAACAGAATGTAATGGCAGTTACCAAGTTGACTTTGATTAAGAGGCAGCAAACCAAGAACACAGAAAAAGCAAACCTACTCTTTGTCATTTGAGATTAAATGTTTTTGCCTTCTGTCTTTCAACATCTTCTCTTTCTGTCTCTAAGCAAATAAAATAATGTTTGGGTGAGAAATAGATTTATAAACAAGCACCTTTCTATTTGGATACAGGGTCACACAAAGGAAAGGTTTGGTTCTTCCACAAAAAAATTCCTGCGCAGAAAATGCACACAAATGATTTCAGCAGTCCCTGTCACAACTTAGAGAAAATGCAGATGGTATAAAATAATATTCACAAATGGCTAATAGAATTTTAATAGCTACAGGAAAGAAGAGAAAATGAAAACACTGAATCTACTTGGGATGTGGAAAGAATGAGAAGGTTCTAGGGAAAGTCTAAAAGCAGAGCAACCCTTGATTTTTCCCATATTTAGAAGTGGCATTCCCTGGTGCATTGATTTATGTGAGGATTAGGCAGCAATCATAGTCTCTATACCAGCCTGGAAGGCATGTGCATAAAGTATGATATTTGCAATATGCAAATGTCATGTATGATGAATGAAATGCTCAGTATGTCTCGAGGACACCCAGATGCTAACCAGCCATTGCTTCCATGCTGCAAATTGGAAAGGAACTTGAACAAAGGTATCTTTCTATAGCTAATTGATTTTTTTTTTAATAACGTAGTCTTTGAGTCTAAATACCAGTCGCTGAAACATAAGTCATTCTACCCATGTTAGCTTTGGGGGACTTGAGATGGTTCTTGATGATTATAACTGGCCCAAAGGGAGATTAAAGCAATGGAAATGTGGGTCAACTTCTGTATATATAGCACCTCTAGGACAAAGCCACCAGGTCAAATGATGACTGGACTAAGGAATGGATTCCAAAAGCTGAGTACAACAGTAGAAATAAAACTTGGCAGGAAGTTTCTGCCTACTATTCTGCAGGGCAGAGGACAAATGGGTCACAAATGTCCTCGGCCAAAGTCCACGATGACTCAGGATGGTTCTGAAGGATGAATGAGAACAGTGAAAGATAGAGGTCCCACAGAGATACTAGATCAACATCTAGATGGTTTGGTGGGAACTAACTTAAGAAGACAGGCTCAATAGCAGCCATCCATTCTCCATTCTCTGTCTGTAGGCAGACATTATATCACAGTGGGAGGAGGATGGAATCTAATCAATGCAGACCAGGGATTTCAAAGTAAGACCAGAGCAATACTGACTTGAACTGAAGACAATCTACAGATCTAGGGACTTTTCTCTTCCTGTGCTAGGAGTTCTAGGGTCTTTAGAATCTAAGAATGGGCTTATGCCAACTGTAAAATAGAGACACAGTGTATAGATTCCATCTGCTCACCTACATATTACCCATGCTTACCACCCATGCCTACCACCTCCAAAAGGTTTTCTTAATGGTAACCCGAGTCTCCTGCGTTGGAGAAGATCTTTCTTATCAGTTCTTGCCGATCTCTGTTCTGTCCCTTCTTCAACTAGACCTAGATGCTTAGTTCCAGAAGACTGCCTAAAACTGAATGCAGAAGTCATGATCAGTGGGAGAATTGCTGAAGCTTAGAGACAATTGAGGGATGTTCTATAGAGCAACTATGAAATGCCAGATGGGTTTTGGGGCCTGGGGAGACAGGATGTGTGATAGCAGTGTGGGTTCTAGGGCTGCTGTCTCCAATCCAGCAGGCACAAGCTACATGTGGTTATTGAGCCTGTGCCATGTGGCTAGTGCAGACGGAAACATGCTGGAGGTATACAATCCACACCAGATTTCAAAGGTTTAGCACGTGCATTCACACGTTTACACACGCATGCGCATGCACGCGCACACACACACAATCCTTATGAATTATGTTTATTTTGATTGCATATTGGAAAGCTAGTATTTTGGATATGTTGGGTTCAATAGAATAGAATATTAAAATTAAACTCACCTGCTCTCTTTTCTACTTTGATTAATACAGCCGCTAGAAAAAAATTAACATCCCCTATGTGGCTTACATTCTATGTCTGCTGCTCTCTGGGGAAAAGCAGAATTTGGTGATCCATGCTCGTGTTCCTCCAAGGGCTGTCCGTGGACTGGCATCCACCCGCACATCATCATTACTAACCGGTGTGACGATAAGTGAAGAACCCAAGAGAAAGGATCCAGGAACTTTTACATAAATTTAGCATTGCCATGACATCCAAGTGTGCGATGTTTTATTTTCCATATGCATCAGACTATGAAAAATTGGGAGAAAAATTGGTTTCTTTCACCTTAAGTAGTAGGCGGAGCATTGAGGATTTATCGCAAGATGGAACTTTAGTGGGTCAGAGAAGTGTATCATGAGGTTTAGAAACCCAGGGATTTAGGAGGCAATTGCCAGAGGTGTGCTAAGTGTGCTCCAGGGGAAGAAGCAGGCTACAGAGGCCACATCAAGAAGAAAATAGTGAACGGCCTCCCATCATTCTCAGCAACGGCTGCTTCTGAGAATTATTGCAGGATTGGGGAGGCCACAAAGGCACAGGTAGTGAGAATATAGGATCCAGATGGCCCTATGGAAGTGCACAGCTCCTTTCCAAGGCAGAATTTCATCCTTCACAGGCCTCGTGTGGATATATGTACTCATTGGCTTATCTATTCAATAAACATTTATTGAGTAGTTACTATGTTCCAGGAACTATGCTAGATCCTGGAATGATGAGAGTAAGAAATTGCAGCTGTTCAGGGGACGACACAGAGTAGGTGGGACAGAAACATACACCTTGCATGACAGGACACGATGTTTGGGCCTGGGAGAACAAGTGGGGTATGGCTGCCGTGACTCTACTTGGTCTTTTTGGGTCTTGGGATGGGTCATGCTACCCTTATAGAAAGCTCCTAGTGAAAAGAGGCAGCAAGGAATTTGAGAAAAAGATCAGTGGCTTCAGGTTCCGATCGTACTGGGTTTGAATCCTGGTCTCCCTGTTTATAGGCATGTGTTCTGGGTCCTCAGTTCCCATCCCTCTAAAATGCAGCTAGATCTTCAGCACTGAAGAGCTGTTGCACATATTAAGTGAGATAGAAAAGTTAAGCACCAGGCATATGATGAGTGCTCAGTAGTGGTGACTGAGTACGCTTTACGTTCAACTTCACGCAAGACGAGACTCTTAGATCCTTGTCAGGCTGACACTGCATCGGGGTCATGTAGACCCTGCTCTGAAGTCTGGAGAATCACAGTGAAGAAACAGCAGGCTACACTGCTTTCAGGCTAGACTGAACAGAAACATATCTTGGCTGGGTATCAGGTAGATAAATGTAACATTCTGGGGTACCTGGGTGGCTCAGTGGGTTAAGCCTCTGCCTTCAGCTCAGGTCACGATCTCAGGGTCCTGGGAATGAGCCCCACATCGGGCTCTCTGCTCAACAAGGAGCCTGCTTCTCCCCTCTCTCCCTGTCTGCCTCTCTGCCTACTTGTGATCTCTGTCTGTCAAATAAATAAATAAATAATCTTTTCAAAATAAATAAATAAATAATCTTTTGAAAATGAATGAATGAATGAATAAATAAATAAATAAATGGTACCATTTTCAGTCACTAAGGGTCTTGAGTAGTTGGGAGTATCCCAGGTCACTAGCATGTCAGAGAATTACAAGTGAGTTGTAAAACCGGTGTGCCTTGCAAACCAGAGTAGTAGAGGAAACAAGCGAGGGACATACAAGAGCTCTGGAGGGCGGAAGGGACCAGTCAATGG
The DNA here is from genome assembly GCF_022355385.1 of Mustela nigripes. Lineage (NCBI taxonomy): Eukaryota > Metazoa > Chordata > Mammalia > Carnivora > Mustelidae > Mustela > Mustela nigripes. The sequence goes on along the minus strand of NC_081566.1, from coordinate 33,214,449 downwards.
AAGGTGTTACTAGTATCATTAAGTGTTGTCTGTCTCGAAAGGCAAGGGTTGCTGAAATGGGCAACATGCAAATTCAAAGAGCTTGTTTCACACAGAGCCAAACAAATGAGGAGTGGGGGGGTTGTCCCTCCTTGAAGAAGCTGACATCTGATTTGTTGTAGGACCCTGTATCCCAACTCTGGGAACCAATCCAGGGCCAGAGAGTGGACAGCTGCCAGCCCTACCAGGAGAGCCCACTGATTCAATGTAACATCAGTCACTTAACGGTACAGACAGCAGGCAGGAGAAATGAGAGGTTTCCTTTGCATCAATAGCTCCTGCTTAGACAAAAGCAAAATGAAGTGCCTTGGCATTTTTCTTGCAGCACTGTGCGATTGGCTGGGGGAGGGGGCGTATTCAGTCCCATTGAGGATTCCTTTAAAAAACCCACTACCATGGATCACCACATCCTTATGCAGATGTGGTCGCAATCTCGGGGCTCTAATTGATGTGTGTCTGCATGTGCATGTGTAGGTCCCATCAACTGTGCCTAAGGTAGCAAGGTAACGAAGAGGTTATTTTTTTAATTATTATAATTTTCATTTGATACAATTACTATTATTAACTGGACTCATAGAAATTAAAATAATAAAACTATATTATATGGCTGTGCTCTGTCACCAGAGACAAAAAAAAAGGGGGGGGCGCCTGGGTAGCTCAGTGGGTTAAGCCTCCGTCTTCGGCTCAGGTCATGATCTCTGGGCCCTGGGATGGAGTCCCACATTGGGCTCTCTGCTCTGCAGGGAGCCTGCTTCCCCCTCTCTCTCTGCCTGCATCTCTGCCTGCTTGTGATCTCTCTCTCTGTCAAATAAATAAATAAAATCTTTAAAGAAAAAAAAAAGATGTATCTTTGCAGCTAGATGCCAATATCTTCAGTATTAATTCATTCCACTCTCTGGACTCATAGTGATACATACCATATAAAGGGTTGTTTTTTGTTTGTTTGTTTTAAATCCTCCCAAATGGCTCATTCAATCAACCACAGCTTTGATTAACTTTGGACTTTGTTTTTCACTAAATTAACTGAATTTACATAACAGGGGACAACCATGTATAGGTAGACTCATCTTTGAGGTTGTGAGTGTAGACGTGTGTATATGTATAAACAGAGGACAGGAACAAGGGGAGATTCTGAAGACATTAGTTTTCAGAATCAGAAATTTCAAATTTGTTATATTGACATTGAAAATCACATCGAGGTGGGCACCAGGGTGACTCAGTTGGTTAAGCATCTGACTCTTGGTTTCTGCTCAAGTCATGATCTCAGGGTCCTAGGAAGGAGCCTTGTGATGGGCTCAGTGCTCAGCTTGGAGTCTGCCAGAGAGTCTTTCTTTCTCCCTCTCTGATAGCCCCTCTCCCAGATCATACTTTGTCTCTTGCTAAAACAAATAAATTAATTAAAAAGAAAGAAAGAAAATCACATCCAAACTACAGAGCTTAAAGACTTTTTATGGGAAAAACAGAAATATGCATGGTTGTAAATACTTCCTGTGAAAATTATATAGAAAGCAGTGTTTTCTTGGAAAAAGCTTGGGGGAGCAGACATGAATATAATGAAAACCACACGGGAAAGCTTGCTGGACAGCTCCCCATCATGGAAACAGATCTGAGAAAACTCAGTTTAGGTTAGAAGAGGACTGCCCTTTTCCATTTTTTAATTATACCTTTGTTATTTATTTATTTATTTTTTTTTTTTTACTGATTTCAGGAAATCTAAAGTGGGCCCAGGCATTCACATCTTTCACAAGCTCCCTAGGCGATTCTGAAGTAGGCAACCGAAGTAGAGAATCACATATATATGTATACACACATGCACATATATTTTATTAAAAAATGATACAATTGCATTGGAAAAAATTTAGAAAATAATTATAAAAGACAATGATTATTCATAATTCTACCATCCAAATTCAACTATCTGTAGCATTTAGGAATATATTTACTTCCAGATTTTTCCTCCCTTGTACAAGAGTGTTGCTATTTTATAAGCAAAATTTTATAGCCATGAGATTATGCTCTACAGGATTTTGAATGAAACTTCTAAGTGGAGGTTCTCGTGGCTTTCTTTGGGAGGTCCTTCCCTATTTACTACAGCTGCCAATTAGGAACATTTATCCCCTTCCTGGACTCTGTGGCCAAGTCATCCCCACCACCCACTCCGGGATTAAGCTCAGGGCTCCTGACTACCTGGCGTTAATGCAATTGTTCTCCCGGAGAGGGCCATACCTTTGTCAGAAAGGCTTGAACTTAAAGTAGCAACCTGGGGGGCAGGTGGCGATCTTAACCTGAATTTATCCGTATTTTCCACTCTGATTTCTCTGTTTATATATGCTAGGGGATATCAAACCACTGCCTGGAATCCCTCGCCTCCCACGAGTTCATGAATCTCTCCCTTTCACTTACACTGCAGGGATATTAAACACATTATTCTGTTTTGACTGAACGCCAGTAAAATTAAATTCCATCTTTCCATCTGCGGCACCACGCAGGGACCACCACCTTCTGGAAAAGGGGAGCAGAGCAATGGAGGAGGGACCCCTTCAGAACACTCATGAACATGCCACTTTCTGCTAGACAAGATGAATTTGCCCCTTCCATGGCATAAATCTCAACATCTGCTCTGTCTTCGCCTCCCAGACACCCTGATAGGTGTAGCCATCTTTAAACCATTGCTAGGAAGCAACATATGGATTGTCAGCAGTGACTGAAGGAGAAAACGACGCAGGGTGGGGGAGGGGCTCCGGCTCTGATCCACCAGCCTTACTGGGATTTTTTAATTTGGTTGAAGTTTCTCCGGGCTTTCCTGGGTGTCCATCTCTCACTATCCCACTGACATGCTTGGCACGAAATTCTGAATTTTCCCTCTTGCCTTTTCCAGCTGTTTCTCACCATTTAGCCCCCTCTCTGTCTCTTACCCTCCAGGAAAAGGAAAGTTAAATGATGTTAATCTGCCAAATATTTCTGATCATTAGGAAGCCATAAAAATTAACATAACCATCAGAGGAAATTAATTGCCAAAGAAGACAAGGTTGGAGCAGGATGGTGAGGATGGGGGGAGGGGTGGGGAGAGGAGCACAGCTGAGGGGCGCTTTGTTCCTTCTTTGTGATTCTGAGCGAGGGGCTGCAGCTGGAGGCGCCCAGGAGGCTCTGCACAGGTCTGCTTCGCCCACATTTAATTATGAGCACAGCCCCAGAATATCAAGTAGTGCCAGTAGTAAAATCCTACAGAGGGATACCCTTAATTCCTGCCTTTTTTTCCCTCCTGCTCCTCTGGGGGAAATTTTTGGTTATTTTTTAATTCTAGTTCAAAATAGAGGTTGGGGTGGGGGAGAAGCCCACGCTGGCCTCCTGCAGGAAATGCCATTAATAATTAATACCCAATAATAATCATATCCATGGGAGACTCGTTACAAGTAACATCTTGACAGACCCATCGATGGATGCCTGTAGCTTTACTTCTTCATCAGCTTACAGGATTGGTTCAGCAGGGATTTGAACACACATAAGCCGTGACAAAAAAAGGATAAATAGCAGGTTTGTTCACGGTAGAGCCTTATTCATCCCTATAGGGTTTTTTTCATTTTAGGTTTATGGCTTGGTGGGGAATTTCCCTTTAATTGGGATTGTAATATGAGGATGGGACCTGTCGACATTTATAAGAGAGATGGGAGGCTAATTCTTCCTAACTTGTTTGTTGTTATTATTACTCCACCAGCTCCTTTAGGGGGCTCTGTATAAAAGAAGCAGACAATCAAAATGGATCAGAGACAAAGTATACCCATGAAAGAAGGAGAAGAGATGTCCAGGCACTGGACTTATCTGGGGTTAGCAACTGCTTGCAAGTCAGATTTGAGAGTGTTTGAAGCTTTACACTCCGCTATTCAGAGCCATTTGTATATTGCATCATTTCACTTCATCCTCACAATAACCTTGTGGGGTGAATGTTAATAAGCCCACTTTCTAGATGAAGAAATTGAGGAAGGTGTGGTTTAGCCATTCAAAGTGATTCCACAGCTCCCACGCAGCAGGGAGGCTGGCTGATTTGCTACTCTTTTCTGCTACTTTGTTACTCTTTTGCACCTAGCGGAGAGAAAGGACTCTGCCCAGTCCCTTAAGCATGGTAGGAGAAGGCGACTGGCCTTTGTAAGGGGGAATTTCCCATTATTCTGCCCTGTGTTCTATAACAGAATTGAGATAGCAGTGCTTCATTGTCCAACAGGTTCCCAGAGAAAGCAAGTAGGGTCAGAGCAGGGAAACAACATCCCACTCAGATGGGTCATCCAAGGAGAATTTAATGTGGAAACCATATGCCAGTGTGTGGCAAGGGCAGATTTAAGGAACCCAGAACAAGTGACAGCAGCCCTGACCACTAGCACCTAATTCTAGGGCAAAAATGCAATGCTCACCTCACTGAAAACCATACAATGCTTCCTTCATCTCGAGGTAGAATTCCTCCCAAAGCAGGCTGTGTGGGGATCTGAAGAACCTCTTCTGGCATTTTGTTTGGAGTTTGTTATTTTTGTCCACCAAGGAGACACACAGACTTGTAAAGTAACCAAAAGCATGTATTTGGTGTCTTAGGGATTGCAATACAGGAAACATAGTGCCCCCCTGCCCCCCAAATCAAAAGTGTGCTCAGAATTGCCCTTGGGGAAAGCAGGCTTATAAAGGCAAAACCTACCAAGTTTACCTAACTTGTTTTGAAAGAATTATGCTTGGCGCCTGCAGAGTTAAACTATCTAATACACCTTTGGCTATTTAGCTAACACATGTTACATCATCTCTATTTTGGTCCAAAGTAAAAGAATGTGTTCCAGAAAGTGATCCAGCTGTATTTGACAAGGTGTTATTGACAAAAATCCAAAGTTCATAGTTTCTGAGAATTGAAATGGGAGACTCACCTGGGCCCCTTTTCTCCTTTTTATCTTTCCATGTTATTTTGAATGACTCCCTTAACAATGCTTACTTCACTTTGGAAACTTCCTTCATATTTGAATTAAGAAAAAATTAGAATAAACAAAGAATACTGAATATAACATAAGAAACCCCATAAACCCGACATCTAAATTTATCAAAAGATATCAATGCATTAATCCATTAGCTCCATATATGCATATATATGTATATTTTTCTTTTCAAAGATTAAAGTTATAATGTAACTGAAGCCCCACCTCCATGACACTCATTCACCCTCCCTCTAACCCTGAGCAATCAGGATGCCAGAGTTGGTGGGGTATCATTAGCAAGCTTTTTATGCTTTTACTACAACTGATATATCTGTAATCATATCTACTATTGCTTTGTGTATTTTGAATTGCAGGTAAATTGTATTTGTATGTACAGTTTGTATGTGAACTGTAAGTATTTGTAAGCAACTTGCTTTTCTTAATTAACATATTTTTAAGTTAATTCATATCATTATAGATACATTGAATTTATTTTATTATCTGAATGTCATTCCACAGTATGCCTGTACTACAGTTTATCCCTCCTTTGTTGATGATATTTAAGTTGTTTTTAATTGTTCTCTGTTAAAGACAATGCTTCAGGGCAGCCCCTCATGCACAGGGCAGGCAGCAGGAGGGAAAAGAAACCGACAGTAATGCTGCAATAAGCATTCATATATATACATATATAATCTACATGAGCACATAATGCAAGAAATTCTCTAGGAGGAGAATCACTGACTTAGAAAGCATTCCTGTCCTTGATTACATTAGCTTCTGCCAAATTGCCTTCCAAGGTGCCAGTTTTTATACTGACTAGCACTGAATGATGGTTCACATTTCTGCACACTGTGGTTTTAATTTACACCTTCTGGTTCTAATTTACATTTCCTTTACTACAAATGAGGTTGAACTTCTTTTTATATGTTTACTGACCACTCATGTTTCCGCATTTATGAACTTTCTGTTCAAATATTTTTCATCCCATTTTTTTCTTGGATAATTTTGATCTTACTCTTTAAAAGAGTGGTTACTATTCTGGTCACTGATTTTTAGATGTGTTACAAATACTTATCTTTTCATTTCCTTCATGACACTTACAGTTGTGCAGAAGATTTTAATTTTAATGTGGTCAAAGTTGTCAATCTTTCTTTTTACCGTTGAGTGCGTGTGTCTATGTATGTGTCTTGTTTAGGAAAGTCCCTTTTACACTGCAGGTTCATAAAGGTGTTTTTCTGTGGTCTCCTCTGAAAGTCAGTTCTGCTTTTCACATAAGGTTTTACATATAGCCAAAACTGATTTTTGTGTGAATGGCATGGGATATATATAATGTATTACATGATCATAACATTATCTGCTAATTACAGTATGCTTGCTCCACTGATTTAAATATCACTCTGAAAAAAAATAATACTGCCCTGTAATATGCTTAGTCCATACAGGCAGGAATTCTTTTCTAACTGTTGCATGGGTGTTTTTTGGTTAACCCTATGCCAGTACCTCCCTGCCTCAGTTAATATATTTTTCAGTAGGCACTGATAAATATGCACATATCTTAATCTTCTTAGATATTCTTGGCTTTTGCTCTGTCATACCGATTTTAGCATTAGTTTATCAACTTTTTCACGGAAACCTCTGGTGTACTTATAGAGTTACCTGGAGATTTTATTTTCATTTAGAAAGAATTTTTATCTTCACATGAGTTTTCCCACCCACAGACATAGCATTATCACAACCGGGATACTGAGATGGAAACAGTCAGGAAACAGAATGCTTCCACTATCACGGGTATCCTCATACTGAGATGGAAACAGTCAGGAAACAGAATGCTTCCACTATCACGGGTATCTTCATGCTGCCCTTTTTTACCCATGTCCCTTCTCCCTCACCTCCCCTATCTTTCCTTCCTTGGTCCTTCACTTCCAGCAACTGCTAATGGGGTCTCCGTTTCTATAATTAGTTATTTCAAGATTATCATATAAATGAAAGCATACAGGAGGTAACCTTTTAGGACTGGCTTTTTTCACGAAGTATAACTCTCTGGAAATTAATCCAAATTGTTCCATGTAACAATCATTTGTTCCTTTGCTTTGCTGCATAGTATTCTATGGTATAGATGGAGGAGCCAGTTTGTTTTATCACCAGCTCAGGGACATCTGGGTCGTTTCTAGTCTTGAACATTTATGAATAAAGCTAGCATATTCGTGTACAAGTTTGTATGGGAATATAAATTTTCCTTTCTCTGGAATATACGCCCAGGCATGCAAGTGCTGGACATAGGGAAGTTACATGTTTAGTTTTTAAAGAAACTGCCACATTGTTTTCCAGAGTTGCTGGGTATCATTTTATTCCCACCAGCAAATAGAAGAGTGATCCAATTTCTCTGCAACCTCTCCAACATTTAGTGTTATCACTATTTTTCAGCTTTGCCGTTTTGATAGGTAGTTTTGCTCTCTCACTGTGTTTCTAATTTGCATTTCCCTAATGTCTAATGATACCCAACATTTTAAGTGTTTATTTGTCATCCACATACTTTTTTTAGTGAAAAATCCTTTTTCATATATGTTGCCCATTTTCTAATTGGATTGGCTGGGTTTTTAAAAAGTTAATTAGTTAATTTATTTATTTATTCATTTTAGTCTTGAGAGTTCTTTCTATATTATAGATACTAGTCCTTTGATGGATAGATGATCTGATAATATTTTTTCTCAATATATAGTTTGTCTTTTCATCTGGAAAGATGAAAAGATGTCATCTTTTTTTTTTTTTAAAGATTTTACTTATTTATTTATTTGTCAGAGAGAGAGAGAGCCAGCACACACGCAGGCAGAGTGGCAGGCAGAGGCAGAGAGAGAAGCAAACTCTCTGCAGAGCAAGGAGCCTGATGCGGGACACGATCCCAAGACTATGGGATCACAGACTTGAGCCAAAGGCAGGAACTTAACCAATTGAGCCACCCAGGCATCCCTTGTCTTTTCATCTTCTTAACAAGGTCTTCTACGGGGCAAAAGTTCTTGTTTTTTGTTTTGTTTCACATATGTCCAATTTCCCCAGCACTATTTGTTAAAAGAGGGATTTTCTATTCTTTGCCATTGAGCCACATGTCTTTCCTTCCCCCACACTCTTCTGAACACTTCAACTTGAAATCAGGAAGAGTGATTCCTTCCACTTACTTCTCTATTCTCAAAATTGTTTTAGCTAGCATAATTTTTTGTTTGTTTCAGTTTTTGGTTTTATTTTGTTTTTGCTTTACTTTCCATATAAATTTTATTTTACTTTATTTTCCATATAAATTTTAAAATATTTTTTCTATATCTACAAAACAGTCTGCTGGAACTTTGATAGGAATTGTGTTAAACCTGTATGTCGTTTGGGGAGAACTGACATCCTTATTATACTAAATCTTCTAAACCATCAATATAGTATATTTCTCCACTTTTTGGATCTTTGATTTCTTTCATCAGCATTTTGTAGTTTTTCAGCATACCAGTCCTAGACATATCAACACTTGTGAGGTTTTTTTTTTTTTTTTTTAATTATATGTTTATCTACATCCTTGCTGAACTCACTATTAGTTTTAGGATTTTTTTTTTTTTTTTTAAGTTTCTTTGGAAATCTCTAGGTATATGAGCACACTATCTGCAAATATACAAATAAAGAAAATTTTATTTCCTCCTTTCTAATATGTAGGTCTTATCTTTTTCCTGTTTTTTGGTGTGTTAATTGAACACTTTCTTTAGAATTGTATCTTGATTTATCTACAATATGGGGGCGGCTTATCTCTTTGTATAGTTTGTGTGTGTGTGTGATTGTTCCAAGTACTGCATTATATATAAATAGCATCAAAGTTCTCTGGTGCTGACATTTTACCAATTGGAGTAAAATACAGAAGTCTTATTTCTTTTCATGTCTCTTTAAATCCCCCAATTATAAATGTCTTAATCATTTCCTCTACATATATTTAGAACCAACTCAGGCTGTTAAACTTCTGCTTGAGCTGTTAAATACTCTTCAGAAAACTCAAAGGAAGGAGCATGTATTGTATTTACCCATGTTTTACTCTTTCTGTTATTATTTCTTCCTTTTTGATATTTTAAGATTCCTTTTTTTAATGTTTCCTGACAGGAAAGTTTTTTTTATTCATAGTCTTAAGGGAGGGGAGACCTTCTTGTGAAAAATTCTCTTAGTTTTCCTTTATCTGAGAGTGTCTTTGATTCTCTCCTCCTTCCAGAAAGGTATTTTTACTGGATATGGAATTCTGGGCCGACAGCTATTCTCTTTAGGCACTTAAAAAATGTCATGCTGAAGGGCGCCTGGATGACTAAGTGGATTAAGCGTCTGACTCTTGATTTCAGCTCACGATCTTGGGGTCGTGAGATCCAGTCCTGTGTTGGGGGCCACATTCAGCATGGAACCTGTTTGAGATTCTTTCTCTCCCTCTGCCCCCTCACCTTTGCTCTCTTAATTAAGTAATTAATTAATTAAATCCTTAAAAAAAAAGAGAGAAAAATGCTATGCCAATTCGTCTGACCTCCACGCCTTTTAATGGGAACTCCACTGTCACTGAAATTGCTTTTCCCTCATAGGTGAGATGTTGCTTCTCTCTTGCTGCTGTCAGTATATTTTTCCTTTGTCTTTGGTTTTTAGAAGTTTGACCATGATGTGTCTGGGTTCAGATTTCTTTTCAGTTTATCCAGTTTGGGATTCATTCAGTTTCTTGATTCTGTTTTATGTTTCCTGCCAAATCTGGAAAGTATTCATCCATTATTTCTTCCATGATTCCTTCACGACACTCTGTTTCTCTTCTCTGCCCCGTTGGAGCTTTTGTTATAGTTCCACATGTCACCAAGGTCCTGTTCATTACTTTTTTCAGTCAGTTTTTTCTCTGTGGTTCAGATTAGATAGTTTCTTTCCTTTTTTTTTTTTAATTTATTTATTTATTTGACAGGCAGAGAGGCAGGCAGAGACAGAGAAAGGGGGCAGCAGGCTCCCCGCTGAGCAGAGACCCTGATGTGGGGCTCGATCCCAGGACCCTGGGATCATGACGTGAGCTGAAGGCTCAGAAGCTTTAACCCACTGAACCACTCAGGTGCCCCAGATTAGATGATTTCTATTCAATCTCAAGTTCACTTATTTTTTTCCTTATCTTCTTCCATTCTGCTGTTGAGCTTATGCACTGAGATGATAATGATGTTGATGATGATCATGATGATGATTTTGGAGGGCTGAACAAGAGAGTATGATGATTTTAATTACATTTTAAGACCACTCTGGTTGCTACAATGTGAGAAGCCAGAAGTAGAAGGAAGAAATGATGATGGTTTAGACCATTCAGCTAGCAGTGGAGATGGCATAAAATGGTAGGGTTTGAGATATATTGTAAAGGACATCTGATAAAATTTTCAGATGGATTGGATATGTAGTATAAGAATAAGGGAGAAATCAAGATTAACTCTTAGGGATTTGTCCTGGGTAACTGAAGAGTGGTGATGATTTTTCTTTTTCTTTTTTTTTTAAATACTGGGAGGAAGTGAGTTGGGAATGAGAATAGGGAGCAAACAGTATTCAATGGACTTCTTGACTTTAAAGCGTTTCCTAGACATCTGAGTGTATATATTGAGGAGGTAGCTAAATGTATATATATCTCAAGCAAAGAAGAAGGTAGATTTTGGAAATTTTAAATATAGGAATCATTAGTGTGCTCTGTATTTCATCAAATTGAAGGCAATATTGATTATAAGATGTATCCTTAAGCAAAACAAAACAAAATAAACAAAATACCCTACAACTGGAATTTTTTAAAAAACTAGTTACCTTAAAAAATAAAGCCCTACCAATTTAGCTATGATATCGTAACTTAGTAATAGTCCTCTCTGATGCATGAATTGGTCACACCTCTAAGTTGCTTAAATTTTTTTTTTTTTTCAAAGCATTTGGTGACTTCTGCTGTCGCCACTTGCATTAATAAAAATGTGATAGGGGCACCCGGGTGACACAGCCAGTTAGGCGTCCCTTGGTTTTGGCTCAGGTCATGATCTTAGGGTCCTGAAACTGAGATCAGCAGGCTCTGTGCTCAGTGTGGAGTCTGCTTGAGACTGTGTCTCCCTTCCTCCTCTCTCTCTCTCAAATAAATAAATAGATAAACAAACAAATAAATAAATAAATAAATGTAATAGGTAAACTCTTTGTAGATATTTCAGGAACAAAATATAAAAGACTTCCTCTTGAAGGAGGAGCTTCTTTATGAATTCTTTATGGAGATTCTTCATGAATCTAAAGATTCATCAAGTGGTTGGTGGTTGTTTTGAAGAAAAAATTTTGTGTTCTTTCACAGTGCTCTATTTCCATGCTTTTCTGTATATATATAATAATAGTTTTCCTTCAATGACAAATCACGTATTAATTTTCAGATTCATTTCAACTAGCATTCAACCCAATACGTGTGGAGCCATTGAGCCATATGTTTCTACTGAACGGTGTTAATATTAAGAACAACGACCAAGTTCTCACGGTGCAGACAGTGAAGGACTAAATCCGGACCTCTGTCTGGATGATGGCAACTATTTGAGGAGGCATCCCTTTCCAGAGATGTAAAAGGTGAAACCATTCATACTTAGATTTGAGGAAACGTGCAAGTATTTCCACCCTGGGGAAAATTGAGGTCACACAGTCAAAATGTCAGTAGAGGTGAGCTCTGAGGTCAGAGTCCTGGGATAACTCAGGAGAAGAGTGGAATGGAGCAGCAGTGATATAGGAGGGAAACAAGCGGTGTGGTTTCTGACAAGGCAAGGAAGAGAGGAAAATACAGATGAGGACTGAGGCTTGACCGCTGGCATTGGAAATGCAGGAATCTTCGGCAACTTTAACAAGGATCATTTCTTAGGCAGGTGGGAAGAATCACCTGAGGGAAAGGGGATTAAGAGAAGGGGAAGTAAGAGAGTAAAAGACACCTCCTCCAAAGCTGGCGTGTGTCGGTTTTTACTTGTTTGTTTGATTTTGTTTTGTTTTAATAAAAAGAAGCAGGGAAAACAATAGGAGTAGTTAGAAGGCAACAGGAGATTAAAAGAGGTTTTTTCTACTGAGAGATTCAATGGTATATTTATATGCTAATAACAATAACGGAGAGAGAAAACTTGCAGAGGAAAAGAAGGAGCAATGCCCTTTCTCAGACATGCAGAGGAAGGAAGGAGAGATGCCCTTGTTCAGACAAGAAGGACTAGGATCTGGTATCATTTAAGCCTCTGGAGAATGCCCACCTTGTGTAAGTATTTATATGTCTAAATCTCCTAGGCTCAGAATTCCTTTATGGCTGGACTCATGCTCCATTTACTTTTTCATAACCAGTTCAGGCAGAAGAGCAGTGTTCACTCAGTGTTTGTTAGTGTGCACTTGGGAGGCTGATTAGATTTGGACCCTGAATCAGACACTTTCCAGCTGTGTTTTTGAGAAATTGAATCTGAAATTTTCTATGCCTCAGTTTCCTCATACATAAAATGGGCATACTAGTCTTACTTAACTGTTGTGACAAAGTATGAATCCCTTGGGGAGCCTGGGTGGCTCGGTGGGTTAAAGCCTCTGCCTTCGGCTCAGGTCATGATCCCAGGGTCCTGGAATCGAGCCCCGCATCAGGCTCTCTGTTCAGCAAGGAGCCTTCTTCCTCCTCTCTCTCTGTCTCTGTCTGCCTTTCTGCCTACTTGTGATCTTTCTCTGTCAAATAAATAAGTAAAATCTTAAAAAAAAAAAAAAAGTATGAATGCCTATAAGGTGCTTAGAATAGTATCTGACATGTAACAAGTGTGCAGTAAATGATAGCTACTGTTACCTAGTATATAGAACTTAGCACACTGTATGGGTTCTGTGAGTGAAGGAATGATTGAATGAATAATGTTACTTTAAAACATCTTTAGGGGGCGCCTGGGTGGCTCAGTGGGTTAAGCCGCTGCCTTCGGCTCAGGTCATGATCTCAGGGTCCTGGGATCGAGTCCCACATCGGGCTCTCTGCTCAGCAGGGAGCCTGCTTCCCTCTCTCTCTCTCTCTCTGCCTGCCTCTCTACCTAACTGTGATCTCTCTCTGTCAAATAAATAAATAAAACCTTTAAAAAAAACACAAAAAACATCTTTAGGGGCGCCTGGGTGGCTCAGTGGCTTAAGCCTTTGCCTCCGGCTTGGGTCATGATCTCAGGGTCCTGGGTTCGAGCCCCGCATCGGGCTCTCTGCTTAGCAGGGAGCCTGCTTCCCCCTCCCTCTCTGCCTGCTTGTGATCTCTGTCTGTCAAATAAATAAATAAAAATAAAAATAAATCTTTATAGTTTAATTATTTCCTAGTACAGCTCTCTCTGTGCCAGCTTTGAACTCTGTTCTCCCTGCAGCTATGGTTAGTTAACCCCCACCTGCAGACTCAGCTCCTGCTGGTCTCCTGAGATCAATTCGAACCTTTAGGAAGAAGGATTTCAAGGGGTTTGGGCGGATGTTTAATTCTGACCCTGTGCCCCATTTATGCAAACTAAGGGGGCATCTGCCCATTTTTCTTGTGTTCAGGACACTCTCTTTCTTAGAAATTCTTGCCTCTCTGACTTTTTTCATGTCTGTTTCTCTTTCTCCTCCTTGACTGTATAATCTGGGCTTGCTTTTGCTGTGCTTCCAAGATTGTAAACTCTGCTTAGCTCCATGCATGACTTTGGAATGGGCATTAAGTTCCCAGGGCTCCCCTATAATTAATGTTCATAATTAGTGTAAATATGCTGCAGAGATTTGCAGCACAATATGCCACATGTGGACCTAATTGGGACCAAAGGACTAGTAGCCCCAATTCTGAAGCCTTTAGGATAAGGGAATTAGAAGCATCTAAAGGGTTCTAAGGGAGCTAATAAGGCACAGAGAATTAGGTAATTAATGGATCTAATGCTGTCCTGGAAATGTTGTAAAAGGCTTCTCACCAGCCCTACACCTCTGAAGGCAAATTTTCTGATGTGAGATGATTCTTCATTCCTTTCCAGTTTGTAGGGGTTTCCCTCTGGGGGGACATCTAGGGAGAGTATAGCTTTGGTTTGCATTTCCTTTTGCCTGTGGTCTTGGAAGACAATTAAAACTTTAGCAGCAAGGTGCCATGGAGTGGAGTATTGAAGCAATTACCTGGACAGTCCAAGGAAGAAGGAAATCTTTATTTCTTGGCTTAGATTATGCTGAATGGCTTTATTTTTGTGAATCGGTCTGTAACGTAACCATCCAGAGGGTATAAGGCACATAACAGGAATCCATTAAATATTTGCTGGATAATTGACTCCTTAAAATATCAATTAATATTAATAGTTTTTAATAATTCTAGTTTGCACCTAATTTTCATCTCTTGGCTTAGTGAGTTAATGAGCAGAAATAGCAAGTCCAAGTTCCATACCCCAAATGGGCCTTAGCTTACCCAGCTATGGAAGAGAATTTGGCTTTTACTAGATAGTTGTTTGTAAAACTTTGGGGGATTTGTTTGTTTGTTTGTTTCTTGTTTTTATGACTTACCAGTCAATGTTGCACCTTTAATCTTTTCTTAATCTGAGGAGTTTAAACCTGATACAACAATGACCTTCAAATTTGGTGGGGGTGCTGAGGATGGGGCAGGGAATCAGGCCACTGGTTTGCCTCTCAAAGATGAATTAGTGTGTTGATTGATTGTTGTTTTGGTTATCTAACTGGTTAGTGAAGGACTGCTTCCAGACCCTTTCTGCCTGCAGGCAGGAGACTGGCTTCCATGTTCAAGACCTTCTGGATTTCTTGACATTGGTGACTCTGAAGTATGTTTATTACCCCCAAGTCCTTCGGTCTTTGCTCAATAACTTGCACAACTTGGAAGCTAGAGATTTCCCAGCCAAGAACAAGATGCAGGAAAGAAACAGGATGATGGTGACGGACAGAGAAGTGTCTGCATTTTGAGGTTGTTGTTGTTGTTGTTTTTTTAAATTTTCTATTGTTCATGGGAAAAAATGACAAAGCTTCAGAAATCACAAGCCTGAGCTTATTTACTTCGTGATTTTTGCATTGTTCCCTTAGCTACACTGTACCTTGTTTTGGCCAGCTGGGAAAAGAATGATTACTATAACTCACAGGATATTAGTGAGAATCATATGAAATGCATGTGAAAAATTTTTTAAATTACTAAACCGCTTACAAATATGAGGCCAGAAATATCTGTGATAGGAGGAAATCTGTGAGTGGAGAAAATCACACTGTGGAGAAATCCCAGCGCCAGAAACTCAGAAAATTAATTCCATCAAAGAACTTGGCATGGCACCATCCATGCCCTAACTTACAATGAACCAAAAAGAAAGAATGTAGGATCCAATGTGAGAATGAATTCTGTACCAGGTGGCCACCTAGCACCTAGTCCTGGATTAGCCCAAAGTATAGCTAGCAGCAAAGTCATACCACAAGCCTTTAACAAAAGCAAAAACTGTGTTACACAACAGGTAAAGGGTCATCTCCTCTCTGTTTTTCCCCAATACCACCTGTCAGAGCATTGCCTGGGCTAACAGGGCCTAGGCCTGAGGAGTCCCCTCTAGCCTGGGCCAGCGCCCAGCTTCTTCCTGCCACGGCACAGTTACAGACTGCTAGACTCAAGATGGGTCCTGGGGAAGGACCATGTGCTGTACATGCAGCCTAAATCTCCACACACCCCTCCCCACCATGCCCTAATGTTTCCAAGTAATAGAAAGAGCTGATGGGTTTGAAAAGAATTCAGTATATCAGCTCTGTGGGGAGGGTTTGTGCTATGGTGAGTGCTATGAAATGTGTAAGCCTGACGATTCACAGACCTGTACCCCTGGGGGAAAATAATTCATTATTTGTTAATAAGAATAATTAATAATAAAAAAAATAAATCAGCTCTGCTTCCTACGAGCTGTGAGGCCTTGAACAAATCATTTAACCTTTCTGACACTTAAATTTCTCTAAAATTTTCTCCACATGTGGAAAATAAAACCTCCCTCCTGGATTTGCTGTGAGATACTTAGATCACTGTGAGGGATTTAATGAATGTGGACTTCCTTCGCGGCGCTCTCCCCTGTTTGTTGGCGGAGGGGACCCGTTGGCACGGGTATCCTGTGTCTTCCCATTTCCTTCCCTTTCCCCTCTGGATGACAGAAATAGACACCCAAAGCCAGTGCTCCCCAGTTATCCCAACACCTCAGCCCCTTTGGTTTTGTTCTCACTGAACATAGGGCAGAAATCACAGGACCGAACGCTGTCTGAGAGCTCAGAATCAGTACAAAGACACTGTGCCCCAGGCCCAACAAGCCTTGAAAGAAAGAGACGGACTGAGGGAAGATGGGAGAGAGAATGCACAAACAGGCCTACTTTGAGTGTGTCTGGAAGGACTTGGAAGCAAAGAGAAGCTGGGGAGGAAGCCTAATCACAAAGAACCTAAGGGGGTGAGAGAGGCAGACAGAAAAAAACTGAGCTCAGTATCTGTTGTAGTCGATCAAGCATGTCCTAGGCAGCCACCCAACTGCCACTGGGTGCTAGATGCAAAGACGGAGGGCACTCGGTCTCATCCCTCTCTGTCCAGTAGTGCGTGCCGTGTAAGGGAACGGCGCTCTTCTGCTTCTGTCCAAGAAGGCAGCTCCGCGCCCCTGGGGCTCTGGAGCACTTGAGGGGTGGCTGGTGTAGGGGAAGAACTGCCTAATTTCATGTTATTTACATTAATTTAATGTAAATAGCTGAATGAAGCTGGCGGCTGCTGTATCAATAATCTGTCCTTGTTACTGTGAACAGGAATCTGTGGTTACTACAGACACAGGTTCCTGAGAGCTGGGAGAGGTTAACGGAAGATGGTTTTAATCCACCGGCTCTGGCTTCTGGTGCTAGCCAAGTCCCGGAAGCTCTTGCCCTTACCTAACCGGAGTGTGGAAAGGTGGGGATGTACTGGATGTTTCCAAAGCCAGCCAAATGGAGAATGCGCCCCACAGACCTCCATATGGAAGCCCCACTCAAGGACGCGGGCTAGGTTTCCTTCAGACAAGCTGTAGCCGCCTCGGGGTTAAGAATGTCCTCCTAGAGGGTGTCTGCCTGTTGTCGCTAGAGAAGTAGGCTGAGGGAAAAGTCCTGCTGAAGCGGTGGGAAAAACAATCCATAAACCGGCTGCTGATCCATCACCATCTGCCTCTTTTGTAAGAGGATTCTTAGTACAGAGCCAATCCTTCAAAATCTCTCCCCCCCCACTTTTTTTTTTTTGTTGTCTCCGAGGCCCATCAATGGCCATTTATCTCTGAGCCTATCATTTCCAGAGCCCAAGGAAAAAAGAGTTCAGAATTAAAGTAGGATTGTGAAGACAACCAAGAGAAAGGATCGGCTACATACTTCCTGCTTGCAGTGTTGCTGATTATTGGGTGGTACCTACTACAATAAGGTTGTTCTCTACATTGCAGGACCAGACACCTCCACGGAGGCAAAGAAACCACAGAGCGCACGCAAGGCGGCTTTTGTAAATGCCACCCAGTAGTGCCTTCTTCAGTTCTGTGTCCAGATCTCCCCCCGTGGTTTCTGTCCTCGCAGGTTCTGACCATCTACCGTTAAGTAAGGCAGAGACTTTGAGAACCTCTTCCCCACCCCCAGGTCAGGTCTACAACGAGTCTTATTCCCTGGATCCTAAGGACTTCCTCCATTTCCCTCAAGTCCTATCACCCCAATCTTAACCTTCCCTGCAGCAAGTGACTAGCCCTAATGCTGAGTAGTTCAGGGATTCTGCAAGCGCACTTCAACTTGTGCTGAAGCTTGACATTTGGTGGTTTGATACATTGGCATTTGGCTACAGAAAGTCCCAGTGCCTGATCCCAGGGACTGGCCATAGCTGAATACTTCAACTCCTTGTCTGTGACATTGAATCGCTAAAGGTCACCAGCAGAGACAAAATGAATCATCCCTTGTGCCTTTAAGACATACTTTCCAACTCATTATGATAAGATGTCTGTTACATTTTTTTGTCCCTCTCTGTAGAGATTAAGCCTCATGTGTGTTATCTGCACTAATGAACCACTTGCTCTTGTATGTTGTTTTCTAGATGGTTTGTCACCGAGGCTGTCCTGTCCTTTAAAGCCCCAGTGACAGTGAGCTGTTGACAGAGTATTAGAAGGAGCTCAGATCTTTAAAGCCAGGGATGTGACAGAGAATTTTTTGCAGTTTCCCGATCTCCACAGTCTCTGTGCTCTAACACGATTCCATTAAATCATAAAGATTAGAGCTTGTCAAGCCCTTAGCATCTTTCCTCTGATTTGCAAAAACGAGTGGGGGATTTGTTATTAATTCTTGTTGTTGCAGCTACAGAGCCGGCACCATTAACCATAGCTAAGCCATTAACCTGATTGGTATTAATCAGAAGTATCCCATGAGTCATATTGGTTGGAGAGGCCTGGATGTTTTTCAGTAAAGGGGCTTTGTGGAATCAAATGAGAATTGATTGATGATCCCAGAGTACATGTATCCGGCTAAGGAATCAGCCACATTCTGGGTATCTCACTTCAATGAAGGCACTGTCCTGTCTGAATGCAAAGAAGGCAAGTGGTTTAACTGACCATCACAAAGACAGTCTGTGCTTTGAGTTATTCCTCTACAGTGGAATGGGATAGACAGAGAGAGAGAGGCTGGGAGAGAGAAAGAGAGAGAGAGAGAGAAATTAACCAGCCCACAGAAGGTAAACAAATGACAACTTCAGCGTTTTGTGCTCTTGAAAGAGGTCCTTCTGGAGGACTTTGGCACAGAGATGCTACTAAGTCCTCACCCCTGCAGAATTACCCCCAAGGGTTCCCATAGACTGCATGGCCCCTGTGTTTGAGGCAGGGTCAAGGAGCATAGTCTCCAGCCAAGGCACAGAAAGGAGTTGAGGAGTCCAGTAGAGGATTAAGTCGATGACCTTGGTGTCATTGGCTCCATGCTTTAATTCACTGAGCTAACCAGACACCGATGCTCTGAAAAGCTGAATGAACTCTCTAGAAAAAGTCAAAACAAAAAAGAATTCCTCATAGTTTTCAAATTCCATTTCCTAGTTAATCTTCTTAAACATTTTTGCTGAATGGTTATCCTAAAAAAATACTGTCATGTCTAGGCCACCAGAAGAACTTAGATATTTCGGGGGCACCTAGCTGGCTCAGTTGGTCAAGCTTCTGCCTCCGGTTCAGGTCATGATCTCAGGGTCCTAGGACTGAACCCTGCATCTGGCTCCCTGTTCTGAGGGGAGTCTTCTTTTCCCTCTGCCCTCTCCCCCCACTGTTTATGTGAGCTCTCTTTCTTTCTGTCTCAAATAAATAAATAAAATCTTAAAAAAAAAAACTTAGATATTTGGATAACTAACCAGATTATTAAATAGTGTTTACACTGGATACCATAAGGGTTGTTTAAGTTGGGGGGAAAAATGGAATTATATTAAGAGTTTCCTAGTAACTTAATGCCAACTAATTTGTCCTTCTCCACACTGCCCAAATAGAGATGATAAAAATTCAGAAGGAACCAAGGCAAAATATGGCTGGCTGTGAATTCCTAAAGACAATTCTCCCTCTAAGAACTGTTCAAGGGAGTTTAGATTTTTTTTCTGGTCGAATACATCCCGTTTTAAGGAAAGGACTTGAGGAAACTTATGGAAATACACCATATAATATATGGAAAAATATACACCTGTAGTACAGTTTGAAAATTCAAGTATGTGTGGAATTTCCATAAAGTAACAAACCAGCATAGGAAAATAAAATCAAATCAAGAATAGAATTAGTATGTATACTAGAAACCAGGAGGTCCTGCAGAGTTACCAAAGGCATTTTAAAAACTTGGTTGCTCAACTGAATTAAGAATCACAATTTTCATAAAAGACAAATGTTCATCCCCTAGAAACTGCATAAGGGTTCCTGATACAAAAACTCAAATAAAAGGTGTGCCAAGGTTTCTACTAAAGGGAATGAGCATATTATGATAGAGCAAATGAAGTCTTTACCCGTGACATCCTTAGGAGGATGTAAGAACGAACACTTTGTGGCTATTGCTTTTAGTGTTGATGATACAGGTCATGTAACACTGATTGTTCATTCCACTTAGTGACACATAACATGTACTACTTGGACTGTAGATTAAGGTTTCTTGTGCTCAGGTCTTGACCTTTTATCTAAATTCTGTCTCTCCTTAGAGCAAAGGTTAAATGATATTTCCTGAAACATATAGCACAGACCACTGAACACAAAAGGTTTCTCAAAAATGTTAGATTAATCAAGTTATCGACCAATGGACAAAGATATGAGACATCTATCATATTGTCTGTTCAATGCCTCCTTGTTTTTTATTAAATACCTTCAAATTCAAAGCCACAGTCCCTATTCACATGGTTTCAATGGGTGTGGCAGCCACGTTCAAACATTGAGACCCCAAACCCTTCACTGAATACAATGATTTGTGGGAGGGTAGTGATCTAGAGGCACATACTAAAATCTTTACCTTTGGGAATTCGGAACTGAGACCAGGTTAGTCTAGTTAGTCTGAGTTAACTTTTCAATTATAAGTCATAATATTGGCCACTCTTGATATTATTGAGAAGATTTTATGCTCTGAACATGTTAAACTGATCAGTTCTGTGGGAACCAGAGAGAAGAAAGACTCACAGATGCAGGAAAAAGGAAGAAATGAGAGACAGAGAGAAAACCTTGGCCATTTATACTCAGTGCTTCATTCTCTGAATAAAATCCCTTGGTTCCATTAGATATGTGTGTATCCATATGATAAATATCATGTTTTTGTTTTAGCTCATTTAATGGGCATCTGCTATTCTCAACCAGAAGTGTTAACTAATATAGCAAATCATAATAATCTAATTTGCCAGTGATATTTGTTCTCACATTCAAATAAATATTTATTGAACACATACTATGTGCCAAGGTATATTCTAGGAGTTTGAGGTGCATCATCGAACAATAGACACAAAGATTCCCGCACTGTTCTATAGCATACAACCTCTCCCCATGCTTTTTCCAAAGAAATGGATGATGTTTATCGAGAGGACAGTGTCCAGCTGTATTAGTATAGTTGTTTTTAAGCACTAAAAAGCTGAACAAATGAAAAAGAGACTTGACCTAAAAGGATCAAGAAGGGAGAAGCTACCAAAACTTCTTGAGTTTGATAGATAGAATATTCAAAGTTGTCTAAAATAGTGCTTTTCAGACTTTAGTATGCATGATAAACACTTGTAGAGATGTTAAAACATAGCCTGATCTATTCCCCGAGATTCTCATTCACAGATCTGGTGTGTGGGGATTGGTGGTGAAGAATTTGTATCTCTAACAATATTCTAGGTGATGACAAGTGCTACAGACCCACTCACCAACCATCAGTGGTCTACAGAATGCATGAACATGGCTTCATAGGTAAATTCTACGAAATGTTTAAAGAATTAACACCAGTCTTTCACAAGTATTTCCAAAAAAAGCACAAGAGGAATGTACTTCCAAATGCCCATCAGTGATGATTGTCTAAAGGCAGTGTGGTACTCCCATACCACGGAATATGACTCAACCTTGAAAAAAAAAATGAAGTAATGACACCTGCCAAAACATGGAAGGACCTTAAAAATGTGAAGCTAAGTGGAAGGAGTCCATCACAAAAGGCCATGTATTATATGATTCCACTTAAATGAAATGTCCAGAATAGGCAAATCTGTAGAGACAGAAAGCAGATTAGTCAGGATAGAAGAAGGGTGAAGGATGGGAAGATACAGCTCATGGGTTTCTTTTGGAGGGATGAAAGTGTCCTGAAATTAGATAGTCCACATGGGTAGGTAACTAAATAAACGACAACCCACTGAACTGTATACTTCTAAAGAATATGTAAATCATATCTCACAAAGTTATTATTAAAATCTAAAAAATGGCATGCATGAGCCACCTTGGGATCAACAATGGGCTGGCATGTCCAGTAAACTAGCAGTTACTGGAGTGGCCTAAACCTAATGGGAGAATCCTTGGGATGGATGTTAAAGAGAGAGAATATAATCTAGAATCTTACCTTATAAAATCCCTTTAATTCTGAATAAATAGATGACTAAAAAGATTGTGATTTTAAGGTTATACTTACATTACAGTATCGCTGACAACTAACGTATATCGTGTTTTTATCTCATGATTTCTCTCGGTGATAGAAACTAGTATCTTCCCACTTTTGACATTTCTTATAGGTAATTTATGACCCCTACTATGTGCATGATAAAAATAGAAATAAAGCTTTCATATGGACCCTGGTGAATTAGACTTCTAATATAACATGTTAACTTCTGTGCCTCACATATACAAAGAAAAGAATCATAGGAACATAGCACATTGACACTGTGGTAGGCTAAGAAGCAAATCCTATATCACAGAGGAGTACCGATGTGGAGGGAATAGCACAGCCACTGATTAAAATTAGGGGCTCTGGAGCCCGACTTCCTGCATATGGAACCGTGGAACCTGGCTCTGCCACTTACTTGTGGTGTTAGCTCCTCAATTGTCTCATCTGCAAAATGGAATTAACAATTACACCTACCTACAATTTAGGCTTGCGACGATGAGTCAATGACTTATTATCTGTAAAGCACTGGGAGCAGATGCCTAACACAGAGTACATACTAGATGAGGGTTTGTTAGTAAATCCCTAGAGTCCAATTTGGATAATTTTTCCATAAAGGTGTCTATTTGGGAAGTCGATGCTCTCGCAAATGGGGTGACCCTTCCACACTGTCCCCCTTTCTCGGATGATTTCTATTTTGTTAATCATGTAGACAAACTCTTAATTAGACTAGTCTCTATTTGAGACTTAACAGAAGAGTGGAATTGATCTTGACACATAGGAATATAATCACTGGTGCACTGATTTCCATATAAAATATATTTAACACTGTATTCTATCTCTTAAAGAACCATTAAGGAATATGAAAGATTTGTCTTTTCTCTGATGTAACTTCAAAAATTTTTCTCCCCATAAAAATATGGTTTAAGATTTATGTGTACTAAACTCTAATTCATTTAATCTTCAAATAGGCAATATAATCTCCATTCTACAGAGGAGAAAGCCTAGTCTCAGGGGATTGAAGTGACTCCTTTGCAAAGGGGGTAGAGACAGGATTTAAATCCGGGGAAGTAGGACTTTAATTTGAATGCTCTTTGCAGTCTCATACATTCCTGCTGCACCTGGTGACTTATCATACAAACACTGCTGACTTTTTTACTTGTATTTGTATTTTTTTCATCTTTGCCTTTTAATTGCATTTATTTATTTATATTTTTGTGCCATATATATTCTTGGTGGTAAATTCCTTAATTGTAAAATATTTCACTGATTTGCCTCCTCTAAGCTGTAGAAGGAAACAATTAAACAAAACAAAAACATGGTAGAGAGGTTGCGAAATCCTGCCCTAAAACTTGCTACCCTCCTGTGCCAGGCAGAGAGAGAAGAGATATGGCGATTCCCAGGGTGTCTTCTGAAGCTTTTGCAAGCCAACCAGCAGCAGTCCCTGCCTCAAAGCTCACTTCTCTTGACTGCTTTTGGGGACCAGCTGGATACTTGTCAAGCCTGAGTGATTGACCCAGGTCATTCATTTGCCTCTCTTCAAGGATGCGAAGGCCCTCGTGCCTTATCTAGAGACATTAAAGAAGGCTGCTTGACGTTGGACATCAAATTGATTTCATGCCAAGATCTCAGTCAACCACGGGTGACAACCATTGACGTGTCAAAGGCTTACAAGAAAAATAAACATGTCTGATGCAAAGAGTCCTTTGTTTTTGATGCCAGGTTGAATTACGCACCTTCTCTCAGATCTGACACTGGCTGTGCCTGTTTGCTGGGAGGCAGAGTGGAGGCATGTAGGGTCTCAAATGGGAATGTCAGGGAAGGGCAAAGGACAGCTAATTCAAAGGTGGGTGCAAATTTAGGGCTGGGAGAGAACCCTCATGCTCTCTCTATCCCTCCTCTTCCTTTTCCAATTCCACCCTTTAGAACCTAACTCATCATTCTCGGGCTCCTGATTCTGAATGCTGGAAGTCACTTAACTTGTCTGTTCTCCCCAGAGAGCAAGCCTGCTATTTAGAAAGGGCTTAAAACCCCTGCAATATTCCTCTCTCCAGCCGTGTCTGCTCAAGGTGACATCTGTCTTAGAACAAGCATTCCTAGCAGGCATCCCAGCTGTCTGGGCTTGGCTAAAAGTGGGGGTGGTCCACAGTAGAGGCTTGGTGGGTATTTCTTCTCCTTCCTAGCCTGAGGGATGCATAATCACTCCTCTGATGTTTCCTAGCTTCCTGGTTTCCCTGAAATCTTTTCATCCAGCTGTGTTTACTTTTTTTTTTTTTTTTTTTGTATTCTGTCTGAAGAAGACTGAGAATTTGCATAATTAAGAATGACCTGAGCAATCTCTGCTAATGTCTGCACTAAAACCTCTGACTATCCCTGTTAACTAATTACATCTATCATTGTGTCAGACAGGTAAAAGACTCCTTCAGTCTGTTGAGACAACATTATTCACCTGGGATTATCAAAGGTTTCAATTCTGGCCATTAGCTGAAATTGCTTGGGTCATTCATTATGGCAAATTCCGCATCCTTTCCAGACAGAGCAAAGTAAATGCAGCATCAGGAATAGATTAAAGAGCCATGCATCAGAAGCCTAATTCAGAACCTCAGACCCTTCTTTTCCTTACGCTAAAGGGTGAAAAATGAGCAGGAAAACTTTGTTGTTCTCTTCTTTACGCATCGAATATAAGAGTTTTTGTTTCAAAAATTTGGAAAGGACCATCATTTCCCCAATTTTCTCAGCCTAATAAGTGATTTAACAAAGTAACAGAGGAAAAAAATATCCTTACACTTGAAATTAAAATTAAATCTCAAAGTGTGCTGACATCCCAACTCCCCATTGTCAGGTTCTCAGCCTCCCTCATTAACCATGCGTGATAGATAGGGTCTTGAATCACTATGGGGTCAGGGATGGGAGGGGTACGGGTGGTCTTTTTGTTAAAATTACTCCACCTGAACTGAAAACAACAAGGGAGACAGGTTAAAGATTCAACCAAGACATGAACAAGGAATAGAAGAAATATACTTGGAGGACGTGAAAAGGAGGCAGGGTTGTTGCTGGGTTAAGTGGCTGCAGCAAACCCAGACAATGTAGGGGCGCCTGGGTGGCTCAGTTGCTTAAGTATCTTGCCTTCAGCTCAGATTATGATTCCAGAGTTCTGGGTTTGAGACCCGCATCAGGCTCTGTGCTCAGTGGGAGTCAGCTCATGTCTCTCCCTCTTCCCCAACTTACACACTTGTGTGTACTCTCTCTCATGTTAATTAATTAATTAATTATAAAAATCAGGGAGTCCATTTCCTATTCATTTCCTTGTATGTGTGCATTTCATTTATTGGACACATGATTTCATCTGTCCTATCCTCACACAGACTTCAGCATTTTTGTCAGCAATGAATATATTTTTATATCGATTTTGAGTACATTAGGTACAAAAACTACCATGAGCTTGATATAAGGATGTCAAGAAATACACCAAAATAGATGTAGTTTATGTTCTAGTTGGAAAGTCAAGTCTTAGAACAATAAAGATAACTAGCAATGAAAGTTACCTAGCAATATTGCTTATTAATTGTGTGAGAGTATGACTTCTTGAAAGAAAACTCTACATCCAACCATAATATCCAATTTATATTTTTTAGAAACATTTCATGTAATGCACATGGGTACCACACTCATTAAATGTGTGCTAGCGTTGCAAAAAGAGTGAGCTGGGAGGTCATAAACCAGATCATTAGAGAACCCAAAACATTCCTTAGTAGAAAAATCTCTATAAGTGACCAAAATCTTTTTTTTCTTCAGTTTTTGGAAATCTGAGATGAAGTGCATTTTTTTCCTGTTCAAGAAAGTTTTTAGTCAAAGGGAAAGAAGAAGATGAAATTTGAGGGGAATAGTATGCTTTCTTATAGTCATTCATTAACAGATATGTATTTGTTATGAATTCTCATTCATAATAGAAATTTGAATTCTGATTATGTATCAGGTGGTGAACAACATCCTGCTGATATATCAGCAAACAAAACTGACAACAATTTCCACTTTTGTGGAACTCGTTTTTCATTGTGGTGAGACAGATATCAAACAGTAAACATAATGAATTTAATACATGTTAAATATTATATATATATATATATATGTCTTCATTGACATAATGACATTTGGTCAAAAGTTTGAATGAATATGAGAACATGGACCACATGGATATCTGGAGGATATTTCTGGCAGAGGCAACAACCAAGAGCAAAACTCCTGAGGTACAGGTGTGTCTGGCCTACTTCAGAATTGGCAAATAGACTTATACAGTCAAAGATGAGGGAGAAGGGGAGTGGGCAGCACCTGTGTGGCTCAGTTGGCTAATGGCTGCTCTTGGTTTGGGTTCAGGTCATGATCTCTGTGTCCCGGGATTGAGCCCTGTGTTAGGCTCCAAGCTCAGTGGGGAGTAGTTGGCTTGAGGATTCTTTGTCTCTCTCCCTCTGCCTTTGGCCCTCACCCTGCTTGCCTGCTCTCTCTCTCTCCAATAAATAAATAAATACTTAAAAAAGAAAAGAATAAGGGGGGGAAGAATTGTAGTAAGACACAAACTCAAGAGATAGCTAGGAGAGTCAGACCATGTAAGTAAGTCCTTTTAAACCATTGTAAGATCTTCAGCTTTTACTCTGAGCAAAATGAGAAGACATTGATAGATTTTTAGCACAGGGGTAAAATGCACTAATTTTCCCTGTTGAAGATGTACTCTGGCTCTCCTGCATGGGGGACAGAGAGAGGTAATAAGAAGAGAAAGGAGATGACTGCAAAGGTGTATATAGTATGGCGGGTGAGGTATGACTCTGGTTTGAAGCTGGTGTCAGTATAGCAGAGGGGAGAAATAGTTGGATCCTGAATACTTTCTGAAGATCGTGTCAGCAAGATGTGCTCACAGGTTGAATGAAGAATAAGAGGGGGCACTTGGGTGACTCAGTCAGTTAAGAGTCTGACTCCTGATTTTGGCTCAGGTCATGACCTCAGGGTCCTGAGGTCAAGCCCCATGTCTAGTCCCACCTCAGGCTCTGCACTCAATAGTCTGATTCTCTCCCTCTGTCCCTCCCCCTGCTCATGGTCTCTCTCAAATAAATAAATAAATCTTTAAAAGAAAAGATTCTCTCTCTCTCCCTTTCCCCCTTTCTTTAAAAACAACACCAAAAAATAAAAAAGAAAAAAAGAAAGAAGAGAGTAACCAATGATAATTCTAAAAGTTTCATCTTGAGCCACATGAAGTCTGGAGAGGTCATTAACTGAGGCAGGAAAAGCCCTGGGTAGAACTGATTTGAGAGGTAGATCAGAAGTTTGGCTTGGAAACTGTCCATGTGTCAATGTTATTTAAAGCCACACACTGGATGACATCAACAAAGGAAGTGAGGGACCAGAGAAAGGACGAGCCCAAAGATTGAGACTTTGGGCATTGCAACTTTAGGAGGTGGCGGAAGAGAAAAGAACTCAGGAAAGGAAACTAAGAAATGTAGGAGGTGTCCACAACCCAGCAATTGCACTACGGGGTATTTACTCCAAAGATATAAATGTAGTGATCTGAAAGGGAATGTGCATGTTCAAGGCAGCAATGACCATAATAGTCAAACTATGGAAAGAGGCTAGATGTCTCTCAATGGATGAATGGATAAAGAAGATGTGGTATATAAACACAATGCAATATTATACAGCCATCAAAAAATGAACTCTTGCCATTTACAACGATATGGATGGAACCAGATAGTATTAAGCTAAGTGAAATAAGTCAATCAGAGAAAGACAATTATCATATGATCTCTCTGATATGAGGACTTTGAGAACCAAGGCAGAGGATCATAGGGGAAGAGAGGAAAAAATGAAACAAGATGAAACCAGAAAGGGAGATAAACCAGAAGAGATTCTTAATTTCAGGAAAGGAACTGAGGTTTGCTGAAGTGCTGGAGGGTGGTTGAGGGATGGACATTGGGGAGGGTATGCGCTATGGTGAGTGCTGTGAATTGTGTAAGACTGATGATTCACAGACCTGTATTCCTGAAACAAATAATACATTATATGTTAATAACAAAAAAATAATAAAATAAAATAAAGAAATGCAGGAAGTGGAGAGTTACAATAGCCCAGTCATGAACATATTTGAAGCAGAAAGGAATGGGCAGGTGTATGAAAGCTGGGCAGGTAAGATAAGGTCTGAGACTCTGCCAGGAGTTTAGCAGCTGCAGGCAATGGGTGCACGACGAGAGCAGTTCTGGGGAGGTGCTGGGGTCAAAACGTGGTATAGCCTAGAGCTAATGCAGTGGAAAATGGTCCTTGTGGAATTAAAGATAAAAAGAACAGAAACCATTTTAAAAAAAAGATTTATTTATGTATTCAAGAGAGAAAGAGAGCCCACGGGGAGGGGAGAGGGAGAGAGAGCCTCAAGCAGACTCATCCCCTGATGAACACTGGGCTTGACTGGGGCTGGATCTCAGGACCCCAAGACCATGATCTGAGCCAAAACCAAGAGCCAGCCTCTTAACCGACTGCATCACCCAGGTGCCCCCAGGAAACCTTATTATAAAATAAAAGATGGGTAAAGAAACCACAAAGACAAATGTGTGGCTTAATGAGTTGTTCTAAGGTGAACAGCCTTTTAACCACAACCCACAGCAAGAAATAGAATTTTGCCAGCCCCCCAGAAGATTTTCCACATGTCACAACTTTATTTCAGACCTAATCCAATGACCCATCATCTTGATTTTTGTAGTAATCACATTTTTATGTTTCTTTATGGCTTTATCAGTCTGTGAGATAAAAAATGAATAAATAGATATATATTTGCCCCTGATTCCCAGGATAGGGCTCCACAAGTCCTTGTAAATTCCTAATGATAAGAGCACTAGGAGCACCTTTGTTCTAATGAGGCAACTATGGCCAAACCTCTTGATGGCTTCTGGATTGGGGCTGGTTACCAGAGAGACCGTGCCACGATTAGAAGCCTGGGATTTTCAGTACCCACCTTCTGCTTTTCCAGAGAAGAGAGAGAGATGCTGGAAATGGAGTTACTAATTGGTTATGCTTACATGAAGAAGCCTCCTTAAACATCCCAATAGATGGATGGTCATGGGGACCTTATCACCCTTACTGAAAACAAAATTCTTTCAGCCTAAGTTCTCTTCGTGTTTCCCACAGATGGAGTCTTCATTGCACACTACCTCTCATCTGTCCTCCACTTGTACATTAGAGCTCCCCCCGGCTATGAAGTCATTCTGTTTAATGTGCAATCTTTGGGACTGCCTATGGACACTTTGTAGTGTGACATGTTAGCTACACTGGAATAACATTGCCCAGCATTCCCTTCCCCATAAGGTTGCTGCTTAGTGTTAGTCCTAGAGAATCATGAGATTTAGATGGAAATGGAGAAGTAATCGCTTTTACTCTCTGAAGGTCAATGCCAGACATCAGACTCTGAGGCAGATCTCGCATATTGTCCTTGACCAGTTGGCTCACCTTACTGAGGTCAGGCAGCTCCTATACCTGCAGCTTCTCCAAGAGCACCCAGATTCCCCCTTTTCCATTTTTTCCAAGTCTTGAGCCACGTGTGTGGTCATCTCTGTGGTGAAAGGCACAGGCTCTTCTCTTGGTCAGCTGTGACTTCAAGGCTAGAGGTAGCAAGAAACAGAGGGATTCCAGGTTGTCCTTGTCCAGTGTGTCCTTGTCCACATCCGATTTTCCATCCTGACTCCTAGTCTAGCTGATCGACAACAACTTCAGGCCCAAGAGCAGACCCAGGGAAGGGGATCACTCTCCCAGCTCCTATGATCACAAAAAATCTCATCCCTCTAAGAGCCCCCTTTTTCTGTACCCATCAGCACTTCTGCTTTTCTGATGAGACTCTGACTGGTACCCTGGCCATTGCCTAGTCTTTTAATTCTGCTCTCTTTGCAGTGCACCAGCTCTGCTGGCCTTCAGTAAGATTATCCCAGTCCAAATGTCGAGGGCTCCTTCCTGCAGCCAGAAAAATGTGAGAGACAGCTGGTCTCCCCAGTACTCTCATTCTGTGACAGCAAGAGGCCAGGGCCTTTGTCCCTACGGATGTTTCTTTCCTCGGGTGAATCAAACTTGCAATTCCTAATATCAGAACAATGTGGTTGCCATGCTGGAGCCCAAGATGAAATGCTTTTTATAAGAGCTAATCAGATTGTACATTAATGAGAGAAATATGAAGCTAATCAACACCACAGAAGGTCTCTAGGCTCAGGCCTATTAAACTTCATAAAAAATTAATGACTGAAAGAGCAGATTCTTTTGTAAGGGGTCTCTTGTGGTTGGATAAGGGCCTGAAGTCCCATTCACCTCTCATTACATTGAATTAGCCTCACTTTCCAACCCAAAATATAATCCATCAAGTGGTATTTTCCACTGGGTGTTAGACGGCTAGTGTTTGAAAACACTTGTAAAATATTTATTACTTTTTCTCCTTCCCTTTCTTCCCTTCATTCCCCTCCTCCTTCCCTGCTCAGCCAACCCCCTCTCACCTCCCCCACTATGGCTTTTCCCATTTTAATTAAAGAGATTTGTACTCCTAAAGCCTTCTGGGAAACATCTTCAATGATTGTGGTTTGTAGATGCTTCTGGAGTGCTTGCCAGGAAACCCCTAGCCCTTTGCTCAAAGCATGTTCAGCATCTGCTTACAGAAGCCAAGAAGTGTGGAGAGAGGATTTAGACCAACTGGGTTGAAAAATAATCCTCGCACTCCCCTTCTTGAACTCAGGTGCACTTTGTGTGTGTGTGTGAATGGTGGCTATAATTATTGAATACATTCTGCATAGAAGACATTTATCTACAAGGCTGGTGGCCTCAACTCCAATTAAATCCAAATGCCCACCTCCCTCTCCTGCTACCTTTGCCCCAAACTATAATTCACCTTAGTCTGGTTGTTGTTAAAGGTTAGAGAATCAACTCCATTATTCACCCAGCAGGATACAACAGACAGACAGTGCTTGGCTCTGGGAGTGAGCAAGCAGGTAATTATTCATGGTGGGATGAGATGGGGTCTTCTATATGGACTCTAGCCACAAAACTAACATTAAAGTCATTCCTTTAAATACTGAAATCTCAGGGTGCCTGGGTGGCTCAGTTGGTTAAGGGTCTGCCTTTGGCTCAGGTCATGATCTCAGGGTCCTGGAATCAAGTCCTGCATTGGGCTCTTTGCTCAATGGGGAGCCTGTTCCTCCCCCTCCCTCTGCTGCTCCTGCTCTCTCTCACTCTCTATCTCAAATAAATAAATAAAATCTTTAAAATACATAAATAAATAAATATTGAAAGCTTTTCACCTATAAAAATGGCACTGCCATTAGGAGGCATCCAATCTTCAGGGGTTCTTAGTAATACCATGTGGCCCTGTTCCTGAAGTACTAACCAAGGACAGAGTCCTAGGGAAAGCGCCAGAGTGAGAACCCTGAGGAGTAGTGTGTTTGCCAGGGACAATGGAATGAGTAGAAGAGAAACTAAGTGGAAAATGGAAGTGGTCAAAGAAAATCTCGTCTCCCATTTTGGTTGGAAAGCTAACTCTGGTGCCACAGCTCCCAAAAGACCTCCTCCACGTATCCACTTGTCTCTTAACTCACCAACCTCCAGGCCATGTGAATGCACCAGGGCTGCTCAGCACCCCCTATAAAGATTTTTCATCTTGTTTCTTCTGAAGATTCTAAGCTTGAACACAACCCTGGGGATTTTTGTGACACAAGCTATTAATAGGTCCCTGCAGCATGTGCTAAAAGAGGTGTGAAAAGGGGGGCCAGACTACACTGTGTCAGGATATGTGTTTCTCTGGTGTGGTGTCAGCTCATAGTGACATGTGCCTGGGGTCAGAAACAAGGGTAGTTCAACGCATGGGTTTGCGCCATGGTTCGGGAAATTCTGGCTTACACTAAAGTTCAGAAATTCTCTTCCAGGGGCTCTGGAAAGCAACTGAATACACCACTATGGGCAACAGACAGGCTGGTACGACAGTCCCCGATCCTGTGCTTAACTAGTTTTATTTGCCATGTCAACTGTTTCATAATCAAAGCTTTTTCGTGAAGTATAAAAATGTCCTATTAGCCCAGTGGTCAGCCTTCTAACAACCAGAATCAGCCAGAATACAGCTGTTAATATGAGCATAACAAAAACTACACAGAAAAGTGTCACAAGACTATGTACTATATTTTACCTGGAAGAGAGTTGGGCTACCTTCAGAGGACTAACTTAAAGATCACGTAATAAGCTTCTACAATCTGATTTCCTCTAACAATATTTAATTCCTTTCGAGCTGCAGCCTACAACAGATGGAAAGTAGTTAGGTATGGAAAGTAGGAGATTCCTAGAAGACAAAATGTTATGAAATGACACCTGAAAAGAGCAAGGGAGGCTCAGGGAGAATCACCAAGCTTTAGACGGATAAGTTAAATATGAGGGTAATTTAGGAAGAAGATAACCTACGTCCCATCTCCTTGTTCAAGAACAAAATGATCTAAAAATAGTGAATTTCCCAAAACCTACGACACTTAGCCCCTATCTTATATCAATTGCCAAGTTAAATTTGTGAACACAGAACTTCAAGTCATTCCTAATATCGTACTTCAGCATATGCCCTATGAACAATACTTTTTAAGCTATCATTTGTAGAGCATATACAAAATGCCCAACATTGGGCTGAGTATTTGACATACATTATTTCATTCAATCCTCACAATAATTATGTAAGTTACACAGTTTATATTCTTTGAAAAATTGACTGGCATAATCATACTTGAAAGGATTAAATGACTTATCTAAGGTCACGCTTTTAAAAGTAGTAGAATTATGAGACAAGCTCAGATCTTTGGACTTCCCAAAATTGGGCAGTTAGCCTCAATAGAATCTTAAAGTTTACTGGAGAGTATGATGTCAAATCCACATAGAAAAAGAAAGGCTTTTTTCTCTCTCACTCTTTTTAAAGTAGCAACAGATATATGTTTGAATATGTTATGCAGGACAGTTTAAAGATTTTATTTATTTATTTGACAGACAGAGATCACAAGTAGGCTGAGAGGCAGAGAGAGAGAGGAGGAAGCAGGCTCCCTGCCGAGCAGCGCCCCTGATGTGGGGCTCGATCCCAGGACCCTGGGATCATGTCCCAAGCAGAAGGCAGAGGCTTTAAACCGCTGAGCCACCCAGGCGTCCCTCATCATAATTTTCTATCAACTATTGTTTCATAGAACTTACGACTGCTCTTAAAGGACCTTGTCTGATGTTTTTACTGGTTTTCTCATTTTTGGCTTTCTTTTGCTGTAATGTAGCTCTTTCTATATTTTTAAAAAAATTAATCTTGTCCTTTGTTGTTGTTGTTAACTGCTGCGTATTCAGACAGAAAGAGAACCTAGCACATAATAGATTCTCAATAAATAGCTATTGAATGAACAGATGATGAGAGAAAGAGACACAGAGGCTCTCAATCAATAGCTCTGCTTTTTTTTAGTTTGGATTCTCTCTGTTCCTAAAATAAAGTTCTGCACCCAAAGAGGTATAAAATACATTTCACGTAATTTGTGCTGAAGGAACTGTAAACAAGGATAGTTGTATTAAACAAGAACAAATTCTTCTTCATTGAATACCCACTTTATTCAATAATTTGCCTTAGAGTCAAATAGCCTGGCTCTGAATCTTCTTTTTCAGATTTCCCTTATGTTGTTATTTTTGTCATCTGTGATCTCATTGCCACTAAAAAAAAAAAAACATGATCAAAAAAGCAGCCTTATCTGTGACCAGCTCTGATGAGTTCTAGCTTACTTCTATTTTCATCCAAAAAGTTCAAAATCAGATTTTATTTTGCTTTCATTTTATTTGTTTAGTTTTAAATAAAAGTTGTATAAACTTACAGTGCACAACATTATTGTAATCAAGTCAATTAATATGTCTTCTCCTTACATAGTATCTTCCTGTATGTGTGATATGAGCACCTGAAATCTACTCTTAGCAAATTTCCAGTACTGTTTCACTACCTATCATCATCACGTGGTACTTTAGATCTCTAGGCTTATTCATCCTACATAACTGCAGGGAATTTAATGACTTGGGAACGCTTCCATCCACCTAACTTTTCATTTCTGTGTTACCTGTGCTCACAGAATTTTCGGCTAGCCCTTTTTGGCTTCATCCATCATAAATAGTACCCCCAACTGATCATCAATAATATTATAAAGAGAAACCCGTATCACTGGTATGATGGATGAAACAATCTCTGCAAACTGAAGTCAATATTAGTCAACCTCCTGTCATTTTTCTGGTAACCAAAGAAGCTGCAAGGGCTGGAGAATGGTTTGCAAGACTTATAGAACCCTGATGGCCATGACTTTCTGCATCTAAAGATCAATAATTGACTTGCAATGAATTCTGATCTTAATTTCGCATGGCCTTCAAGTTCAAGAATTATCATTTATTGTTTTGAAAATAAAAGAGAGTTTGTTGTGGACTGCTGGCCGCATGTTTTCTGGCTGTAACACAAAGACAATAAAACAACCCAAGACATGCTATTACAGTGTTTCTGCTGAGAAGTGCTCAATCTTTGCATCATCTACTCTGGCTTCTCCAAGAACAATCTCTTGGGGAAATTCCATAGACCTAAGTCTGGCTCATTTAATACCCCAGTGAGCCAGTAGTCTGTGGAGTGACTGCAGTATTTCGCTTGTGACTCTTCTTAGAAAATTAATTTCATTAGTCACTGAATAGTGGAGGCCAATAAACACTCTTTGCCTCCAACTAGGCCTATATCACTCCTTTGAAGAGGGAAATGGTTTCTTCTTTGCATGAATCTCCATAATCATCAAGAGGAGCCATCCCCAGGGTCCAATATATTAATACAAGAGACAGGAAATAGTTGAGGAGGTATCAGTTGGAGATGCAAACTGATGGTCTCACTACAGTCTCTGAATCAGACTGCTTTCCAAAAATGTCTTTTTCTCTTCTTCAGAATTTGGGTCTTAGATTAGAAGCCCCAGAGAAACAGTTCCATTTCACTGCCAAGAAGATTCCGTGAACGGAGGTGCTAGGATGCGTTTTGGCATAAGGAATATGGAGACATAGCTTCCTGTGGTTAGGTCATTTCTAAAAGCAAAACTATTGGGCTTTGCTGAACAAATGTCAGAATTTTTTTAAACCACTACATATTTCACTGGTATATGGCTCACATTTCAGGAAAGTTGGAATCTTACCAACGAGATTGAAAGGTCCTGTTAATTATCCGCCACATTTCTCTTAATGTGGTACCAATGCCTTGAGGAAAAGAACCATGATCCATCTTTAGTTAACGGTACCAGTGGCCTAAAATAGGAGCGTGCATCCAAAAGCAGAAATATTTATCTTCTGATGTCCTTAGGATTATAGGAGATCACTGGGAATCTACAATCTGCAAATGTGCCAATAGTGGGAGTAGGTAGTGACAGTGAATGGAGGACATCACACCTGGGTGAGGGCAGGAGAGTCAGCTGGGCCTGATCTTTAGCTGTAGAGACTCCATCCTGCTTGTTAGTCTGGAGTGTGATATGCATTGGTGGGTGAGCAAAATTAAAAATTGTTATATGAAATGCAACTTGGAGATTATTTGTGACCATTCAAAACTAAGATTTAAAAATACAGAATAGGAAAGGGCTTTGGGTTGAATATACTCAGGAAAACTAAGATGTTAACTGGCATTATATAAAAAAGGAAGGGATTAAAATAAGCTTGGGAAATTCTGTATTAGATAAGTCCAATGTCTTCCTTACTCTAAGACATTTTGTGTCTTTAAATTACTAAAATATCTTGTAAACTTTCAATTCACACAGAAAATGACTGAAAATAGATATATGTGTTATTGATAGCATATATATTATATATGGGTGTGTGTGTGTGTGTATATATATATATATACAGAGACTGTATGAGTATGTGCGTAAATATGTGTGTGTGTATGTGTGTGTATGTATATACATATATATATAGCCAAGGATCTCTTAGTGAATTATGAATATGGAATTTGTTATAAAAGAGTAATGTAACATTTCACAAAGTTTGGAATCTAGAGAAGCATCACATGTTAGATGGTGTAGGAAGCATTTTTGAAATTTTCCAATTTTTCTTTTTACATATAAAAAAAATCCCTAAGGTTGAATGATTTAACCAAGGATTTTCAGCTACTTGGTAGCTCAGCTGAAACTCAGGTTTTCCTGTATCTTACTGATTTTTAAATTGCATTCAAAATTTAATTTCGTATTTATAAGGAGCTAATATGTGCCTAATAAGATGTCGGAGAAGTCTGTGTCATCTTCATTACATTTACAAGGTTTATGATCTCACCTTTAAGAGAGGCTGGTTTCCAGAAGCAAGAAGGATCACAGATTTGAAGCAACTTCACTATGTATCTTCAAAGTCAGAGTCAAAGAATTTGGCCCCCAAACCCACACATTTCATGATTCTATTCTACACTGAGCTGCAAGTCGTCAGGATTCCGCCTTACGTGTCTGTGTATTTGGAACAACCAGAGCCACAACAAGCACCTTCTTGAAGTTGGGTTAGTATTTAAACAACGCAGTGGATCTCTGATGGGCTTTGACGTGGGTAGAATGTGCCTGGAGGAGGATATGGGACATCTATTCTATGCTCGCCAACTTGATCTTGTGGTACGCTACGGATTAATGCCCTACAAAATGGAAAAGGAGTATAAAGATGAGCTCTGGATGCACTCCCCCATTCTGTGTTTTTCTTCAGGGCATATGAGCCCCTACTTTCTGTAACCCCTTCCCTCCCACACAACCTTTGTGGTTCTCAGGTACACCAGGTTCTTGTGGAGAAGGAAAGAATATCAGTCCCCGCATTCAGTCTCCACCTCTTCATACTTCTGCATCCCTCCTTGGAGGAGGCGGTCCAGTGCATTGAGACTTCCCGAGTTGAGACTGAGAAAGCATTGGTGGGAACAGGCAGAAAGGGGTGATGATAAGCCCAGACAGGTGAAGGCAACTTTAATGAGACAGTTTAGCTCACTTGCCCTAAGTCATTATTTGCTCTATCTTTTAATGGAGACTGGGTGTGTGGCAAAAGGTACCATAACATTTTTTAAGAAATCAAAGGGAGGAGGTGCTACAAAGAGAAGAAGCACATTGCTTTATCTAGAAATTGGCCAATACCAAGTAGAATGCTTAGGTTTATGTGGGCAACACACACACACACACACACACACTCATATACTCAGACAAACAATTCAACTGAGCCACGAAAAGCTCTGGAAGAAATCAGGTATCAAGTTTAAAAGAAATCAAATATTCCTTGCATTTGCTTCCTGTTCTCTGGGAAGCTAGAACTGGGTGGTGGAAGGAAATGATCTTCTCTTCCCACCTGATCCAGTTTAGCTGGATCGGCTGAAAAAGTTTGCATTCAGTATGATAGAAAAGAAATGCCTAAGTAAAGGAAGCAATATCTATAGAATATCTTTCCAATAAAATCGGAGAGTTAGAGAATTCTATACAACAGTGATCGATATGCATACACATCATGTGTTACAGGAGGTGAAGGGGAGGAAATCGTGGCTGCTAACTGGTTCCTAACCCCTCCTAAACATTGGGTGAATAGAAATGCATTGACTGGCTCAGGAGGGAGTCTCTTTCACTATTTAGGGAGCTCAGTTCCTCTCAAAATCTGTGAAACCATCCTAACAAAAGCAGTCCTGCTGGGATTCCTTTGTCCCTTTTCTTCTTCCTCAGGTGACAGGGTTGTATCTAATGGCAACTTGTGCTTCATTGCCCATTACTGACAGGCTGTGAGCTTGTCTGCCCAGAGTGACAACTGATTGGTCCCTCCATTCACCCTAGTATGAACAACCAGATTAAATTTATATACTCCTTCACCCTGTGGAGGGGTGTCCTGACATCCAGGGAAAATTGAGGGTAAGGAGGTCACTGCTGCTTTATTTGAGGCCCAAAGTCTTTTCTTGATGCTGTTTGACATTATCCCAGATACATTTTTAAATCTATAACAGGAGTGAAGAATTGTAATTGGTTTAAGGTACCCAGAGATTTCTGGGCAGGCAGGATCTAAGTCATTGCCCCTGTAAATTACCGACAGCTGAAGTATGGAGACTGTAAAATGAAGCTCTCCGCACTGGGCAGAGAAACCAACTTTTGCCATTGAGAGGGACTGAGGTCCCCAAGTGCAGGGACTCCCTTGAACAAGATAACCCTTGCCTTCCCTGCACGCTAAAGCTGCCAAGACCCAAAGGAGCTCATCTCCTCTTCTTTTAACCTGCTTCTGTGTCTGACCCCCACCCCCACCCTCCACCCAGTCCTGCTGAAGGGGATAATCTGCAAAATCACCCTTCCATTCCTTCCTCTGTAGTAAAAGTAGTTTCTACTCTGTGATTTGATGAGTCTGGAGCCCAGGCTGTGCTAAGTTAAGCAGTAAAACGTTTAGTTTCTTCCCAGCCTGGATGCCTTTCAGCTTGTAAAGTCCATTTTCTCTTAGCATTGTTTGCCACTGTGAGTCAGCCACCCTCTTTTCTTAGAGACTTCCTCACTCTTGTTTTTGTTCTTGTTTTTGGAAAATTAGATGGTTTACAGGCTGCATCTTTCATACCAGGCAACAAGACATCCAGAATCTTCCAAAGGATTTTTCTTCCTTATTCTAGACCCTTAAGTGTCCAGAACCTCTTCCCTAAAGGCCATCTGTCCTCCAAATCTTGCCATTGCCTTTAAATATTAATTCCTTTAAGTTTTAAGTATTTTTCTCCTAGATTCCTCCCTTCTTTCTCTCTCTCTTCCTCTCCCTTAGACACACACACACACACACACACACACACAATCTCCCCCAACCTTTCCTTAACTCTCTTAACTCTCTGCTATGGATGAGAATGATACCATAAACATGCTGGCAATGATTTGAATTTGCTGTCAGGTGAGTGGACATGGGCTATCTTGAACCCAGGAGGTATATGAGCCATTGAGTCGATAAAATGCTCTAAATTAATTGCTTTGGGTTTTCTTCCTTCTACGAGGAAGTCTTAATTCCTTAGAAGCATGGGTGCCATTGCTGGGCTTTCAGCAAAGAGTTGGGAGCAGGTGAAAAGAGAGAATTGGCTTCTAAGGGTTAGAATCCCAAGACCTCCTTTTTCTGTCCCTTCCCCCTTTGTGCTAGTTGCTTCCCACATATTACTGACCCACGACAAACTAGTTCTTAAAAGTACCTGTAGTCACTATTAATACACACATGAGAATTCTTGCCTGGAATAAGAGAAAGGAGAGTCCATGCCAGGTCTGCTCCCAGGACACATAAGTGGATTATTTGTCACCGTATCGCCATGCGTGATGTTAGGCCGTGTTCCCACCTTGTCCTGAAACCTTTCCACACTATTTCTCATACTCCTGATTTCTGACATCATAGCATCATCCTGCCTTGGCTCCTGGTCTTTACACTTGGCATTCTTCTCTAGATGCCTGACTTAACTTGTCATTCATAGATAACCACCAGAATGGTTTAGTCTGGTTTTCACAGAAGTTACCACAACCAGTCATCCTGTTTCCATTAATGGGAACTAGATAGCGTTTACATAACTTGACTGTTGGTTAAACGCATATTCTGATTTTTACAAATATGGAGAATTCTTATATCTGGTCTAGTTTGGTCTTATAAATGATTGCTTGCTTACTCATGATGATGCATGTCCCAAATCAGGTATCTCATTCAATTTAGCTCTATGGCTTGGATATTTTTACTGCCTCTTACCAAAGCTGTCCTTCAGATTGCTGTAGAGAAGGCCTGGAGACTTCCTCAAGGACACTGTTATGAAAGATGATACAAATGAGAGACAGAAAAAAAAAAAAAAGCAAAATTCCCCATGAGGAGCCAATGCTTTTTAGCTGATGGCTTCATAGTCATATTTCCATTTAATTTTGAACTTCCATAAAGATGCCATAAGTGATTTGGACTTGCCTTCAAGAGAACAGACACGTGGTATCTTGAACCCATGGAGTAAATGTGCTGTAAAATCAATAAAGCACATTAAATGAATTGCTTCTACTTCCTCCCACCCCCATGAGAAAGTCTTAACTCCTTTTGCAGCACAGTGCATGGTCCCAGCTGTTGGTATTAAAGGAGAGGGAATAGGGAGAAAAGAAAATGGAATTAGTTACTGAAAGACTAATAGAAACCGGACCTCTATTCAGCGAGTTCTATAAATGGGAGGCATTTCCCCCCTCTTCTTTAAGCAGAATAAGATGCTCTCAGTGTGCGTGCATTGTGAACTTCATGCTTACGGAATGCACACTAGAAGTAATGATTAAAATGTCTTCTGCATTTAAGTGTCTTCTCTCTTACAAAGGCTCCCTGTGAGTGGCACATTTGCTCAGGTCAGGAGTTAGAGGATCCCTGGGCTTGGGAGGAGGGGTGTTAGGAGAAGGGTTCCCCGAATGGAAAAGCACTTTGCTAGATAATAATCAGGTAACAGTGAGATCTCCTAGGAGTCACACCAAAGATGCCCTGGCACACGAGGACTCAGGGGGATGGGCAGAAACAAGTTGCTGCCAAACTACTGAAAGTGAACTGGCTTCACCAATTTTTGATTAGCCAAAAATAATGTTAAAACATCATAATTTTAATATTGAAAGCTATCCTGGCGTGTCTGGGTGGCTCAGTCAGTTAAGTATCTGCCTTTGGCTCAGGTCATGATTTCCACATCCTAGGATGGAGCTGGCTACATCTGGCTCCCTGCTTGTCCTTCTGCACCGCTCTCCCTGCCCATCTGCCCCCACCCCACACTTAGACACTCTCTTTTTCTCAAATATATAAAATCTTTTTTAAAAAAGCTATCCTACCCACTTAAGCCCCCATGTTGCATCACCACTTCCTCATATCAGGGAGATCATATGATAGTTGTCTTTCTCTGCTTGACTTATTTCGCTAAGCATGATACGCTCTAGTTCCATCCATGTTGTCGCAAATGGCAAGATTTCATTTCTTTTGATGGCTGCATAGTATTCCATTGTGTATATATACCACATCTTCTTGATCCATTCATCTGTTGATGGACATCTAGGTTCTTTCCATAGTTTGGCTATTGTAGACATTGCTGCTATAAACACACACAAAACAAACTGAGGGTTGCTGGGGGGAGGGGGTTAGGGAGAAGGGGGTGGGATTATGGACATTGGGGAGGGTATGTGCTTTGGTGAGTGCTGTGAAGTGTGTAAACCTAGTGATTCACAGACCTGTACCCTTGGGGATAAAAATATATGTTTATAAAAAATAAAAAATTAAAAAAAAAAAGCTATCCTATGTTAAGCACTACAGTAATAATCAGACATTATTTCATTAGTCTTGTCAAACTGTTGCTTTTGTTCACTAGCCCCCTTTTACAGATAAGAAAACAAAGATACAGAAAGTAAATTTCCTTCTTCCACATGGCTGATTCAGTGGAAAATAAAGACTCAAACCAAGGCAAGTGTCCTACAGAGTCCATGTTCTTAAACCCTGCATTATTTTCCTTCTTGAACTTCAATCTTTGTAAGCATACGGTTACAAAGTGGTCCGGTAAATTCCATGGATATTGAATGATATGGACAACTCTTCTGTTTGGTGGGATTTCTCAAATGAGCACACATCCTGAAGAGACAAACCAAGGGGAATATGGTCAGCACACTAGAGGCCACTGGAGGAGCGTGGGAGGTGGAGGGCACAGCCCACTCCCACCTCACAGGGGAATTAGGAGAATTCTAAGTAATGACCCCTTCACTCCCTTTGACATTGATGGAAAGATGCCAATTAGTCTGGGACTTACATGTAGTTCTAAACGGAAGATTCTAAAAATGCCATTAAATGCAGGCAGATGTGGGGTAGGGAGCAGGGAAGGGAGCTGATTGCTGGAATTCCGTAATTAAGTGTTTGGCATTTGGAGTAGTGTGACATGGTTTCTTTTCAGCCTTCAATCTCTAGGGAGGTGTCAGTGCTTAGAATTCACAGAATGCAAGAGTTGAAGAACCAAAAAGATCATCTAGTTCACACCTCCCCAATTAACAGGTGAGGAAATGAAGATCCCAGGAGGGGACATGAAAAGCCCAAGGCCAAAGATCTAGTTAGTGGCAGAGCGGGGCAAGACCCCAGAATGTCTGATTTCTATTCAATGTCCTTTCCCCTCCACCTCTATATTGCAATGGCACATAAGAGAACAACCCAGAAGCCTGGTCACCAAATAGCAGTGCAGAGTTTCATTAAAGCAGTGGAAAGTGGAGAGGTCAAAGGAATAAACACAACATCCCAATCAATTATTTTAATGATGAAAAATATCTAAACAACAGGGGTGGGAGTGGGGAACCCATCTGCTAAACTAACATTAGGAAAACAGCCATTAATTGGATTGTCAGCTTTGGTGTTTTATGGACGTGGAGACTCTGAACTGTTGTCGGGGCTGGGAGTTGTACCTGGACATCAGGGATCTTGACTCTCTTGTGTATAGATGATGAACCTGAGTCCCCAAAATGGAGCCATTATCCAAACAACTTGGATAGTCAGTGGTGGAGCTGGGCCAAGGAACTTGGATCTCGAGCTACCACTCCAGTATCATCTTACTAACACCAGTTTCCCTGTGTGTGCTGAGCACAAGATTGAGTTTTAGGAGACCAACGAGAGCTCATGTACCTCAGCCCCATGTATTTTCTTTAATGAATGACTTGAAATTATCCTCCCTCCAAGTAGTGTTTGAAGGGTAAAATACAAGATTAAAACTCTAAACTTGAACTTCCATGAGGGAAAGAACTTCCCAGTTGTGGCCTAAAAGCCAAGACAGAATGGACTTTATGTGAAATCTTCTCAGCAGGATCACCCAGCCAGATGGCAACATGAAAACCGTCCTGAAAGGAATAAAGATACAGTCAATTTCCTTGAGAGCTAATGAACAAGGGACTGGGTTTGGCCTGTGCACTTAAGAACCCTAACCAGCATCTCTGAAGCAGCTCACAGTCCACTTAGCCTTGGAGGGGCAGACCTCTGTGGAGGGAAGTAGGCATTCAGCCTGGGAGAGCCAAGGAAGGCACAACAGAGGAAGTGATGTTTGGGGAGTAGTTTGTTTAATAGATGTGGGCAAAGGGACATTTCAGCCAGGAGCAACATGTAGAAGCAATGAAAGTGTCCTAAATGCATGTCGTGTTCAAAATTGCCTTCTATAAATCCACCCAGGGGGTAAAAGACACAAATCACCCCTTATTTGGGCTGAAAAAACAAAACACAACAAAACACAGTATTTCACCTGGATCCATGAAACTGGCATCTGTGATTGGCGCGGTAATCCAAACCCATAACTTGTTTGACTGGCAGTCTGACCTTTCTCCAGAGGCCCTCCCCAATTGCTCTGTAACCCAAGTTGTGCGTTAAGATCAGAGAAGGCTGTGGCTCACTCTTGTAAATCTCATCAAAGTCATGGGGGAAATCCTAGTCCCAAAAAGCCAATTCTTCAATGTCAAGATCATGTTTTAGCATCAACCTGCTCCACTTCACAAGACAGTGAGCCCCTCTATTCATGTCAAATGTGATGTGACTCTGCTGGGCTGCTGTTTAAAAGAACATAAACAAAAGTCTTGAGTCCAACATCATTTTCCCAACCACCCAGCCTCCGTGAACCAATCCTTACACCCCATTGCAGACATCTGGCAACACTGATTCCTCTGGGTTCTTTAGCCTGCTCTGAGAGTGCCCCAAAT
This sequence comes from Mustela nigripes, assembly GCF_022355385.1. NCBI lineage: Eukaryota > Metazoa > Chordata > Mammalia > Carnivora > Mustelidae > Mustela > Mustela nigripes. The sequence continues at coordinate 33,170,702 of NC_081566.1, read as the reverse complement.
CAAGAATATTGGTTACTTGGGACATCTGGGTGGCTCAGTGAGTTAAAGCCTCTGCCTTCAGCTCGGGTCATGATCCCAGGGTTCTGGGATCAAGCCCCGCATTGGGCTCTCTGCTCAGCAGGGAGCCTGCTTCCTCCTTTCTCTCTGCCTGCCTCTCTGCCTACTTGTGATCTCTGCCCGTCAAATAAATAAATAACATCTTTAAAAAAAAAAAGAATATGGGTTACTCCTGGAGGGTTTTCTTTCATTTCTTTTTATTATATCCTCTTCAGCTGAAACAACCACTAGCAGGAAAAGGACTTGAACAAGGGAGTTGTTTATTTATTTATTTTTTCACCAGGAAGAAAAATGAGAAGAGAGAGGGAGAAAGCTAATGAAGGTCACATCTCCACCTTCAACTCACCATCATTGCATAGTGACTGAGCATAATGTGCGAGGGCATAACTCAGGAAAAGCTGGCTGAAGACATGATTGAAAAGGTCAAGGACCACAATCATGTTTTGACTTTCTTTCTCCTCCTTCTGTGTCATATCCATCTTTTCCTCTTGTGGCAGACTTACTCTGGTTTGCGAAAGCAGTTCCTACCTGTCTTCCTAGGAATTTGTTAGTATGCAGGGACTCTTAGTGATTGCATTTACGAGACAAAACCAAGGACTGGGGTATGACATTCAAACTGGAAGAGGAAATGGGACTGAGGGAGTTAGTATTTGTTCTAGACCCTAATTCTGGTCCCAGTCTGAGCCTTCAGGCAAATTCTTTTCTCCCTCTCTTGACTGAGGTCAGAATGGTTTTCCTCACTACTCCTTCTGGCCTTGGGGTGTATCTCTGGCTAAAGAAAGATCTAAGAGAAAGCTATAGATATGCCAATTGTATCCTCACTTTTTTTTTCTTTTGCATTGAGTGGACAGCCTGGAGGAATATGAAGTAGTCCCGAGCCTGACACATCTCATGCCAGCTTTGGAGAAGACCAACAAAAATATGTGCAGGGTCAATTTCACGGGTTATGCTTTCTGATCCAATGGGAAAAATACGTGATAGGAGAATGAAATACCGCTGATGAGATACAGCAATTTATTCATGAAAAGCATGTCTCTGGGAGGTGGGAACAGACCCAGACCAGGAAGTCTTAGGACCATTTCGACTCCCCATTGGGCATCTCCAAGATAACTGTGTTGTGCTTCTTGATATCACTGGGAAACCGAGGAAAAATCCCAAGTATTAACATGGCTGATTGTGTGATTGAGAAGAAATGAAGAGGTCTATTCAACAGCTGACTTCTAATAAAGAACAAAGAGATGAAAACAAAGCCCTACCTTAAGCCCTGGAAAAATATCCTAGGGTCTGTTGTTCTATGGACTTAGATCCTAATGGTTCTGTTAACTGATGTGCGAGCTAATCTTCCAGGGAGAGGAAGGGTCCAATCTATTCCCTTCTCCTCCTCTCCTTGTCTCAGGCTGTTCTCACAGCTGGACTATGGCCCAGCAAGAGAAGTTCCTGGAAGAGAAGTGACTACTTTTTTCTCTCCCAATCAAGTTCTTCTGCCAATTATTCCTTAACCTAAGTTAAGAAATCTCCCTGCTTAATTTAATGTTCTGAGGATATATTTGCCTATTTCTGCTTGAATTCAATCTTTTCCCTTTTTCTGGAAGAATTGTTGATATTTGTAAAAGAAAAGAATACCAAATACCCAGAACATCTCTTTGAAACCTCAGGGGTTGTACGTGGCTTCTGAAAAAGCTGCATACTTTCCTCAGTTTGGAAGGCAGGCAGCTCTCACGGACCTGACTGTGGAGAGCTCTGGAACACTGCTTTTCTTGTCTGACATTCAAAAACTGATTCACGTCCGCAAACACCCAGCCCATTAAGAGTCATGTCAACACAAATACTCCATTTATTTAGTAGCTACATAGAACAGTAGGAGGAGGATCCTTTAAAAGTAACTTTCATTGTTCATCTTCATAATATGTGCTACCAAATATTTAGAATATACAAATATGAGTACCTATATTTTGACAGAGGATAAGATCACAACATTGATTTATGTGAAAAAAGAAAGAAAAATAATTAAAATTCTATATTCAAGATCCAGCCAGTATTTTTACTTTGGTGTTTTTACTAACCTTCTAGATTTTTTCAGTATATATTTATACACATAGAATGTATAAACTAAAAAGATTAAATTTAAAAAGATTAAATTTAAAAGATGTATTTATCTACAAGAGACACTGAGTCCAATCTACACATATAGAAAGTACAATGTGGCTCTAACAGGCGTCTGATTCCCCATTTACCTAGATTTACTTTTATTACTATTAATAAAAATAATGTTTTCTTTTATGTGCCATTTTAAGATTTAAAATTATTTTCGTATATATTATCACATCTGATTTTCATACTACCTGTAAGAGACAATTAGATATTAGGTATCATTCTGAAATATATGTACTACAGAAAAGTAACAGTCAGACAGCAAAATAGGGGTTGGAGTTTTGGGTAGAAAAGGTGAATTCCACAGGACAATGCAAAGCCAGCAGCAAGAGAGGTCAGCAAGCAAGAGAGCCTTAAGAGGTCCAACAAAGGACATTTGTCTTGTCCAAGATTCACTGTCCCAAATCCATAGGCCTTATCCTCTGAGTATTTAATGCTGGATTAATCTGACTCAGGGGAACTAACTGATACAATGTCCACTTAGACTGGTATCTAATCCCAATCGTAATTTCTTAATTTATCACAAGAAATAACATTTGGGTAGGTTAGATGTTCACACTGGCTGATCAATACAGCCATTCCCTATGAGCTAGATATATCAGAAGTCAAAATTTTGTCAAAGTTAGCTTGAAGAGCCCTAACAATGATGACTGTCGGTAATGTGATTCAAATTTAACCACATACCTGTCACCATCTCTCAGGACCTGCTGGCCATGTCCACCCCCCAGTGCACAGAGCACCGTTTTCTCCTTTGCTTCCTTCCCCCCCCCCCCCCTTATTTTGTTCTCAACACGAACCTGTCTTCTACTCCTGCCTCCTTCCTCCAAACAGGCTAAAATGGAATATACACTATATACACTATGTCCATTTACCATACTGTATCTGTCCATTTACCGTTTACTGTACTAGTATGACATCCCTGCCAGATCACATTGATTTGAGTGAGGGTATTCTTAAAATTATTAGTTACACATTTACATGGTCTTTTGGTTCACTTTCACAAATAATTCATCTTATACCCTGAGCATGGACTTTGTTAGCTTAGAATGCTAATTCACATTCTACTTTAGTTCCCAGGCTTTTCTTGGAATGGGCATGCTCCCATCTCAAGACCAGTGACTTTGCTGTCCCCTTTACCCCCAAAGACTTTTCCCCAACCTCCTTCAGATGTTTATGCAATGTCATACTCTCCTGATATGTGCTTGGATTCCCTGCAATATTGAAATACCTCCTCTCTTGTAAGTGATATCTCCTTTCTTTCATTTTTTTCTTTCGTGCTTGTCACCAATTTCTATGCCATGAATGTTATTATTTGATTTTGTTTGTAGCCAGTCAAAATCCACTTGCATGGTAGCTCTGTGAAGGCAGGAATTTTGGTCTGATTTGTTCACTGCTACAGCCCCATCCTCTAGAGTAGGGTGTAGGACAGAATAGGGGATGAGTATATATTTATGAAAGCAATGAATGAGTGGCTGTCAACCCTGGCTGATATTAGTATCATCTGGGGAACTTAAGAGATATTTTTACCTCAACCCCCAGAGATATTAATTTAACTAGTCTGAGATGGAACTCAGGCATTGGCATTTTTTAAAACCTCACAAGATGAATCTAATGTGTAGCAGAGTTAAAAACCATTATTTTAAACTCTCAGAATACAAATTTACCTCCAATTTTTGCAGGAGCTATGCTGTTAGCACCAGTAACACTGAACCACACACCACATATCTTTAAGCTCCTCTTCATGCCTGTCCTAGCAAAAAACATAGAACAAAATTTGGAGAAAGCATACATTTCATTGCAATGTACACAATATATACAATTCACTCATATGAAATAGCAGACTGAAGGAAAAACTATGGTAAAGATGGAAATTTTTCAGAAATCTTTGACCCTGTTAAGAATGACCAACACCTATATATAGGGAATTTCAAAGAGAGGAAGTAAAATTCCCAAGGGTTAGAAATATTTCATAATCCTGAGGCTCTACCTGGAGATATGCAGCTTCATAAAAAAATAATAAAGCTGCATTTGTAGAATGGGTAAACAAAATGAAATGTTATAACCTCTTGTTTCTGAAATGTAGGCCTCTTACTGGTCCCCCCAAAAAGACCCCCCTTGCGGTCCCAGTTGATGCAAAGCTCATTTAGTCATAATTGCTGTGTAGCCTGGTGTTTGAGAAGGTGCTTGAATATGCACCAAGAAATAATTCTGATCCTCACCAGTGCTCCCCTCTGGATGGAGGAAATCATCTCTTGGCCACCCCATGCTGAGCAGAATCCATGAGCTATAATTAGGGTTAAAGGAGCCAATGTGTGGCACCGTTCTTTTGTTCATCAGTTACTTGCTCTCCGAGATCTGACAATGTCATCAGAGCAATTTTGTTCTTGGCACATGTAAGAGGCAAAAGGAAGCACAGGGGACTCAACCAAGGTAGTAATTTTCTAGGTAATCATCCTAATGTCTTCATCCCACACACCATTGTATGAGTAAGTTCATTAGGAGAGTTAATTTTCACAAATGGCACAAAAATGCCCATTTGCTGGCAATCCTGTGTTGTGCCAATGCCTGGCTCAAGGGAACCAATAAAAAGAGAGTGGATGCAATGCCTCCATTACGGAAGCCCAGCTTGGACCAGGGAGAACCACGTCTGCCAGCTTGGCGGATGGGACCAGGGTTTGGAGTTTTCTAGGTCATGAGAGGGAAATTCTAGCCCTGCCACTGGCAACTGAGCAGTATGGTAAACTTATTTCTCAATCTGTCTGGCCAGCAGCCTCTGAGGCTCAGCTCGTGAAAGACAACGTGGGGTGGCTCCATGTGACGGTGACCCTACAGAGAAGCTCTCTGTGATGGTAAGCTCCATCCGGCTGCCCAGATTCTTTCTTGAGTGGGGATTTTCTCTCTTGAGAGCTCTGAGGCTGCAGTGGTAAGAGCCACACAGGACAGCGAATAGAATCTCTGGGAGCTTTAGCTTTTCATTCGTGCAGTATGGTGACTCTGGAATCAGACCAGATGGTGACAAAGCGATCTTTCCTCTCCAGGAGAAAATATGTTTTCCATGTGAGGAGATAGAGGAGAAGAGAAGAAAAGGAAAAGTTCCTCCACACGGTTAGTGAAGTAAGGGTGCAACTCAGCTGTCAGGAAGAAGGAAAATGAGGCTGGTGAGAAGGTGTCCATTTGCAGGGCTGGCAAGGGTCCAATCAGCTACATGGAAGATAGAAAGCTGAAACTCACACCTACCTTTGAATGTTTGCTTCGAGTATTTTGTGTCAATCTTCTGGTATACCCCATTCTAGAAGGGAGCCCCCCATGGTCAGAAAAGAGCAAGCTGAGTTCCTGTTCTGATCCCTAATAACGTCTATCGCTTCATGTGAATTTCCATCTTGTTGAAGCCACTTTTCTATTTTGGAAATGAAAGTACTAACAACTTCCTCAGAGTACCCATGGACAGATGACGTTAAATAGTTTATGCTTAGCCCCTTGCACCTAGAGGGTAACAATAAATATCACTTCTCTTTTACAGCATCTGAGGTGAAATACATTTCACCCTTCCTAAAGAGCATGTGGTATGTTTTCATCCTAATGAATTACTCAAATGAAGAATCCCCAGCCTCTGCCTAGATTTGGACAGACTTTGCTGTTATGAAGTAACATTTCACTTCTGCCACATCTCAAAGTGTAATTGTCTTGACTTTGAGACAAAAAAGCGGGGTGGATAAATCGATGAGCCATTAGAACTAACTGGTGGAGATCTGGCAGGATAGATTTTTCCTAAGATTGCCAAAGAATGTTATGAAAGAATAATCCATTCCACCTCCGTGCAAGAAGAGAAAATGTGCTCATTGGAACATATGACTGGCAACTGTCTGAAAACATGTTGGAGGACAGGAGGGGATGAATTTGGCAGACTTAATTAGAAGCCAGATGTATCTTGTCAAGCACAGCCTTCCCAGACACTCGGGGGTTCTGCGAAGTGTGTGAAACTGCAGGTCCCCACTGCTCCAGTACCCACACTTCCGCCGGGTACAAAGTTTTCCCTTCTTCCTCCTCCATTCGGGGACTCAACTCCAACTCCAAAAAGATGCCAGATGCCCTGGAAATACGTATTCTTATAGCCTGTGAGAAGATAAACTTTGAAAGTGGGACAAAGGCAGGAAGCAAAAGTCTACCTACTCAGGCCAAACATTCTCTGAAGAATTCCAGGCAAGCTTAGGAAAAGATGGTTTTCTTTGCCTTATTTCACTTCTCTGCACCATATTTCCCTAAATATTTTCTTCCTGGAGAATTGAGTGAATGGGAAGTGATTCCACATATGTGGGTGCTTTCATGTGGAATGTTTTAAAAGTCTCCAGAACTTCTTGACCCACAAATCATTAGATGTCACACCAGAGGAATTTTCTTTTGAGTTAAGCATTGCTCTGGCACTGAATCTTCTTGAAAAATGCCAACATTCCTTGAAAAATACCATTAAACTACTGAAAATTAGGAAATGCAAAGAGGATCTATCCCATGTCTTCTCTGTCCTAAGAACTTAATATACGTTTTTTAAATTTCATTTTAATGATGGAAGATTATTTTTTCTCCATTTAATATAGAGGATGTTTAGGTGAAGAAAGATTTGTTAATTTGCCCAAGATGGCCAAGCCCATAGTGGTGACGGCAACATTCAAAGCCAGCTCTATTTAAAAATTATACTTTTTCTAATTATTCAGCTGAACTTTCCAATGAGTTTTATACTAACTCATACATGTGTGTTTATAGCTGAAAAGCACCTATTAGCATTAGGGAAATCTTAAAATTTGGTTGAATGCTAAACAGATACATACAACTGAGCATTATATGAAGCTAAGTTTTTATCCACTGAGTAAAAAATGAACAGGAACCACACTGTTAGTCCCCGCTTGCTGAGATTTCTGTGTTTTCATTTTCTTAGATTAGTAAAATAGGAAATTAGAATGTTCCCCTAGTAAGGGTATGCTCAAAGATTTAGGTCCAAGAATGTTCATCCCAGTGGTGTTTCTATTAGTAAAGATTAAAAACTACCCAGAAGGATGTCAACAGAATATTGATCGACTAATGTGTTGTCTTTTTATAATGGAATATACTGATCTGATACTCACAAATGTTATTCATACTGAAACAAAAAGATGTTCAGTAACATTTTCATTTATTTATTTGTTTGTTTGTTTATCTTTTTATTTATTTAGAGTGTGAGTAGGGGGAAGGGCGGAGGGAGAGGGAGAGAGAGAATCTCAAGCAGACTGCACTGAGCATTGAGCCTGATGTGGGGTTCCATCTCATGATGCAGGGATCATCTAGAGTCAGATGCTTAACTGATTGAGCTACCTGGGTGCCCATGTTTAAAGTGTTTTTTAAGAAAAATAAGTGATCCCCTATCTGGTTTCATTTGTTTTATTTATGAACTGTCATATTTTGCTTCAGTTAGGATCCGACCCAACAACTTACTAGCTATGTGTTTGAAAGTTGAAATCTTCAGGCCTCAGTTCCTCATCTTATGATAGAGAGGCTAATGGTTCCTACACCATAAAGTTGTGTGCAGAGTAAATGAATAAAATGCTTTGCACATTTGTTGGCATGTGGTAATCAGTTTGCATTGGTTGCCAATGTTGTTAATATTGGTAGAAATAAAAGACACATTACTATTATATCAAGAGATGAATGATTATCTCTGGAAGGTGGGTTTCTGGGGGCCATAGTTTCTTTTCTTGAAAAAACTTAAAAATGGCTTTTCAATTTTCTATGATAAATGTGTCATTTTGTGTGAGGAAAAAGTAAATTCTAGTAATAATTTTAAAATAATAAATTTGGTAATAAAAAAAATAAGATAATGCAACTCTGGCCAGCAGCCTTCCATGGAATGGAAAGAAGAATAATTCCATTCTTTCTGCTTTAAATAATTCTTCTCTCATTAGTGTGTCAACAATGTTGCATTATTCAACCAGGGGACTGCAGGTATGTCCTTAATGGTCCAAAAGTTTTCTTGTAGGATAGTTTAATTCAGATTTCCAATATCAAAAATAATCCTAAAAATTATAAAAAGTAATCCTAAAAATTACACCTGGATGATGCCAAACACTGCCGAGTGATTTTCAGCGCACTGTGCCTTTGTCAAGGTAATAAGAAGAGACTAGCCTTCATGATGATGATGCCGTTTTGCCAACTAAGACCCTAGGGACCTGACACCACACTGTGGGAATGAAGGTTGTCCTGTTCTGTGTAAGGAACGGAAGAGAGCGGTGTAGGAAATGAATCATGCCAAACTCAGAAATTTAAAAGAACTTAAGTCATAGCCTCTCCAGATCTCTGACGTGTTTTGGCTTGACAAGCAACATCTATCACACTAAACTTACACTGTTAATTTGAACTTGACAGTGTTTATACTGTTATTTATATTTAATTTTATAAATTCATTGAGTTTTACAGTGATTTAAGAACCTTAAGCTTTTATTAGGAGTTTATACTTAGTTTTATGTATATATGCTTAAGTGGCATAATAAAAATAAACATTGGGTGTTTATGAGAATTTTTTTTCTTTACAAGGGGTTCATACATTCTAGATTGATAAATGACATACTGTGTAAGCTTTGACTGGAATAGAATTTTAATTTAATTTAATTCAAGTACTATAAAATTCTTTTTCTATTCCTAACACTGGGCTAACACTCTGGGTAATACTGAAGACATTTACTATATAATCTCGGTACATGATGGGTTTACAGTTTTGAAGACGCTACTTATAAAAATATTAAGTAACAATATAAGACGGCACATGATTCCATGTTTAGAGTTGTTCAGACAGTAAGTTCCTTGGGGGTTACTCAGAGGAAAAGCCCCTGAGGGCCGGTTTACGGAGGGAGAACCACCAGGGAGAGTTGGGACTTGAAGTTCTAGTCTTGAAGGAGGGGCAGAGAGGGATTCCAGCTAGAGGAGTTTCATGGGAGACAGGGGATGATGAGGTGGAAACCCATCTTTCCTGGGTTCACCAGGGGCTGGAATGGGGGCCTGTGCATGGCCTTGGGGCAGAAGATAGACAGCCATTGTACATTTTTTTATCACAAAGGTGATATAACAAAAGTGGTATTTTGAAAGATTCTGAGAAAAGCCTTGACATTCTCACCACACGCCACACACTGTGCTAAACTTGAACAAGTTCTCTCAATCCAAGATGGACTCTCCCCGCGAAAGAGACCCCACTGTGACAACAATCCACATCTGAGAATCTGGCCCATGTCTGATTGCCTGTCATGCTTTGGTTGGACAAAACAAACAAACAAACAAACAAACAGACAAAAGACAGGGAAACACATAATAACCAACTCATAGCTACCAGCAGAATCACTTCTTGGTTGGGTCCCAGTCATTCCAACAGCCCTTCACTGCCTCAGGACAGAAGAGTTATAGAGGGGCAACGAATACGGAAACGTGAGCCTGGTAAGAACAAACCCCTCAGTAAGAACAAAACTAGAATAATCCAGGCAGGGCAAGGGGTGTGTGTGAGAGAGTCTGTGCGTGTGTGAATGTGTGTGTGTGTGTGTGTGTGTGTGCGTGTGTGAGAGAGAGAGTGGTGTTTGTGTGAGTGTGTGTGCTTTGGGGATTCAGAAGGGTAAGACTATTAGTCCAGCTTGTCCCTAGAGGTCAGCTGGCCTCCTGGATGATCCGCTGTTTATCTTCACAGGCTCGCCCAGACGCATGTTGTGGTGGTAAGCCAAGCAGCCGCAAGAGCCTGGGTTTAAATGCCAACCCTGCCTCTTTCTAGCCCTCCGACCTTATACGACTCACTTAACCTCTTTCTACCATAGTTTCCTAGGCCCTAAAATGCAGGCCATAATACTTCACAAAACTAGTGAGAGGAGGAAGCAAGAACCGTCTTGTGAACGCCTGGTGTACGCATTCATTGGCCTTCGGCTGATGGCTTCCTTTCTCGCAGTTCTGGGGGTTCTGCATGTAGGGGTAAAGCAGGCACTAATCTTGGGCTGGCGATGGACAATGCTGGAGTGAAGAGGAGGGCCTCGCTGCACCCTTCACACTCAGCCCCCTGAGAGCAGCGCACGGGGCTTATGGCAGGGCCCTGGGAGTAACCACTGGGTGGCAAACAGGGCTACAAGCTGCCACGCGGTCACAACCCAGAGGTGAGGGCCACAGAGAGAGCTCAGACGTGAATGGAAAATAGCATGGCACAGGGATTGGGACTTGGTTAGGACAACCACACAGAGAAGCCACTGTGCACTCCTAACCCTGGATATGGCTGTTCTGTCTTTCAATTCCCTTCCCCGCAAGCTACAAGACTGTGAAAAGCACAAACAAGACAATCTGAGATCTGGAGCCAGGTAGTGGGGCCGTGTTGTGGGGACACTTGCCTACGGAGGAGATGTGAAAAGCAAGAGCCCCCGTGCTGCCCAGAGAAGTGAACTCATAGGCACGTGCTCAGCCCAGATAGCAATCTCTCTGCCACCGAGTCCAGGGAAATTTATTTCTTTTACATTTACCCTATGCTTTCTCCCTTACAAGCAGCAGCTCAGAGCAGACCTGTATTCCTTTGCCCAGCTCACAGCCCCTCCTCCCCTGGACTTTGCCTGTCTACAAAAGGTCGTTGATTTTATATTCTGTAGTCCTTCACGTGGCTCTCCAATCAGCCGGATTAAAGACTAAGTTTCTGGTACCCAAGATAGAGCTTAGAACAGGTTCTTTTATTTAGACATAAATGGTCTTTTACATACGTTCACTTGGATGGACAGATTATAACTAAAACATAAGAGAACTTTAATGCCCACTTCAGTACTTCTGGAAACCCACTAGAGAAGAAACAGGTAAAACTTCCAAGCAAAGGAGTGAGTGAAGATGCTCATTGCTTCAAGGGAGCAGGTTTTTTTTTTTTGTTTTTTGTTTTTTTTTTTGAAACACCCTTTCTGATTCACTATCCTTACCAAGCACAGTTAGAGGATTCCAATCATTCCAAGTGGCAGTGGAAATTTAAAATTTAGAGTTGGTCAGGGGAGGACCTCCCCCGCAAGAGTAACCCACCAGTCCTTTGACAGCGAGGACTGACAGTAAATCACACATTAGATTTCAAGCATAACTTTGGTACCTGAATCCAAACTATTGAATTATGAGAAAGGTGCACCAGCCCGCTTTGTAACAGGTCTGCAGGCTTCAGCTATAGCGGGGGCACAGGTGACCAGATAAAAAATTAATCTCTTTATCAAGTGGGTATAACTTAGAGAAGCCTCGGCCCCCAAAGGAGATCATTACATACAATCTTTGATTCAGCCAACATTAATTGGATATCTCCTGGTGCCTGAGCAGCACTGAGTTATGTGTCACTATTTAACAGTAACTTAGTTTAGCAATTAGTGTAAAGTAAGCTTGAATCGCTCATCCAGCTGAGTTGAACCAATCTTCCTAAGCCCCTTTCAGCTCAGTATTCTTGTCAAGTCCTCGATTCATTAAACCTGCTCTTTGCTGCATGGTACACATCGCTCTGTTCTTCTTATCCGGAGGAAAGGTGAATCAATGGCTGTCCCCAAATTCTCGGAGTACAACATCATCTTATTTACATAAGGGTCTTCTAGAAGAATGAGCATGAACTTCTCCAACATACATATGTATGTGTATAGATATATATAGATATATACAGATATCTGAAGTTCATATGTCTGAGAGGCCTCATCCATTACCTCAACACCCACATAACACCTGTCCTTCCTGCCCCCAAGCTGTCCAAGTCAGCAACAGAAGACATGCTCCTTTACCTCCATTGAATGGGCTGGGGAGAAAGTTACCGAGAGACCTAAGAAGAAATGAGGAGAAATCTCAACTCTACCTGTCTTCCTTCTCAAAGTGACATCTGTGCTCGATTGAGAGGAAGGTGAGAGTTTCTGCTGCACAGAAGTGCTGGGAGAACCAGAACTCCACGGGCGGTCTCCCTGCCTCTGTTACACTTTGTTGTGCCAGTCCCCAGAGTCAGCATGATCGAAACCCCTTTGCTTCTCTGTCTGCTGCCTGTATGTCTCTGGGAAGTAGCTCTGGGCGGCAGGGGAGAAACGAGTATAGAGGGAGGTAAAAAGCTGTTTAGAAATGTGACTTTGAATATATTAAGCCAGCTTTTTCTGCAAGGAAGCAATCTCTGAAGGACAGTGATGAGGGCGTGGGGTGGGGGGGGGCTTGGGGGGTTAGGGAACAAACCACATTGGCCGTGCACTCTGGAAGATCTAAACTCTAATTTAGCTAGAAGACTTAATGATTTTAATGATTTGTTGTGATCTCAAAACAACAGTTAAGAGATAAATCCACACCATTAAGACTATTATGGTGTTTTGCTTCATTTAGCAAATGGTGGTGGGTTGAGGGGCTTGGGTTGGATTTTTGAGGTTGTTTTGCTATGAAGACACCCACACTTAAATAATAAAAATGAGGTCCTGGGGACCAGGAGCAATTGGCTCCCAAATCCTTTGCTAGCAGAAATGGAAAGATGTCCTTGAAAACTTAACCCAAAAGTTTGCTTAAATGCCTTTTCTGTGTATTCTGGGCAGAAAGCAAACTACACAGAAAATTGAAAGTTGATTGTTTTTCATCTTGGCTTGAGGTCCCTGTCCAGAGGAAAAGATACGTAGTTCCTAGTGTCCTAATGCTCTAGGGAAAAATCTGATCATGCTTCTAGAATGAAAAGTCGAAGCCCGTTCCCATTGTTATGTACGGAGTGAAAGTCTGATGTTTACATTATTTTTTATGTGACAAGGGCCCAGAACTCTCAAAACAATAAAACGGTACACTTGGCTATTTGGAGTTCTTTATTAACTACCACTTACAGTACAATGACCATCAAAATTGAATAATGATTCCAAGGCACTAAATATATTCTGAAATGCTTCTAGAGACATCAGCAAAAGCCCCTTCACAAGTCTCTCTCTTTTTTTTTTAATCTTTTTGCTTTTTACTGGTTTTTGCCTAAAGATACTGCCTTTCCTACAGCCTTATCAAGTGACTTCACGGAGAAAATTCTAGAAAACTCTAGGACCCCATGCCACCGGTGACACTGCCTATAGGCAAGCTGTTTATCCTCCATTCTCCTTAGCTCTTCCACTTCCCTAACTCCCTCTGACTCCCCTCCAGCTCTAATGCTCGTACCACCTCACTGTATCATCCTCTACCCTACTTATCCATAGATCCCGGATGGATGAACCCTCCTCCTTCCTATATGTCTTTCACTCCCAGTTCACTGATATTCTGAGTGCAATACAATTCCTGTCACAATCCTTCATTATTTCAGTATGCCTGAGGATGATCCTTTCAATGTCCTGGCCTCTCACTCCCATGACGCCTTCACCGCCCAAAGCTCCCTCAGCCACCCAATCCCTTGGTCTTTTCCTAGACCCTGTTATTATTAATAACTGTGCCCCCTTCTTAACACCAATTTTAAGCATCCTATTGTCCTACTGGTAGCTATCTCCTAATATGCTCCATCTTGCTTATTCCACTTCCTGGCCATTTGTGGAATATTCCCTAAACTCAAGAAATGTATTTTCTTTTAATGATCTGGGCACTTGTCAGTTCATCTGCCTGGAACACACTTTTCTCCAGATAGCCTCATTGCTTAGACTACCAGCTCTTTAAGGTCTCTCCTATGGGCCATCAGCAAGCTTTTCCAATACTCCATTTAAAATAGAAAGTCCCGCTTTCTAAGCTCTCCTTTCCTACCACTCCAGTTTTCTTCTTAGCACTTTTCACCATTTGCAGTATTACGTATTCTCTATTTATTCTCTTATCGTCTGCTTGCTTCTGCTGGAATGCAAACTTCATGAGGTCTTGTTTGTTGATCCAGTGTTGTTTTCCTGGTGCATTTAAGAAAGCCTGGCACATGGTGGGCCCACATAACTCACTGATTAAATAAAGATCTGTCCAAAAGAATAACTACATTAAGTATTTATTAAAAATTAATGATGTACCCAGAACTCTGCTACTTTCTGTAGGAAAACAACAGCAGCAACAACAACAAAAGATATTTGCTCCCAGGTCCTTTAGTTAGGTACCAAGATTGCCATCAAACTATATTTCAGTGTCTTTTAGCCCACGGTACTGTGATGAAGTTTAGCCCATAGCAATGGCCTGCAACTTCAACCGACAGAGAGGTGTTTGATAGTGTTGCAAGAAAGCATCCCTCAGTTTGGAATTTAACAAATGACGGTTCTCACTAAAAGGAACAAAATAAAACCCTCACATTCTACAGCACCAGAGAAGGTATGAAGAATGCTGAAGGTATGGCAAGAGACCACTGTGAGCCGATACAATCCACACAGACAAGAGACAGATAGAAGGAGAGAGAGAGAACGGGGAGAGTGAGCACATTCCTAGGGGACCACTGAGAGCAGGCAGTGAGCACTGTACACAGCTTGCTAGGGAAATATAAAGCTTCCATAAAAACTGATGTAAACCAACTGTGGAAGCCAACACAGACAAGACTTTGTAATAAGGGCTATCGGAGGAAGGTATCAGCCATCACAATCCCAGATGTACCAGGACTAATTCTCACTGGGAGACAGAGAAAAAAATAAAATGAACCTACGTACCTAAGACAGAGCAAAAAAGGAGCATCCAATCTGCCCAATTTTGAGACTCTTCTCTTGACCACACAATGAAAGATTCTCCAGTTAATTGGCTTAGTGAGAAGGGGAAAGAGTTATTATTAAATTGACACACTCACAGCTTTTATAGTTTTTTTCAAGTGCTATCTAAGTTAACTCTATAGAAATCTCCATACTTGGTTCTGTTCTCTCTTTCATCTATTTATTCATTTATTTTAAAAGTGTTGAGTACCTGTTGTTCCCCAGGCGCTATTCCTCTCTATCCTCTGCTCTCCTGAAGCTTACATTCAAAGGGGAGGAGACAGACAGAAAATAAATCACGCAACATTTACAAAGTCTATCAGATCATGGTAAGTGCTATGGAGAAAACCAGGAGAAGAAGAGGAGCCAGTAAAGCTAGATGGTTAGCAGATCACGTGGTGTGATTTGAGAAGGTCTCACAGGGCAACACAGAAAAACCCCGACAGACGCAAGGGGGTGGCTATTTGGAAATCTGCAGGAGAGGCATTTCAAGCAGAAGAACCATCGAAGTCAACATCCCGGGGTGGCAGCAGGCTTTCTTTATTTGAGGAGCAGCAGAGATGTTCACATGGCTAGACTGTCAAGCAGTGGGGGCAGTGGGAGATGAAATCAGAAAGGTAGCCATGAGCTTGATCAGATAAAGTCTTCCAAGTCACTGGAAAAAGTTTACCTCTGACTCTGAATGCCACAGGAAGACCATGTAAGCTTTTGAAGAGAGGACATCAGTTCAGTTTCATTCTGAGGACTGTGCCAAGAACGTGCTGGGTTTGCGTGCAGAGTGAGGGCAGAGCTCAGGAGGCCCGTCGGAGGCCGTTACAATGATTTCAGAGAGAAGTGACGGTTGTTGCAAAGCTGGTGAGAAGTGCTTGCATTCTAGATATAGTTAAAGGTTGTACGATAGATCAGCAAGTAGACTGCAGAGAGTTAGGAGAGAAAGAGAGGACAGAAGGAAGCTTGAGAGACTAAGGCTTTTAGTCAGTTACTAGAAGGATGAAATTGTCATTTATTGAGATGTAGAGAAGGCTAAAGGAGGAACAGGTTTGGGGTGGAGGGGCAGTTGATTTTTGGACATATTGTATTTAACATGCTGATTACGCATCTGAGCGGAGATGCACAGGTCTGAAGTTCTGAGACAAACTCCCTCCTGTTCCTTTGACAATAATGTATGATAGCAGCTGGCTTCACACAATCTATAATAATCAAGATTCTGAATTCTGCAGCAGACAAAACCAGAGATACTGCACCTCTTTTCTCGTCAGCTTTCTTTCTGCCAGGGCACCATACACATGGCAAAGATTAAGTGCTAACCTGTGTGACACCGACCGTAAATGTCAACGAGGTAGAGCAGAAGGAAGTCAGCGGGAATCCGCGTCACCGAGAAAAGCTGAGAGGGGATGCGAAGGGCAGGTGGTTGGGAAAGCGTCACCAGGGGCATGATGGGAATTTCCTAGAAAGGGAAAAACTGGGGCCAAAGGACTGGGTTGAGGAAGACGAAGGTGCAAAGGAAGATAGGAAGAAATGCCCCCAAAGAAGAAGGGTTTTCTCCCAGTCTAGCACTCCTGTAGACTCTAGGCCATGACTCACAGTGCCCATGAATTTTTCAGTCAATTTCTAGAGAAACGAGGCCTTCAAGAAGGAAAAGAGAAGCACGGTCTTCCAAGAAAACAACATTAACAGGTTCATATTTTTATAAATATGAAGTGATACACTTTACTATTATTCTCAAAATGACAAAAGTTCCACCTCCAAAACTGATCTGAGACCGTGGTGGGAGAGTTTGAGAAACCTGACTCCATGAACAAGAAAGCCAGAAAGCAGGTCCTTTGTAAGCTGCCAGTTGGCATATACAAAGGATTGACATCGACCACAAAAATAATACAGAAGGGTGACACAAGCAAGAAGGCCGGGGTGTGTGTGTGTGTTTGTGTGTGTGTATGTACGGAAGAGTGATATATTCATATTTGGGAGTGTATCTTATTTAATAAAGCACAATTATTAAAAGATACTAGATAGTTCATGGACTTTCAAAGGCCAGAGAACCGGCCTCAGAAACAGCATCTTTGGGAAAAAATATGCCACAGGAACAAGCATGAGAGTGATGCCACAGCCACAAAGCCAAGAGGCTGGGCAGGTGCAGCCAGGCCCACGGGGAGCTCGGCGTCCAGCTGCCTGGTGTCAGTGCGCTGCCTGGGAGACCCATGGCAGAGAGCACCTCCCTCTCCTCACATTTTCTTCTGAATCCAGGACTTACATGGGTCTCTGCTCATGAGCCTACATCAAGGCCTGCCCCGGATGCACGGGAAACTGGAAAATCAAGCTGACTTTGACTTTGCAGAGAGCAGGCAGGAAATGTAGGGGAAAGAATGTCTGTTCAAAGACGCTGAGCATCCATAAAAACTACAAATGTCCAAAGAAGGGACAAAATCAACCCTATCAGGACACGGAGAAGTGCGAGAAAGGAGGAAGCAGGATGACTGTGGGTGTCTCCTAGTGTCCTGCTGTGTCTATGTAGGCTTAGAATGAATGGACACATGAGATCATGAGGATAACAGGGGAAGGGAGAATGTCAGGGATCTCTGCGCCCTCCCTGCCTCCTTTAAACTGTCCGTGTAAGGATCAGGACCGTAGTCCTTCCATCAGGACGGGAAGTGTGGTCCAGGAGCTGTAGGACTTGAGGGTTGGCTTTATCTGGCCACTCTCCACCCAGAGGGACTGAACACAGTTCCCCTTTCTTCCTCTTCTGCACTTTGCAGGCTGGAGAGGCAAACTGCAGGTGTTACAGACAAAATAAAGATGATTAATTTCCCCAGGTTGTCAGGAGCGCTGATTTTATAGCTCTATCAGCCCGACCAACGAAGGAAGCTTGCGCACCTCGCTTTCAGAAATCCTAGCAAAGAAATCATGGCAGGTAGGATGGGGACATTAGGGATCAGAGAGCTCGTCTCTGCAACAGGCCCCGCTCTTCGGCTCCCTGGGAGAGGGCGGGGTTCGTGAGAGGAGAGGAGCGCAGGCTGTCCCCTGCCCGGAAGCGTGGGAGGAGATGGCAGAGAAAGCCGCTCTGGTCTGGGAGGTGGTTCTAGGGCAAGACAATAAACGAGGCCAAGGGATCCTCGGGGACACACAGGAGAAAAATTACTCTGCAAAGAGGAGCGGAGCCGAGGGTAGCAAGGATGTGGGCAGATTGGGAAGAGGCTGAAGCGGAGGAGTTGCAGAGATCCTTAAAGGCTGCGGAGAGGAAATTAGACGTCATGCTGGAGGGAACAGGGAGTGACCTGGGTTTTCACAGTGGAAGACAACCAGGGTAGAACAAAAAAATGAGGAAGATCCTGCTGTGGCGGACTGGAGAGGAAACTGCAGAATGGAGAAACCACCAGAATCCCCGGAAGGCTGATAAGGCCTTGGGTAGGGTGGAAACTGTGGGGGTGCAGAAGAGGCCACAGGGGCACCTGGGTGGCTCAGTCGGTTGAGCAGCTGCCTTCCGCTCCGGTCATGATCCCAGGGTCCTGGGATTGAAGCCCCACATCGGCTTAGGGGGGAGCCTGCTCTTCCCTCTCGCTTTGCCCCCTCTCTGCTTGTGCTCTCTCTCCTTCTCTCTCTCTAATAAATAAACAAAATCTTTAAAAAAAATTTTTTTTAAAACCTTCTTTTTAAAAAAAGAAGAAAAGAGGCCTCATACACATTTCAAAAAATAAAGCAAGGTGGCCGTGGGAGGGTGGCTGTCTAGAACAATGAGTAGGAAAAAACGGCTCCAGGGATTTAAGAGCCCTGGAAAGACAGGAAGCTGGAGAGACTGATTGCCCTCCACCCCCATGGGAGGAAAAACCTAGAAAATGATAGTGCTGAGTTTGAAGTGGTGGTCGAACCCCAAGTTTTATTTGCAATATGTTGTGCAGGCGTGCGTGGAGTTCAGGACAGAGGACGGTATCCTGCACGGCCCACCCGGGCCCCCAGACTGGCTACATGTGCCCTCCTTCTTCCTCTGAGCTCCCAGGCTGCCTGTGCCATTCTTTTCCCCCTTCCTTTCTTGTGGAATTATTTCTGGCTGGGAACCTGGTAAAATTATTAAAATGGTTAAAAGACAGAAAGATCCCGAGACTCAGAAAACGTCAGCCATTTTCCTCCACATCACATGGGGAATATGTGGGGGACAAATATCCCAGCCAGAATTCCTTGATCTTTTAAAACCCCCTTGTATGAGATCCCTTGGCAGTCGATACAATGTGCTTATTATCAACACAGTAGTAAGAGACGTGGAAAGAAAAGGGTTCTTTTGGTCCATTTCTGTGGGGATGAAGTACTTCAGACCAGAACTGGAGTCACTGCTAAAGACTCCCAGACTGGGAACAAAGCTAGGTCAATGAAGCATAGATTTAATTGTCTGCATCTTGTTAATTGCACAGTTTGCTTCTGGAAGTGCTGTTGTTCCTCATTTACAGGGTCAGAATTGCTCACTGGATTAAGTGATAGAGCCTCTATTTCCTGATATGTCATACGGTCACCCCCCCCCCATTGCCACACAATGATCCTCAGAGGGGTCCACATGGTGTTCACTTGCCTTTTAGCTGCCTATCGGCCATGGGTAAAGATTCCAACTTTGTCTTGAACACAAAGCCATCTGTGTGAGGTGGTCATTTTGTTTGGTTGGTCCACCGTCAATGCTACCCATCCCCAGTTAGCCTGGACTATGGTAAGGGTTCAATAAATGTTTGTTGAACTAAAGAAGAGGGTCCCATGTAACGGGTATTGGGCTGAGGGCATTACACATCTTGTCTTGTTGAATCTTCATGAGAATCACATAAGGTAGGTGTTAGTTTCCAAATTTTTCAGTTGAGAAGATCAAGACCATGAATGATTGCTTGACATACCTGCAGTCCTACTCCCAAATAAACTGAAATCTGTCTGCTCCAAAGACACCATTCTTCTACCATCCCAAGTCACCTGCCATGCTCCTGGTCAGATTCCCCCTTATACAAATAAATGTAGATAAATTTGTCTCTGATACTTTCTCTCCTTGGTGGAAGTTTAGAAAAGGTGCAAGTCTGTGCTCAAAAAGACCCTTGTGGACAAATAGAAAGAAATGTAGTGTGGCCCTGAATCTGATCCAAATCATGACTGGCCATGTCATAATTTCCTTTGAAAACCTGAAGATTTTTGTGTCTGAGCACTTGTTTGACAACTGAATGGTGAACAGCTAGCTAACCAGCAATTGGCCTAACTGGAAGGTTAAGATTGAAACAAAATCGTCCAAACATCCTGATAGGGGATCTTTCTGATTTAATCTTAAAGTTTCCAAGATGAAAAGAGAACAAAGCAACTTTACTTCCATTAGCCAAGGTCATCTGAAACAAATCCCAGGTAGGTGCTTTGAAGAAAGAACCTAACAGACTTCTGGTTCAATTCTCAATAACTTCCTCAAGATCTTTCTTGGAAAAAATTATTTTAAGATCATTCACGTAGCATTATAGCACCAAAGAGGCTCTACACAAAAGAAAGCTTAAAAGAACACACAAAATCCAGCCACTCCAATAAATACAGCAATTTTCATTTATTTCTATTCAGAGCTTGCCTGTTCAAAAACATAATTTTATATAATTTAAAGCAAGGTACAGGTACAATTTCATTGTTTAACATAAAATTATATAATAAATATTTTCTCTGCTGACAAATAAACCTCATATCTATCATTTTAATCTCTGTAACATAGTATTATATTGTATGATATTGTCATTATTTAACCATTCCTATACTGTTCAAATCATTTCCAATTTCTCACTATTATAAATAATGGTACAATGTACCATCTTCATGTAAATAGCATGTTCATTCTTTTAAGATTACATAAATTCTATTCCCAGAGGTGGGATTTAGAGAGTCAATTTGGTATATGTATTTTAGAGTTTTTTATTTACCTGAGGTGCTATTTTCAAAAAATAGCCTACCAATGTAACACTGCTGCCATTTGAATATATGTAATAATTTCATAAAGATCTCACTCTGACTCTCTATTCTCTCTCTCTCTCTCTCTTTTTTTATTTTGTTTTCTTCTTCAAATCTGCTTGGTATAAAACCTCATTCCATTTTTCAACTTTGGATCCATCCATGTGGACCTTCATTCTGACCACATATTTCCCTGTAACTCTGGCTTCAATCTCTTTTCCTTACCAACCCATACTTTTGTCTGGGCTCCTTCAATGTTGAGGGCATTGTACTAGATGCATAGAAATAGAGCAGCAGAGAAAATAGGTTTTCTGCTCTCAAGTGCCTTTCAGTCTAGGTAGGGAATCAAATAAGAAAAAAAAAAAAAGGAAATTGTAATACCATGTGAGAAGGGTTTATTGGAAATAAGTCAAGGCACTAAGGGAGGACAGTGAGGGAGGGGCCAAGCAAATACTGGAAAGGAAGAGAAGGCTTCCCATCAGAAGTTACCTCAAATTGAAACGTGATGGACAGTTTGAAGTTAAAAAAGATGGAGTATGGAGGGTGTAATGGGGGATGGAAGAGCATGTCCCAAGTAGAAGCAAATCACAGGAACACATACTGAGAAGCAAGAGAGAACAAGCCTGAGTGCAGAAAAAATAGCTTTATTCAGCTAGCCAGCCAGAGCTCCCTGACATCAAATATGG
This sequence comes from Mustela nigripes, assembly GCF_022355385.1. NCBI lineage: Eukaryota > Metazoa > Chordata > Mammalia > Carnivora > Mustelidae > Mustela > Mustela nigripes. Next base: position 33,149,254 of record NC_081566.1, on the reverse strand, counting down.
GAGGGCCCATTGCTCTGCCTCCCACTGCACCCTCCTGATGCCATCTCTACCTTACAGTCCCTCTGCACTCCTGTCCATTTTCTTCCCACACTGCAGCTTCTGCCAACTCCCCACTGCTCTCATAAACGGGAAAATGGAAAACCTGTGTTGTTCCCGGGTTGATATGGAGTGATGAGCTGGGGAGTGTGTGGCTGGGCATATTTTTCTTTATGTTGGAACAGAACAGAGATGCATAGATAAGCTGTACACAGCACACGGCAAACCCAGCAGTGGCTATAGTCCGTCTTGTGTCTTCGCCCCAAGCAAACCCCTCAATTCATTTCTTCAGACATCCCTCAGAAATTGCCAGAGTGGTTTCCCACTGTCAGATTGCACTGCAGCCCCGTGCCTCTCTCCACTACAAAGGGAAAGATTAGCCAGAGACAGAGAGAAATGGATTTATGGTGCTGGGGAAGTTAAGCACACACTGTGTGAGAGTTTCATTTCCACTGAATTAGAAGCTGTGGCTCAGCACGGATGGCACAGTGATGCTCCTCTAATAACACAAAGTAAATAAAACATGAAGAAGTCTTTTCATCTGCTTTGGGGGAACTTCATGTACACACGCTCTTCCTCCGTCCTGCCTAGGAACATTGGACGGCTCCTCTGAGATGGCTTTCATGCTACCCCAAAGCTCCAAGGATTGGCTTCATCTTTAAATAAGGCATAGAATGGTTGACTTCCTTGAGGACCAATTCCTGTAGCTTCCACAACCTGAAGTTTCATTAAGTCCCGAGAGGTGGGGAGAGCAGGTGACAAACAAGCTTATGGCAACTAAGGTTGACTAAACCCTGGTGTAATAGCTGCTCTGTGGGAATAAATAGTGTCCGTCTTGTCTGGCTGCTGTACTCCTGCTGGGCTTTCCCAGCTTTCGGAGACTCTACATGGAGCACAAGGGTTGTTATGACTGCACGACACTGTCATTTCTCACCTCACCCTCTGTTTGCTGCAGGCCCAGAGCGAACACTACTTTGCAGGTATGCTCACCCCATCTCCAGCTCATTCTCCAACCAGCAAACTGGTTTGGAAAAGCAGTGGAGAGTACAAGGTTTTTATTCTTTTGTTTTACCTAAGTTGTATTTTAAATATAGGTATTACTAGTTAAAGACTATTTATGTAAGTTATGTCTGAAAACCCAAATTCCACCAGCTTCCATCGAAATGGGTACCACTTGATGTCCAAGCCATCTACCTTAAGATTCACCTCCCTTTGAAATTTTTCCTGACCTCATTTTCTCCAGATAAGATTGACCAGGTGACTCATTGCACCTAACACATCCTTCTAATATAACACTAAGACCTCTTTCTTTGTTAACTTATTTACATGACTAATTTCCTGATTGAATAATAACTATCTGTGGCAGGTTATATTTTCTGAGATGGCCACAAAAACATCTCCCACCATACTTATTTTTGTACACTGTGACCTTGACATACCTTTCATCAAGAAATGGGATTGTGGGGGCACCTGGGTGGCTCAGTGGGTTAAAGCCTCTGCCTTTAGTTTGGGTCATGATCTCAGGGTCCTGAGTTGGGCTTTCTGCTCAGCAGGGAGCCTGCTCCCCTCTCTCTCTCTCTGCCTCCCTCCCTATCTACTTGTGATCTCTCTCTCTGTCAAATAAATAATAAAAAAATAATAAAATAAATGGGATCTGTGGAGGGAGGAATCAAGATGGCAGAGAAGTAGCTGGCTGAGACAACATCAGGGAGCAGGAGATCAGCTAGATAGTTATCAAACCATTCCGAACACCTACAAATCCAACAGGAGATCGAAGAGAAGAAGAGCAGCAATTCTAGAAACAGAAAATTGACCACTTTCTGAAAGGTAGGACCAGCAGAGAAGTGAATCCAAAGCGATGGGATGATAGACTGCGGCGTGGGGGGAGGGGCTGGCTCCCGGCCAGCAGCAGAGCAACGGAGCACAAAATCAGAACTTTTAAAAATCTGCTCCACTGAGGGAAATCACTCCAGATGCTAAACTGGGGTGAAGCCCATGCGGGGACAGCGTGGCCTCAGGTCCTGCGGGTCACAGAAAGGTCGGGGTTGTCTGAGTGCTGCAGAGCTCACAGGTATTAGAACGGGGAAGCCAGCTACAGAGAGCCGAGGAGTGAGCTCTCAGCTTGGGGTTACCTTAAATTGTGATCTGTGGTACAGGCCGCTGCTCTGTGAGCAGGGATTACTCAAGATCTGGGGAGACCACCCTGGAAGAGTGCAGGGATCTGTGGGGTTCAGAGACTCCAGGTGGGGCTATGTTCCAGAGACAGAGAAGCTTGGTCACAGGTGAGCTCGGAGCGAAGCCGAGGCCAGGGAGATGGGAGTGATTGAGCGCTTTTCTCTGAGGGCGCACTGAGGAGTGGGGCCCCGGGCTCTCACTCCTCCAGGTCGGACACTGGGAGGTCGCCATTTTCATTCCCGTCCTCCGGAACTCTACGGAAAGTGATCAGGGAACAAAAGCTCCCCAAAGCGAACCCAAGTGGATTACTTAGCCTGGCCCCTGGTAAAGGTGGTGCAATTCCAGTTCGGGTAAAGATACTTGAGAATCACTACAACAGGCCCCTCCCCATAAGATCAGCAAGAAATCTAGCCAAGACAAATTTCACTTACCAAGGAGAACAGTGGAATTCCAGAGGAGGAGAAAGCAAAGCATGGAATTCATGGCTTTTTCCCCTTGACTCTTCAGTCTTGCAAAGTTAATTATTTTTTTTTATTTTATTGTTTTCTTCTAATTTTTTTTAACTTTTTTTAGGGTTTTTTAACTAGTTTATCTTAACAATATCTTTCATTTAAAAAAGATCTTTTTTGAACCTTCATTATTATAGTCATATTTTATCCTTCATTGTATCTAATTTTATTTTTTGTGTACACATAGGGATTTTTCTTCCAAAAAAATTTGGGGTACAACTTCTAATAGATCAAAATACACCCTAAATCTAGCACAGGGCTTTGTTCTTGTCTCCAGCCTGAGCAAATTCTCTCCACTTTCTTTTTCTTTATTCTCCTAACCAACTTATCTTATCAACTCATTTTTTAGAAATTAAAAAAAAAAATTTCATCTTTATAGTCATAGTCCATCCCTTCATTGTGTTTACCCTTATACATGTTTTTAATTCTTTTAAATTTTAGGAGGTAGTTTCTTCTAAGAGACCAAGTACTCCCAAAATTAAGTGGGTGACCCTGTTCTATTCACCAGTCTAATATATATATTTTTTCTTTTTTTGTTTTCTTTTTTTAATTTTTTTCTGAACTTCTTTTAATCCCCTTACTTTCCCCCACGATTTGGGGTCTCTTCTGATTTGATTAAAGCACATTTTCCTGGGGTCTTTGCCACTTTTAGTATTCTATTCATTCCTTCATATAGTCTTATCTGGATAAAATGACAAGGCAGAGAAAATCACCACAAAAAAAAAAAAAAAAAAAGAAAAAGAACAAAAGGCAGTACCAAAGGCTAGGGACCAAATCAATATGAACATTGGTAATATGTCAGATCTAGAGTTCAGAATGACAATTCTCAAGGTGATAGCTAGGCTCAAAAAAGGCATGGAAGATATTGAGAAACCCTGTCTGAAGAAATAAAAGCCCTTTCTGGAGAAATAAAAGAACTAAAATCTAACCAAGTTGAAACCAAAAAAGCTATTAATGAGTGCAATAAAAAATGGAGGCTCTTACCGCTAGAATAAATGAGGCAGAAGACAGAATTAGTGATATAGAAGACCAAATGACAGAGAATAAAGAAGCTGAGCAAAAGAGAGACAAACAACTACTGGACCACGAGGGGATAATTCGAGAGATAAGTGACACCATAAGATGAAACAACATTAGAATAATTGGGATCCCAGAAGAATAAGAAAGAGAGAGGGGAGAAGAAGATATATTGGAAAGAATTATTGTAGAGAATTTCCCTAATATGGCAAAGGGAACAAGTGTCAAAATCCAGGAGGTGCAGAGAACCCCCTTCAAAATCAATAATAATAGGTCCACACCCATCATCTAATAGTAAAATTTACAAGTCTTAGTGACAAAGAGAAAATCCTGAAAGCAGCCCAGGAAAAGAAGTCTGTAATACAATGGTAAAAATATTATATTGACAACAGACTTATCCACAGAAACCTGGCAGGCCAGAAAGAGCTGGCATGATATATTCAGAGCACTAAACAAGAAAAACATGCAGCCAAGAATAATATTTCCAGCTAGGGTATCATTGAAAATAGGAGAGATAAAAAGCTTCCAGGACAAACAAAAACTGAAAGAATTTGCAAACACCAAACCAGCTCTACAGGGAATCTAGAAAGGGGTCCTCTAAGCAAAGAGAGAGCCTAAAAGTAGTAGACTAGAAAGGAACAGAGACAATATATAGTAATAGTCACCTTACAGACAATACAATGGCACTAAATTCATATCTCTCAATAGTTACCCTGAATGTAAATGGACTAAATGTCCAATCAAAAGACATGGGGTATCAGAATGGATAAAAAAAAAGAAAACCATCAATATGCTGTCTACAAGAAACTCATTTTAGACCCAAAGACACCTCCAGATTTAAAGTGAAGGGTGGAAAACAATTTACCATGCTAATTGACATCAAAAGAAAGCTGGGGTGATAATCCTTATATCAGATCAATCAGATTTTAAGCCAAAAACTATAATAAGAGATGAGGAAGGACACTATATCAGACTCAAAGGGTCTGTCCAACAAAAACTAACATTTTTTTTTAAGATTTTATTTATTTGACACAGACAGAGAAATCACAAGTAGGCAGAGAGGCAGGCAGAGAGAGGAGGGGAGGGGAAGCAGGCTCCCTGCGAAGGAGAGAGCCCGATGTGGGGCTCAATCCCAGGACCCTGGGATCATGACCTGAGCCGAAGGCAGAGGCTTTAACCCACTGAGCCACCCAGGTGCCCCAAGAACTAACAATTTTAAATATCTATGCCCCTAACCTGGGAGCAGCCAACTATATAAACCAATTAATAACAAAATCAAAGAAACACATCAACAATAATACAATAATAGTAGGGGACTGTAACACTCCCCTCACTGAAATGAATAGATCATCCAAGCAAAAGATATACAAGGAAATAAAGGCCTTAAATGACACACTGGACCAGATGGGCATCACATATATATTCAGAACATTCCATTCCAAAGCAACAGAATACACATTCTTCTCTAGTGCATCTTCTCCAGAGTAGATCATATCCTAGGTCATAAATCAGGTCTCAACTGGTATCGAAAGTTTGGGATCATTCCTTGCATATTTTCAGACCACAATACTATGAAGCTAGAACTCAATCACAAGAGGAAATTTGGAAAGAACCCAAATACATGGAGACTAAAGAGCATCCTTCTAAAGAGTGAATGGGTCAACCAGGAAATTAAACACGAATTTTAAAAATTCATGGAAACAAATGATAATGAAAACACAATGGTTCAAAATATGTGGGGCACAGCAAAGGCAGTCCTGAGAGGAAAATGTATAGCAATACAAGCCTTTCTCAAGAAACAAGAAAGGTCTCAAATATACAACCTAACCCTACATCTAAAGGAGCTGGAGAAAGAACAACAAAGAAAGCCTAAACCCAGCAGAAGAAGAGAAATAATAAAGATCAGAGCAGAAATCAATGAAATAAAAACCAAAAAGACAATACAACAAATCAATGAAACTAGGAGCTGGTTCTTTGAAAGAATTAATAAGATTGATATACCCCTGGCCAGACTTATCAAAAAGAAAAGAAAAAGGACCCAAATATAATCATGAATGAAAGAGGAGAGATCACAACCAACACCAAAGAAATACAAACAGTTATAAGAACATATTATGAGCAACTCCATACCAACAAATTTGACAATCTGGAAGAAATGGATGCATTCCTAGAGACATATAAACTACCAAAACTGAACCAGGAAGAAATAGAAAACCTGAACAGACCCATAACCAGTAAGGAGATTGAAGCAGTCATCAAAAATCTCCAAACAAACAAGAGCCCAGGGCCAGGAGGCTTCCCAGGGGAATTCTACCAAACATTGAAAGAAGAATTAATTCCTATTCTCCTGAAACTGTTTCAAAAAATAGA
>NC_081566.1:33134672-33143047 GCF_022355385.1 Mustela nigripes | reverse complement strand
ACATATAAACTACCAAACCTGAACCAGGAAGAAATAGAAAACCTGAACAGACCCATAACCAGTAAGGAGATTGAAGCAGTCATCAAAAATCTCCAAACAAACAAGAGCCCAGGGCCAGGAGGCTTCCCAGGGGAATTCTACCAAACATTGAAAGAAGAATTAATTCCTATTCTCCTGAAACTGTTTCAAAAAATAGAAATGGAAGGACAACTTCCAAACTCATTTTATGAGGCCAATATCACCTTGATCTCAAAACTATACAAGGATCCCATCAAAAAAGAGAATTACAGGCCAACATCCTTGATGAACACAGATGCGAAAATTTTCAACAAAATAATTGTCAATAGGATCCAAGGATCCAGTCAAGGATTATTCACCACGACCCAGTGGTATTTATTGTAGGCCTGCAAGTTTGGTTCAACATCCGCAAATCAATCAGTGAGATACAATACATTAATAAAAGAAAGAACAAGAACCATATGACACCCTCAATAGATGCTGAAAAAGCATTTGACAAAGTACAGCATCTCTATGGATAAAGAAGATATATATATATATATATATATATATATATATATATATATATATATATACACACACACACACACACACATACATACACAGTGGAATACAATGCAGCCATCAAAAGAAATGAAATCTTGCTATTTGCGACAACGTGGATGGAACTAGAGGGTATTATGCTTAGCGAAATAAGTCCATCAGATAAAGACAACTATCATATGATCTCCCTGATATGAGGAAGTGGAGATGCAATGTGGGGAGCTTGGCGGTTAGGAAAAGAATAAATGAAAAAAGATGGGATCGGGAGGGAGACAAACCATAAGAGACTCTTAATTTCACAAAACAAACTGAGGGTTGTTGCGGGGAGCAGGGGAGGGAGAGGGTGGTGGGGTTATGGACATTGAGGAGGGTATGTGCTATAGTGACTGCTGTGAAGTGTGTAAACCTGGCAATTCACAGACCTGTACCCCTGGGGCTAATAATACATAATATGTTTATTTTAAAAAAATATGGAAAAAAGAATGAAAGAAAGAAAGAAATGGGATCTGTGTTCACTTCCCCAGAAACTATTTTGGCTGTGAGTTGCTTGTAACCAATAGAATGCATTGGAAGTGATGTGTAACCTAACTTCTAAGAAGAGGTCAGAAAAGACAACACAACTTCTGCTTACAATAAGGACATTCTTCTTTGGAGTCTTATTAGAAGTCCAGCCACTGCAAGACTGCCTTGTAGTGAGCCAACAGCCCCAGCTGTCTCAGGCAACCAAAAGGTTCTCCTGCCAGGTACACCTTTAGATTACGTCAGCCTTCAGCCAACTGTCACACCCAGCCTTAAATTTTGTCATCTGAGGTCACCAGACACTGTGGAATAGTTAGGTTCCACCCATAACCTCTGAATTCCTGCTCTATCGAATCTGTGAGCAACAAAGAAACACAAAGCTTTGCAGTAGCTCATTATGAAGCAATAGTTAGCTTGAATACTACTAAGGATTGGGACTATACCATTCATGTTTTATTCCCCAAGTAAAGTGTTCGATATATGTTGATGGTATAAATGAATGAATGTAGTTTTTTTTTTAACTATGTCCAATTATGAACCAAGATTTGATGTGTACCAAGATTGAAACTTCCAACACAAAACAGCTCCTAAAATGCTGAACCCTGGGGAAAATAAGAATAAAAGCAAAAATATTATCAGAATTTATCAAATCTGCCTTCTGCTGGTCAGCACTGGGCCTTGCTTTAGGATAATAGAGATTTGCAAGCTGGGTAAAAAATGTTAATTGTTGATATTTAATAGTTTATAGATTCCTTGCCTTGCAATTTATTTTATGGCTTCTTTAATTTGGGTGGAGATTGCAAAGAAGCAGAGCAAGGATCAGGTATGGCACGTTTCTCATCTCTCTTGGATAGGTTCCCAGAGGTTCAGACTGAAATGGCCCAAGGTCTTTCCCTATGTAAAAAATCTTGCAACAGATGCCTAAATGTTTGATATTCTCCGGTTAAACAACAAAAGATAGGTTATCTTTTTAAAAGAAAGAGAGGCAGAAAAGAAGAGAAGAAAGGAATAGAAGAAAGAGATCCATTAAATCATATTCATTTCTGAGTATATCCTTGTGGAGGGATGGGAATCAAGAACAAAGGCAAAAAAAGAAAATGGAAAAACAACAAGAACAAGCTTTGTTAGGAGCATGGTTTTGTTTTTGTTTTCTTTCTTTCTTTTTTTTTTTCTTATTCCCCCCTGGGCTAATTAGACACTGGAGTGTATCTAGAGGGAATAAGCCAGTAGACACTGTCATACTTAGGATTTTGAGTTGAACCACTGTTCTTATGCCAACCTTTATAAGTGGGCCTGTCAATTCTGTGATTTGGGGGAACTATCCCTCTAGGTAGAACAAATGTTGTTTAATTTGCTGCATGAAAGTTTTGTTAAATAAATCATACGTTCATGGAGCTGAGAAAATTAACAAGAAACTTTGCCTGGGAGGCTAGACATATTGTACAGAACTTCAAATAACCTGGAGCACACTTTGCAATTCAGAGGATGTATATCTGCCTGGGTGTGCGAAAGAACACTGTTTTATTTATACATATATACACACAGTGGCAGTGGTACTGTATACAGATATCTGTGTGCATATATGTATGAATACAAATATGATCTTCATGCATAGACACATTTTGTCCTTCTCTACAATAAAGACCCTTCCAAAAAAGGTCCATGTTTCAGTGAATGCTCACAGCACGCATAGGTCTGAATCATTTAAAATCATTTAACGATCATGTGAGTGACTGGTAAGAGTTGTGCTTGGTGCTAGAAGACCAAAAACAAAAACAAAAACAAAAACAACAAAAAACCATGGTTTCTGAACTCCAGCATTCAATTCTAGTTGAAAAATGGAGAAGGCTCAAGCTGTCCTTAGGACAGACCCTACTGGGCAATAACCAGTGGTCTCAGAGTTGTATTCAACTCACAAAGGATTTACTGAAGAGCTAGTATGTGCTAGTCCCTGCACTCAGTGCCACAGTCACAAAAAGGAGTAAGGCACCATCCCTTTAAGGGCTTATAATATGAAAGAGGGAGATAGAAATGCAGACAAATAATTATAATACAGTGAGAGATGTAATATGCAGACTAGAAATGTGTGCAGCAGGGAGGTAGTGTGCAGGAGGGAGACATTCACTTAGACTGGAGTGTGACAGAGGAAAAGAGGAGGGGGAGAGGCACCAAAAAACCTCAAACAGTGACATGAAAGCTGGGTTTTAAAGAATAAATAGGAGTTGCCCTGGGGAAGTTCATCATTAAACATTCCATGTGGAGGGAATGGAGTACGAAATGGCATAACCATCTAAGAGACCACGATTGTTTAGGAAACTCCAGAGTTTCTTGTTGCCGGAGTAAAAACAATGTGTGGGAGCGTCTGGGTGGCTCAGTGGGTTAAGCGGCTGCCTTCGGCTCAGGTCATGATTTCAGAGTCCTGGGATAAAGCCCCGCATCGGGCTCTCTGCTCAGCGGGGGGCCTGCTTCCTCCTCTCTCTCTCTCTCTGCCTGCCTCTCTGCCTGCTTGTGATCTCTGTCAAATAAATAAATAAAATCTTTAAAAAAAAAAAAAAAAAACAATGTGTGGCTGTGGCAAGGGGGAAGGAAAAAGAAAGGATAAGAGAAATGAGGAACGTGGGGGAATTGCTAGAGAAATAGGGAGGGAGCTGGAGGGTTTAAGCACGACGTGAGTACGTGAAGTGGCATGCGTCCGCAGCTGAAGTGGCCAAGCAGAGCTGTATCATATCTGTCAGGGACGCTATTGAGGGAATCATCACACTGAGGGCCGACTGGAGAGAGGTGACCTTTGTGAAGGTTCCTTCCAAGTCAAAAATTCACTGATGAGGATCACAAGTGCAAATATCTTAAAGGGCAGGGTAGGCAACAGCAACGAGCAAAGTGCCTAGGTCAGAAAACAGTCCAGGCTAACTAGAGACACACTTTTATAATCATGTTTGCATTTCTTTTTTTTAAATAATCAAATGACATATGAGTCTGACAAAACCTGTCTGTGGACCCAGTTTGGCCTGCTGACCTCTACTAGGGTTTTCAACCCGTTTTCTAAGTCCTGAGGTCTAGGTTCTGATCCAAGTTCCATCACTTATTAGCTGTCTATGTGTGTGTGCCTTGGTTGTCTGTATTGACCTTTGGCCAGTCCTCCCCTTGTAGATCTCTGTGTCCTCAGTGGTTCTGTGGGGGGCTTAGATGATGACCGAGTCCTGGGTCTGCTCTGATTTATCTTCCAGCTGTGGGCTAGAGCAGAAACCTGGGAGGTTAGGATACAAGTCTGGGTAGACAGGAAACATTATTCTTGTTTGTGCTTTTATTACTTACAAGGCTACTGCTTACTTACAGAACTTAGTGCTGGGTTAAGTAGGGGTGAGTTCTTTGTGGGCAAGGACTGTATCTGAATCAAATTCCTTGTTGTTGTGTTTTTAATTTTCTATTTTTAACATTAAAAATATACTGTGGAAAAGCACAGAGAATAATCAACCAAGAGCCCCTGCACCCAATACCAGAATTAATAAATGTAGGTGGGCATCACATGGCTTTTTAAATAACAAAACATGAAAGATGTGACTAAATGTCCCGTGTCTGCCTCTATAGTCCTAGTCACCACTTCCTCTCCAGCAGCAACTCTTATCTTGAAACTGGTTTGCATACTCTGTCTTTCATGTACTTATACTTCAATGATAACCCTGCATGCCATAAAAACACATAGTATTTTATGTCCTAAAAACTTATATAAATGTTATTATATCCTACATATCTGTATGTACTGCATAATACTTCTTTCACCCAACAGCACCATCTTAGAGACTCATCCAAGTTGATACATATAAATTTAGTTCATTAATTTTAATTGCTACATGGAACTACACCCTACAGCATACTGTACCATATATATCCTATAATATACCACAATTTCTTTTTTCCCTAACTTAAACTCTCTTTCATTGCTTGATTATTTCTAAAAAACTGCATTGAACAATATTGCTTATGTTTCTTCATACATGACTAAACCTGGAAGGGAAATCCCTGAGCCGTCAGGTACCTCCACGGTGTTGATTCCCCTACAGACTGCCAATTTGCTTTCTACAGTTTGCATGCCAACGTGTACTCCCTTCAGCAGAATATATGAATACCTATTTTGTCAAATCTGCTCACCATTTGGTATTCTCAGACTTTTAAAAATGTTGCCAATCTGATGGGTTGGATACATTAAGGCTTTAAATTGCATTTCTGTGATTAGTGAGGTTGGGCACATTTTCATCTCTATTGGCAATTCTAGTCCCTCTGCCATGAATAACTTGTTCATCTTACTTTTTTGTTGTTCTGCTGGATTATTTGTCTCTTTCTGGTGGTGGTGGGGTGAGCGGGGAGAGGGGAAGGGAAATTCTACATACTAGTTAGCCTCATGGAATCTGGAGCTGGTCAGCATGAATTTCAATTCCAAATTTTTCACTTAACAGCTGCTCATACTTGGGTGTGTTATTAACTCTCAGTAGTTCAGTTTCTTCCTTAAAATGGAGATTAACATAGTATCTCATAATGTTATGATGGTGGTTAAGAAAGTTAGTACATACTAATCAGTTAGAACAGACCTTGGTATATAGTAAATGTTCAATAAATGTTAGGTATTATCATTGCATTATGGGTAAGAAAATGTCGTTTATATATTCTGGATGGGTTCTTTGTCTATTATGTATGTTGCAAAAATCTTTGTCTTTTTGGTCTTGATAACTTCTGTCATGAAGGTATTTAAGTTCTGATGTAAATTTGTCAGTTTTCTTTATGATTTTGGTATTTTCCGCTTAGCCAAACATATTTTTCTTCATAGAATCATAAAGTAGTCCTCCTATATAATATTTTAAAACCATTTTCACAGGCTTGGGCCTTTAATCTACCTGTAATTTATTTTTATATAGAGGTAATGCTCTAATTCTCTTTCTTTCCATACAAATAGCCAGTTATTCTGGTAAATTCTGATTTTTTAGGCCACCTATATCATAAATCAAGTTCCTATGGAAGCTAGGATTTATTCCTAAATTCTAAGTCTGTTAAATTAAACTATTTTTTTAAAGATTTTTAAAAAATTTTATTTATTTGACAGAGAGACATCACAAGTAGGCAGAGAGGCAGGCAGAGAGAGAGAGGAACTCTGCTAATATCATAGCATTTTATCTCTATCTCTTTAAAATAATTCTTGATATCCAGGAGAGCAAACTTTCCTAACATATTGTCCTGTCTATTCCTGAATATTTACTTATGCACGGGCATTTTAAAATAAGTTCACCAAATTTCATTAAAAATTCTATTGGGATTTTTAGTGAATTTCTTGAATTTTTAGGTCAACTTGGGGATAATTTACAGTATATATTTATGACATTGAACTTGTATATGCATAAACAGGTTTTTTTTTACTTTGTATTATTTTATAATTTTCTTCTATAAAAGTATTAAATACTATTTGTTTGATTTCCCCCCCAAGTACCATGTAAATTTGAATGAAATTGTAAACATAGTATTTCTAAAATAACTTTTTCCTAATTTTAAATTACTTTTTAAATAAAATCTCACATTGTAGTCATGTTTGTATGTTGATTTTATTTCCATTAAACTTCCCAATTTTTTTAATCCTAGATGGTTTGTCTGTGGATTCTTCTTCATTTTGTATGCAAACAATATTATATTGCAAATAACAATTGTGTCTCTTTCTTTCCAATAATTATATCATGTAATTTTTTATTGCATTTTTTTAATTGGCTAGAGCTTCCAGTAACCACTGTATAAAAATGGTCTTAGTGAAGAATTTCTTGTCTTGATTTTAGAATGCTTCTAAAATCTGACCCTAAGTTATGGCCTTTATTGTGGTTTTGAGATAGATGCTCTTTATCAGATTAAGGATGTTTCTTTCTATTTTTAATTTACTGTTTCTTTTTTTCCTTTACTTTATGAAGAGGCATTGACCATCTCCACTGAGATTATCACATTTTTCCATTTGTTTGGTTAATGCATTAATTTGTGTAAATAGATTTCTTCTTCTTTCTTTCTTTCTTTCTTCCTTTCTTTTTTTTTTTCCCCAATGTTGGACTCTTTATTTTTGTTCCATTACTTAGGCTTTCTCTCCCAACACCACAGTATTTTATTACAGTATTTTTTTTTACTTTGTTAGGCAAGTATACACACATCATTCTCTTTTTTTCTCTTTCTTTTTAAATTTTTTAAAATTTATTTTCAGCATAACAGTATTCATTGTTTTTGCACCACACCCAGTGCTCCATGCAATCTGTGCCCTCTCCAATACCCACCACCTGGTTCCCCCAACCTCCCACCCCCTACCCCTTCAAACCCCTCAGATTGTTTTTCAGAGTCCATAGTCTCTCATGGTTCACCTCCCCTTCTAATTTCCCCCAACTCCCTTCTCCTCTCTAACTCCCCATGTTCTCCATGCTATTTGTTATGCTCCACAAATAAGTGAAACCATATGATAATTAACTCTCTCTGCTTGATTATTTCACTCAGCATAATCTCTTCCAGTCCCATCCATGTTGCTACAAAAGTTGGGTATTCATCCTTTCTGATGGAGGCATAATACTCCATAGTGTATATGGACCACATCTTCCTTATCCATTCATTCGCGGAAGGGCATCTTGGTTCTTTCCACAGTTTGGCGACTGTGGTCATTGCTGCTATAAACATTGGGGTACAGATGGCCCTTCTTTTCACTACATCTGTATCTTTGGGGTAAATACCCAAAAGTGCAATTCCAGGGTCATAGGGAAGCTCTATTTTTAATTTCTTGAGGTATCTCCACACTGTTCTCCAAAAGGGCAGCACCAACTTGCATTCCCACCAACAGTGTAAGAGGGTTCCCCTTTCTCCACATCCCCTCCAACACATGTTGTTTTTTGTCTTGCTAATTTTGGCCATTCTAAGTGGTGTAAGGTAGTATCTCAATGTGGTTTTAATTTGAATCTCCCTGATGGCTAGTCATGATGACACATAGACCAGTGGAACAGAGTAGAGAGCCCAGATATGGACCCTCAACTCTATGGTCAAATAATCTTTGACTAAACAGGAAAAAATATACAGTGGAAAAAAGACAGTCTCTTCAATAAATGGTGCTGGGAAAACTGGACAGCTCTATGTAGAAGAATGAAACTCGACCATTCTCTTACACCGTACACAAAAATAAACTCAAATGGATAAAAGACCTCACTGTGAGACAGGAATCCATCAGAATCCTAGAGGAGAATATAGGACTAACCTCTTCAATATCAGCCACAGCAACTTCTTTCAAGATATGCCTC
>NC_081566.1:33035395-33134572 GCF_022355385.1 Mustela nigripes | reverse complement strand
TTATGTAGAAGAATGAAACTCGACCATTCTCTTACACCGTACACAAAAATAAACTCAAATGGATAAAAGACCTCACTGTGAGACAGGAATCCATCAGAATCCTAGAGGAGAATATAGGACTAACCTCTTCAATATCAGCCACAGCAACTTCTTTCAAGATATGCCTCCAAAGGCAAAGGAAACAAAAGCGAAAATGAACTTTTGGGACTTCATCAAAATCAAAAGCTTCTGCACAGCAAAGGAAACAGTCAACAAAACAAAGAGGCAACTCATGGAATGGGAGAAGATATTTGCAAATGACAGTACAGACAAAAGGTTGATATCCAGGATCTATAAAGAACTCCTCAAACTCAACACACACAAAACAGACAATCATATCAAAAAATGGGCAGAAGATATGGATAGACACTTCTCCAATGAAGACATACAAATGGCTATCAGACACATGAAAAAATATTTAATTATTTCTAATGTTGATGCACCTCTATTTTCTCAGGATAAACTCTGGTTTATCCTGATGTCCTTAAATACAATTCTGGATTTGCTGATATGTTATCATGATTTGTTCATCCACAACATAGTGACATTGGACAGTAAATTCCATTTCTTATACTCTTGGTGCCTAATTTCGATATCACATGATAGAGCCTTTGCTCTTTTTGTCCATTCACTGAAACAAGTTGGATAAAATAAGGACAAGTTACAATTTCTGTTAAAGTTCTCCCTAAAACTGTCTGGAATTGATGCCTTTTGTAGGGAGAAATTTTAATCACTGATTCAATTGTTTTTACCATAAAAACCATGTTTTTACCGTGATTATTTGTCCAACAAATGCTTGGGAAAATCCAATTGTATTCATTTTGTTGTACTATACTAGGACAAAGTGTTCTGTAAGCACTAAATTATTTGGCAGTTTTTGAGACTGTTTATAAACTTGTACATGATAAACTTTTTAAAATGATACCTTTGTGCCTATAAATCATACCTGTGCCCCTCTTCAACAGAAGAATATAGCTATTTTGGGTTATGTGTCCTACATTATGTTACATTGTGCATGTTATGTGAGAGAGAACAATTGTATTGTTCAAGTCTGTATCCTTACAAATATTGACTTCTTGATCAATCAGTTTCTAAAATAAGTATTAAAATTGTTACATAAGTATTACATATTTTTAGATTTCTTCTTGCAATTCTACTAGCATTTATGAACGTATACCCAAATGTAGTACCTGGTTGTTAATTATATTCCTCTTCCTCTCACTGTATAACAGCAGAGTTACCTACTTTTGTCAAGATGCTGATTCATTTTACTTGCTGGTTCTCTGGCCTGGGCTTCCAAAGTGTGCAGGCAGCAGCCGAAGTCAGAGCCCCTCAATGCCGGCAGCCTTCCAAATCATCTGGTATGTGACCCAGGCAAGTATTTCCAGATAGGATTCCTAGGTTTGAAATATGCTTCCTCTAGAACTCAAAGAGGCATACCAGGCATTTTGCTTCTCTCTTCATGCTGAGAAGTTTCAATAATCAGTTCTTTATTGGAGGAGGAGGGACAATTCTCATCATGCCATAAACACCAGACACCTAAAATTTTACTGATGTGCCAGGCCCTGACTCTTCATAGGGTTTATCTCCAACTCTCTGAAATGCATGCTTCTAAACAAAGCCTCCAACTGGCATCTGCTTTTTGCTCCTCTGGTTCCATTAGCATGATGTTATCAATATCCATGAGCAAGTGGGACATAAATTCTGTGTGACTATCCTGATAGTCTACACGTCTTCAGACTATTTTGACAAAGGCCCAGGGTGTTAACCCAGCCCCAGCACAATCTTGTTAGGTATCCTGTTGTACTTTTTAGAGAAATGAAAGTTCTTTCTTTTCCTTTTTTCCTAAGGATAGAAAAGAATGTGTTTGCCAGATCAATGCCTCCATACCATATATCAGATGTCATGTTAATGTGTTCTAGTAAAGCTACGACATCTTCCAGCGGGTCTGATGTCTGTGTTTGCAGTAATCCACTGTAAAATGCTCAGGACATGTTTTGCTGTTGCAGTATCCTGATTGCTGAATTAAGTGGAGACCAATGGGCATCACCATTCCTGCATCCTTTAATGTATATTAAAGGTGGTAATAATTTCAGCCATTCATATTGGACTGTGATTTTTATTTTTTTAATTTGCAATCTCAAAACAGGGATGGGAGATGAGATAGTATCACAGGCTTGTTCTTGGTCCTTCCCACAAGAAAGCTCTCAACTCAAAGACCAAGGACTCAAGGTAGGGGTTGTGCTAACTTCTAAGTAGATCTATTGCAATTATAATTTGGGGCCTGGGGAAATGACCAATGGCTGGGTTCACAGACATTGTGTTCACCTACTGTGAACTTAACTTGGCTATCACATGTCCCACTCTAACAGAGAAACCACAATGACACCTTGACATTGATAGCAACTTGAATCTTGTACCCAATATTCTTCAAAATGTATATTCCTCTTTCTCTAGTAACATGATAAGTGACAATAGATCCCTTTGGGAAAGGTCTGAGGAAATCACTGTCATGTGTATTTGCCACAATATTTCAGGATACTTACTCTGAACCAGTGTCTTCTCTAGTCAATGGGTCTGAGTCTGAAAACAGGATACTGGATAGAGGATTGTTATTATTAAAATGATTGCCCTTAGCCTTCTGATCATCATCTTCAATTTCTTTTTGTTTTACAGAGAGTACTCATGTTGGTGACCATCTACGATGCCCCTAGGGATGCCACATTTTTTTTTTACTATCTCCATAATTTTCTGGAACTCAGTCCCCCTGACTGCCCTTCCAATCTTGCCACTTATTGTACTAATTGTGTTCTTCTGAGTACAAAACACGGCTGCCTGACCTCTACCATTTGCAGTCAGAGTATCCTAGGTTCTCCTTTGCTGTGTGTTAATGAGCCTCTTCTGTAATGACTTCTATGATCAAGCCTAGCTTACAGAAGAATCACTATTGACTTCCTACTCATGCCGTTTTCGCACCAGGTACATTTCCCATTTTTCTGGGAAATGACATATTTTATTAATCTTCACATGAGATACAGTCATCTAATAGGATTTCTGATTTTATATCATGTATCCACTCTAACTTGTCCACTTCTCTGAGCCTTTTAATTTTTTCCCACCTCCCATCATGCTCATTCTGACTCTTCTTCTTCATGGAGAGCATAATTTTCCCCATGTTTCTAGCCGCCACCATGCTTGCCCTTTCACAGCTTCTCCTGAGGTCCTGGCCAGGGTGTTAGTGCCTGTATCCCTTCAAACCCAGTGGAATCCCATATTAAAAAAATTTATTTCATCCAAATTAGTGGTTTTTTTTCTGGGGGGGGGGGGGTCTAGTAACCTCAAAATGTAGTTCTAAGTATAACTTCCCAATTCCTGTGCTACAAGGCCCTGAAGTTCTTTTGGGGGTTAGTTTCTTTTCCTTTCCTAGTTGGTTCAAGTATATCATAACCTAGGATGACCAGGTTATGTTTTGATTTATTTAATCTTGGTTATTGACCCACTCACCTGGAAGGGAGATGTGGGTAGAATCTGGTGGCAGGGAGGAGGCTGCATATGTTCTCTCTTCAAGCAATGGGGAAATACTAGCTCTTTATGGGGAAGGACCACTTCTGAAGGCTTGCCATGTTGAATCCCCATCTGGGCATTCAAGATTTTCAGATGCATCAACCTGGATGCCATATGTCTTATGTCCCAGCTACAGCCTTGACATTGGCATGGCAGACTTACCTGGGTTAAGAAGTTAAATCTCTTTAGAACTTGATTACTCTTACAATTAAGTCCTGGGCCTAGTTCTTAAATTTATTTGCCATCCTGCTATAGGAGATGAGAGCTTCCTTGGTAGTACACAAGGAGGCTCTCTAGTTTTACTCTCAGCTTTTAACTGCTAATTAATCCCGCTTAGCTTTTTCTTCTTCTTTCAGAACAGTCCAATGGAGCATAGCACCAGCCACCAAATTCTTCCCTGCTTATAGTCAGGATTTCTCCTGTATTTTTCCAAACCCCATACTTCCCACCAGTTAATGCATCTATCATTATTATTATTTCTTTTAATTAATATTTGCCTGGCATATCTTTTTCTGACTTTTAAGTTTGTGTATGTCACTATATTTTAGGAATTCCTGCATATAGCAGAAATTTTTTTTTGTTTCTAATTTCCAATCTACCTCCTGATAGTGAATAGAAGGAAAATATATGGAGATGGAGAAGGAGAATATGATCCCCTGGGGGTGCCTGGGTGGCTCAGTGGGTTAAAGTCTCTGCCTCCAGCTCAGGTCATGATCTCAGGGTCCTGGGATCGAACCCCGCATCGGGCTCTCTGCTCAGCAGGGAGCCTGCTTCCTCCTCTCTCTCTGCCTGCTTATCATCTCTCTCTGTCAAATAAATAAATAAAATCTAAAAAAAAAAAAAAAAAAAAAGAATATGATCCCCTGTACAGTTGAAAATCCTTTGACTTCCCAAAAACTCAACTACTAATAGCCTACTATTGACCTACTGGCTTACTGATCACATAAATGGTCAATGAACTCATACGTTGTTTGTTATATTATCATCTACTGTATTCTTACAATAAAATAAGCTAGAGGAAAGAAAATGTTATTAAGAAAATCATAAAGAAGAGAAAATACATTTACAGTGCTGTGCCATAAAAAATCCACATATAGGTGGGCCCAAGAAGTTCAAACCTCTGTTGTTCAAGTGTCAACTTTAATGCATTCTAATTTATATCATTTCTTTTTCTTTAATTTTTTAAGGATTTTATTTATTTATTTATTTATTTATTTATTTATTTATTTAAGAGAGAGTGCATGAGAGACTGTGAGAGAGAGAGAGCATGACCAGGGGAGAGGCAGAAGGAGAAAGAGAAGCAGACTACCCAAAGAGCAGGGAGCCCAACATGGGGTTCCATCCCAAGACCCTGGGATAATGACCTGAGCCAAAGGCAGACACTTAACCGACTGAGCCACCCAGGCATTCCTACTGTAATTTCTGATATATGTGTATCTATATATCACCTTGACATTCTCTGTTTACCTTGACATTCTTGTTGGATTGGCTGCATTTTCCTTATATCTTTTCTCTCCCTCGTTGGTTTTGAGATTAAACATTCTATTTCCTTCCCCCTTCTTTTTTTTTTTTTTTCTGTATTTACCTTCAGAGTTTTAATGCACAAAGAGCCAAACCTAAAACTAATCAATATCTCCATCATGTTACTGAACAAAATGAGGACCGCAGTGTTTGAAGTCTGAATTTCCCCCTCACAGCACCCAGGATTGTTGTCTCACAGCTTGCTTCTACTTTGCTGTGATACCGCCCCTATCCACCCTTAGGTGCATAATTGGTTCATTTATCCCCACAGGCGTATGTTATTCTATCACTCTGGTTCTGAGTTTCCCTTTTCATTTCTAAGACTTTGTGATTTTTTCCACCCCTTTTTGATTGCAATTTCAGCTATGCATGCTAAAGAAAAATCTGTGCTTCATCTTATTCAGCTTTTCTGTGTATTTGGAGCAGGACAGGAAGTTTCCCATTTCTGCTTAGTCCACCATATTGGCTAGAAGTTTCCTTTTTATTAATCTTTTGCTTTTCAATCCTTGAAAGCTACCCCACATGCAAAAGATCATCAAGGCCGCACATTCAGTCAATAGTTATTTATTGAACACCTCCTGAGGGCTGATGCTAAATTGTGGAGTTAAGAAAACTTGTTTCAGTATGTCTGGAAAATATTTATTCTGTAGTTGAAAGGTTGTGAGACGGTGTGCTTTTCCCAGGGGGTTCTTGTCATCGTATCTTTTAGTTAAACATTCCTGGGGACAAATGTTCTCCTAAAATGAGGTAGACTGACTGACTAAGAACTTCCACTCTGTTAGAGATGACAGCAGAGTTTTGATTCTCTGAAGTAACATGCCTCGGGGAAAGCCTGTGTAATTGAGATTCCCCAAGAAATTGAAAATTCATTTCCGCCAAGATATTCCACCTCACTTTTCATCCACGCTTCTCTCTCCCCTATACTCTCTAATGCATCAAGCCTTTCAGCAGGGTCTTGGTCTCTCTCTCTCTCTATTTGGGGAGCTCTAGGGAACAAAGAAATGGTTAAGTAGTGGCAGTGCTGGAGAAGTTCAGGCCTCTGGACAAGCCATGTGAAGCCCAGTGACCAGACAGAGTCTTTGAAAAGGCTTCTCCGGCTACAGCTTTGGTGTGGCCCCACATACTCCATGGAGGTCTGTGCTTGACCCAGTATAAAGATAGCTCAGGTGTTGTTTTACTTTAATTTTGTATTTTTCATTGTTCATAGTGTTTATTTGTCTGTCCCTCCCAGAAGCCTTCAACCACTGAGTAAGAACATGCAGAAAATCAATGTATCTTGAGACAAATGCTAAGCCTTTCTGGGAGGGGCAGCAGAGCAACAGAAAAACTAGGAGAGGAGGTCTCCCAAGATTTCCTCTCTCCACACCTGCTTCCAGAAATACTTGACTCCTGGAACTGGCCCTCTGGCTTTCCGGAGATCCACAGCAGGTCCCAGGTGGTAAATACTATTTCTACTTGTGAGAATTCTGTTCTGTCTAAGCAGGTTTTTGGAAGCAGCCTCTGAGAGCTTGTTTCCCATCAGCCCTTGACATTCTCACCCCCCTTACAGAGACCCAGTAATTGGGAACTCCTGCGTCTCGAGCTACAAGCACTTCTCCACTTATTTACAAAGAATGTCTTTTTTTCTTTTAAAATACACAAGTTTGTGACTGAACTGTGCTTTCTCCACACCGAAGACAGGCATATAAAATCATCAGATTTTCCTTCTGGTCCTTGGTTCAATAATAAGAGTCCCGATTTTTGCCTATCTCTGGCCTTGGTGGCCTGAAGAACTTTAGAATTGCCAAGTGAACTGGTCTCTGATGTGACCTTGTTTGAAACTATACATTTTAAAATATAGAATGAAATGTCATTGTAACTCTTCTTCCACACTCAGATTTGTTCAACACTGTGAATAATGATGATAACATGATATAATAACAATGAGCTGATAAAAGCTAAATACTAAATGCATGTGTCATTGGCCTTTTCAGAATGCTTCCCTTTGCTATCCCCATTCATCCCCACAGCAACCCTATGAAGTAATTACTTTTCACCTTTTTAAAGATGGGGAATATGAGGCTTAGCAAAGGAAGTTACTTTACCACGAGTCACATAGGCAGTAAGTAGTGAACCCCCAAACCACCCTATCAGGCCACCTTCTGAATATCAACAAATATTTCTTCAGGTTGGGCTCAGTACCAGAGTCACCACAATTAGTAAGACAAGCTGATAACTGGCAAGGAGTTTACACAAAAAGAGACCATTGAGTCTTAGGAGAAGTTAACCAGGCAAACATTGGCAAAACTCCACGGCAAAGACTGAATGGCTGGAGATCTGGCTAGAGGGATGGAGAGGAGCAAAATGATGAAGGCTCTTACATGGCATGTTGGTCTTTGAACATAAGCAAAGTGTAAGAGTTATCCTGGTTTGCACCTTACAGATGATTCAGGAATGAATGCCATTGGGTCCTGATATGCTTCTGCTGGTGCTAAAATAGCTCTCATTGCTGTGGCAGAGAAGTTAAAGTCTCACGCTGAAACTAAGGGTCACTCTCCTGGAGGCTGGAAGACTGGGGATGGCTCCTGGGCTTTCATGGGGTAAAAGGACAGTGAGACCAGAGTTCTAGGTTGGAACTAAAATAGAAGGACTCTCCATTCAACAGACCTAAAAAAATATATATTATGATGTGTTCTGCTCTATGACAGTTGCTCAGGACAGTCAGTCAAATAAGAATGAAAGCTGCCGTTTCAGCAATTTAAAGATTAATAGAAGATGAAAATGTATAAAAGAACAAAAAGACCACTGTGTGACCTGTTCATTGATAAGAAGTAAGCTTACATAGTATAGGAGCAAAGAGGAGGGAGACAGCAGGACTCTGGGGAGGGGGTTTCCGTAATGGGTTCAAGCTCTGACACTGTTACTAATTATTAGTTCTATAACTTTAGGCAAGAAATGTAATTTCTTGGGGCCTCATTGCCTCTATCAGCAAAATGAGAACATTGGATGATATCCAAGTAAACTCTCAGTTTTAAAATTAAGTGATTAAAAATGCAATCATTTTTATGATACTAATGACTTAAAAATACTGATTTACAAAATCCAACACATAAAAATGTAAGCTAAGCATCAATTTCCTCTCCTAACATCCACCTCCTTGGGAGGTCAACTGCCTTTAGTATATTTGAGGATGAAGCACTCAAAAGATGTTTTGCACATTGAAGGTTTGGGAGCCCAAATTCTAAGCTGCAGGGTCCTTGTCTAGCTCACAGAAGTACAACATAATCTTTTAGGCATAAGCTTTGGAGACCAACTAGTTTTCTGACCGTGGGAAAATGACCTCACTTTTCTGTGCTTCAATTTCTTTATCTGTGAAACGGGAATAACAACTGGATACAACTTTTTTTATGTTTGGAGCAATAAATTAGATAATGCATGTAAAATGTTTAGAGTAATACCTGGCACATGACGGCATTCAGTAAATATGACTCACATCAATCTATAGTAAAGCTCAGTGGTTTTCCATCTGTCTTAAGGGGCATGACTACTTTCTACCAAAAAAAAGTTCATGCAATTAAAGTTGTACATTGTAACCCCTATGGCAACCACTGAAACCATTTTAAAAGTGATATAAATAATAAGTCAACTGAGTAAATAAAATGGAATCATAAAATTATTCAATTAACTCAAGAGAAGGCAGATAGAGAAGAAAAAAGAAATAAAGACCAGATGGGAGAAATGAAAAGCAGCTAATAAGATGGTAGGTTTTAATCCAACCATATTAATATTCACATTAAATATGAATGCTTGAATGCACCAGTTAAATAAGACTGTTAGATTAGATCAAAAAGCAAGCCCCAACTAGATCCTTTTCTCAAGAACCCAACTTTAAATACAAATTTAAATATAAATGTGCATGCAGGATAATTTATCAATATAGTATAAATTCATAACAAAAAAGAAAACATACCCTGCAAATATTAGCCCAAAGGATATCTGTAATAACTATTTTGATGTCAAACAAAATAGACTTCAGGAAAAGAAATATTATCAGGGATAAAGAGACATCACATAATGACAAAGGAATCAATTTCCAAGAAGATATAACAATCCTAAACATGTACAACCATGACATTAGAGCTTTCAAATACATGAAATTAAACCAAGTAGAACTGAGTGGCAAGACTAGTGAAAACTGCATTAAAGTATCGGGAACACAGAGTTTGTCAAGACCCAGAGCAGCAGGAATTGGGGAGAAAAAAGTGGCACCAAGACAATGTCTACATTAATGCTACCTCTGTCAAAGTTGTAATTTGGGTGAATTCTGAGCTCCAAAGAATATGACAGAAGGGCTCTCTTTGTTTTGTGATAAGATGTCCTAGTCTTCTCTTACTCCCTAGGGAGTCCTGGTGGTTCAATTATTTAGGAATTTTCAGACTGGGTCTGTAGAGCCCTGCAGACCAAGCTTCTGTGTCCACTTCTTGGGCCCCACTGCTGGAGCAACACCTGTGTCTGCTTTACACGATGGGCTTCTGCAGAACCATTTGTTTAAAAAACAGTTGCACTTGGGGCAGCTGGGTGGCTCAGTGGGTTAAAGCCTCTGCCTTTGGCTCAGGCCCTGATCCCAGGGTCCTGGGATCGAGCCCCGCATCGGGCTCTCTGCTCGGCAGAGAGCCTGCTTCCTCCTTTCTCTCCCTACTTGTGATCTCTCTCTCTGTCAAATAAATAAATAAAATCTTTTAAAAAAATTTAAAAAAATAAAATAAAAAAGAGTTGCACTGAAAACAAATATATCTATAGCTTTCTATATAGAGATGTATCTAGAAAGAAATAGACAGGTATGCAGAGGGATATGTAGATACAGATACATACATAGATATCTAGAGAGAAGGAGAGACAGAAAAAGAGAAAGAGGTGGTAGGTCCCTTCTAAAATGATCCTTGCTTTCTGCTGTTCATGTCTTTGTGTAACCCCCTCCTTTGTGTACAGGCTGGACCTAGCCTGCCTTATGAAAAATTGAATATAGAATAATTGATGAGATGCCACTCTCCAGATTAGCTTAAAACAAACTGTGTCTTCCTCTTGCCTGTACTTTCTCTGCGGCTCTTCTCATTTATTTGCTCTGATTGAAGGCAGCTGCCATATTGTGACCTATGTTATGGAGAAACCCACCCCATGGCAAGGAACTGAGGGAGGCCTCCAGCAAACAGCCATAAAGGAGCCAAGGTGCTCAGTGCAACTACCCATGAGAAACCGAATCCCACCAGCAACCACGTGAGTGATCTTAGAAAGAGATGTCTCTCTGGTCAAGCTGCCAGATAAGATGACAGCCCAGCTGATGACTTGACTACTATTTTACAAGACCTTGAGATAAGTGGAGTCCAGGTTCCTGACCCAAGGAATGATAAAATAATAAATGCTTATTTTAATCTACCAAGTTTTGGGTAATTTATTATATAGAGCTATAGATAATTAATACAATTACTGGTAAATTATGTGACTTAAATATATTTACATTTTTGTATATGTAAATATATATATATATACACACATACACATACACACACACATACATTTGGTATATGTAAATATACATATATTTTTATAAACTATTATAGGTTAGCCTGGGAACATGGAATCCTGTCATAATGCTCTTCCTGCAGGAAAATATGCCAATGTGCTATGAATTATAGAAACTTTTCCTTACAAACTATTGAAACACTGGGACATCTCAGTAGCTGTCAATTAAGCATCTGCCTTTGGCTCAGGTCATGATCCCATGATCCCATGATCCTGGGATCGAGCCCCAAATCAGGTTCCCTATTCAGCGAGGAGTCTGCTTCTCCCTCTCCTTCTGCCTGTCTCTCCCCCTGCTTGTGCTCTCTCACTCTCCTCAAATAAATAAATAAAATCTTGAAAAGAAAAAAACAACAACTATTGAAACACCAAAATACAATGCATTTGTAAGTTGAGAACTTTCTAGATTCAAAGGACACTCTTTTAAAAAATTTAATTGATACTTTCATTAATGTTTGTAGGCTAGAAGTTGAAAGATTATATGCAATGTGATATCCTTTTTGTGTTTTTTCTGCATTGTTTCTAATTTTCCTCAATAAATGTATCTATTATTTTTTTTAATTTTTTTTTTCTGCCCTTGGTAGATTTCATACCAATTGTTCATGGATCAACCCAACCAGTACTTCACCTGAGCTCTTTCTGCTTCCAAGTCAGGACAAGCCCCCTGAAGTTACTGCGTCCTTTATGGTAGCCCCTCTCTCTTAATACTGATCACACCTTATGATAACTTATCTTTTTAACTTGTCTTCCCCATTGAGCTGTACCTTAGTCATTTCCATGTGCTCTGGGTCTAGCAAAGTGCTCTCTCGCAGATTAGGGGCTAAATAAGAGCTGATGAAAGAAGGAATAAACAAAGGAATTTGCAAAAGAAACTTGGGCACTGGGAGATGTTACTGTTTTTATTGTTGTTTTTAAGATTTTAAAAATTTATTTATTTGAAGAAAAGAGAGTATGTGCACAAGCAGGGGGAGGAGGCAGAGGGAGAGGGAGAAGCAGATTCCCTGCTGATGAGGGAGCTGTATGTGGAGCTCAGTCCCAGGACCTTGGGGTCATGATCTGAGCTGAAGGCAGGCACTTAACCGACTGAGTTACCCAGGTGCAAGACGTTACTGTTTTTAACTGGTTATTTACATGGGTATTGGGATGATGGAGACTGGATTAAAAGAAGAATGATCTCTTAAAAACAAAATCTGATTGGTGATCCTTGCTTCAACCCCTCTAGTAGTTCCCACTGCTCACAGGACAAGGATCAGAATCTTTATGGCCTGGCCACTACCTATATCCACTACCTATATCCACAAGTGTCTAATCTTTTCCAAATCCATCCCCCCTCCATCTGCATTCTCCTCACACTGGTCATCTCTCACTTTTTTGCTATATTCCCTCCCAAACATTCTGCATGTGCTTGGAATGGTATTCATCCCATCTTCTGGCATTTATCTCATCTTCTGGAATTTTATTTGATAGTATTCATGACAATTTCAATTTTGGTTAAACTTATTTAGGGTGACCAGGAAGGGATGAAGCCCTAGAATCTGTACCTATCAAGCCCTACCATTACCCCAAGGCTCTAAGTTTGGGAAACATAAAAGAGGGTATGTTGACCAGTAGATGAACCTACCTTCATAAAATAATCTTGAATCATATTAGCTAAAATATACTGAGTGCTAAGCACTGTTCTAAGTGTGTTACATGCATCATCTCAATCCTTAGCATAGTCTTTTGAGGCAGTAACCATTACCTGAATTTTACAGATGAGACAGAGGGACATAGAAGTCAAGGTCACCCAACTAGAAGGTGGCAGACCAGCAATTCAGACTCAAACAGTCCAGTTTAGTGGCCCTATTCTTAAATAATGAAGACACAGACTGTCTTCTCTTAGGAGGGAATGCAAAGATTTCTTCCAAGGACTAGGGACATTCTGTGTCTGATTAGAAAAGATTTCTCATCCCACTTTGCCACCTGAACCCAATCCTCTCTTGCATCCACATACTTCCAGCTCTATATTTTATTTTCACTGTCAGAGAACACTCAGCCTGAATTTTGCGACCAAATTACTTAGATTAGGATCTCAGCTCTACCACTTATAAGCTGTGTGAACTTAGGAAAGTTACCTGAACTCTCCGAGCCTTAGTTAGCTGTATGGAAAATGAGATTAGTATCTGTATAATGGTGTAGGGAATATTAAATTAATCAATGCATATAAAGTTTCTAGTGCAGCATCTTCCCCATAATAGGCACTGAATTAGCTCTGGCGATTACTGTTGGACACCCCCTTTGTCCGGTTTGTAACTCAAGATTTTGGCGATATCACACGGTTGGGGGCAGATCTTTTCCATGATCATAAGAATCGCTGTGAAACAATACAGATGTGTTTATTAATAGAAATTATTTTCACTCTAAACCACTGGGTCCATGTGTCCTTCAGTCAGCTGGATGACTGCAGAATGAGTTCAGAGCATGCCACTCCAAAATATGGCCTCCTGGCCAAGGATTCCTCTGAGATGAGAGCAATGGAGAAAAAAAGCAGACACAGGAAAAACTACCAGGAAGGACAGGATGATTCTTAATCACTGGAGACAATTCTATACTCTTATCAGCCCAGAGAAGGTATGAGGGACATCTACGTAACAGTTTTTACTGAAACTATCTCTGTCTTCCTTAGTTTCTCCATGGAGGTTTCCCTTTTCAGCATGACACTCTAAAAGCCTAAACCCTTTTTCTTTTCTCTTGTCACTTCTCCACAAATGCACTATTCTTTTAAACATGTTACGTGAGCTCCAAGTTCTAAGCAACTCTTGGAGTTACTCGTCACTGGGTTTCTCCTGTCTTATGCAGGTTGATGAACTTCTAGGTTTTGTTTGTTTGTTTGTTTTTTCTTGTTAACCTGTTTTTTGTCAGTCTAAAGTGCTGGGCCCCAGTTGGATAACCTAAGAGAGTAGAGGAAAAGGTTTTCTCCTCCCCTGCAGAACAAATCCACAATCCTGGTCTCATTATAATTTTTTTAAAAAGATTTTATTTATTTATTTGACAGAGAGAGATCACAAGTAGGCAGAGAGACAGGCAGAGAGAAAAGGAAGCAGGCCCTCTGCTGAGCAGAAAGCCCAATGTGGGACTCAATCCCAGGACCCTGAGATCATGACCTGAGCCAAAGGCAGCGGCTTAACCCACTGAGCCACCAAGGCACCCCATGGTCTCATTATAATTTTAATTTTTATTTCTAGAAGTATGTTTGTGGTTTAGAAGTACAGTGATTTTTCTGATGATCAGTGTTGAGTGTTCAGATGCCTGAGATCTCATTTCTCCACCACTACCAGCTGGGCTGGTTGCCTGGGCCAGTCCCTTTCTGTCCATCATTGCCGATTTCTGATGCTTGAACCTTTCGTGGAGCAAGGGAACAGCATCAAAGAAAGGTTGTGGAACTTATTACTGTGTGTAAAGTACCTTGCAATCCCTGGCTGAAAGAAACTATAGAAACGCAGAGAATTCTGTATGATTTTATCTGCAGAGTAAGTTCAGGTCAGAACATCAGGCAGGATTTAAACCATATCTCTTCCTTCCTTTGCCACTGTGGATTAAAGTCAGTCCATTTTAATGTTCCTAAAATGCAATTTTTTTTTTTCTGGGAATAGCTAGACATGTGATCCTGAGAAGGATTTAATTTGCTGTGTTGTCACGGGGATGATGATGTTGGCTCAATTTTGAATGTTTGGAGAAAGCCATAGGACACTAAACTCTCCCACGGTTGCAATCCTCACAATACAATATAATTAAGGGGAAACAGGAGGGCACCTAAGCAAAATGTTAGGATGCGGACAGTTTGAGAGTAGGGTCAGAGAAGGTTGAACTTGGCAGAATGGCTCCCTAGTGTGAGGTGTTATCAGGCCAGAATGAATGAGGAAGAAGAGAGAGAGGCACAATCAGCCAGAGGACTGCAGAGTGTGGTTAACTGCTGGAGGGCAATTCTGAACAAACCACAAAGTATTAAAAAAAAAAAAAAAAAAAGAAGGACACCCTGGGATTAATTGTCATTCCACTGGCCTGTGAGGCAACTGATACCAAATATAATTGAATTACTTTGTAATTATTTCTTTTGGAGTATTTAACCTAAGCTAGGCTTTGGAGATGGATTTTTTTTTTTTTTTCCTCTCTCTTGCTTTGTACTGCAAATGGTTTTGCATTACGGATATTTTTCTGCTGTACTGTATTATCTTGTGCAAACTACTCTGGTTTGTTTTCCCCCTCTTCCTTGCCAATGGGGTTGTTTACTTATCGGAATTAAAGTCAGAAGTGAGCGTCTCTTGCCAGCAGGACAGAATTTCTAATAAATATGTAAATAACACCTCTCTCAGCTGTGGCTGCGGGCTCTGCTCTCACGTGGCAACACCCGGGCCACAGTCTGGGGCTCAGGCAGGCTTGGAGAAGATGAAAGATTTTCATCAATCTGCAGATCAGAAAGAAATGAAATTAAACCCAACCTGAGAGGGCAAAGGAACAAAGGTGAGGTGGTCGAAAAGGGTATCTGTCCTTGTGGTTGCAGAAATCAGTTGTTTCCTTTGGCCTGTGTGGGAAGGCATCTGAAGGTTGACATGGCTTGTCATAAGAAAAGGACTTAGAACATTCAAGAGTGGCTTGGGATGGAGAGAAATAGATGTCTCCCTCTGCACGCAGGCCACGATCATTTTACTAATAATAGTGGCAATGCTGTCATCAATGGCCAGCTCTCCCTGCCTTATATCTCAATTCCATGCTGGTGGTAATGTAGATTACATTACACCTTGAACTCAAAAATATTTTGGGACATAAATAGATTTATCTTCTAAAAAGGAAATAAAATCAAACTTCTGCAGAAGTCAAGGACACACCACGGAGTAATACTAAGCTTTAGCTCTGGAACCAGAATGCAAGGGATTGAACTCTACTTTGCTACTTACTTGTTCTGTGTCTCAGGTATCTCATGTGTAAAAAATGAGTACTCACTCAACAAATATTGATTGAATGCCTATTGTATGCCAAGCAAGTTCTAGATAGAGATACAGTAGAAAACAAAACAGAGGCTCTGCTGTCAGAAATGTCCACTCTAATTAACAAGAGTGAGTTCTCATGAGCATCAAATGAATTAGTAAATCCCTGGTATAGAGTGGATTCTCAATAAACATGAACTAAATTTAAATTTATCCTTTAAAGTCATACAAGAAGGCGGACTACAGATTAGCAGACTGCTGAGCCCAGCCCTAGTCACCGGAGGATGTCCACTCTTGCATTATGCAGGGCTATGGCCAGATTATGAAAAGACCCTTGTTGACGCTCTCAAGGATTTGGATATACTTGAACTGGGTCAGCAGGCTCCAAGAGAGAGTGGCTTGGTGAAGGGTGACCAAGTGATGCTCTCAGAAGGTGTGTAATATGCAGAGACGCGCTCTGGAGAGCCACTTGATTTTCTGCCACCCTCTCCTTTTCCTCTGGGAAGCAGCCTCACAGCCTTAGTAGAATGTCAGCTCTTTGTGCACGTGCCTTGGCTGCAGTTAGAGGACCCAAAGAGGGTCCTCTTGAAGGAGATGTAACCTCGGTGAAAGGACACAATCAGACTTTTTTTTTCTGTTAGTCTATTTTTTTTTTTTTCCATGAAATAAAGCAGAATGGGGGAGGGATTGCTTTCTGGATCTTTGGCCAGCTTTAATGAGTTTTGCAAAATGACTTTCCAGCAAGGAAATACAGGGCTCGAGTGGAGCAGTGTGTGCAAGCGTCAGAGTGGCTTGCTGGGGTGAGTCTCTCTCCATGAGGAAGGGAAGAATTAATTAAAGCCATAAATTATGGATAACTAATCACTGTGCATTGTAATGAAAAGATACACAGCCAGGTTCGGGTTTTCTAAGGGCCATGTGTATGTTTGCAGAGTTCAGCATAGCTTTCTCTGGGGCTTCTTGACTTTTCCCCTCTTCTCTTCTCTAAAGGTGTCTGACCTGAGTGACATCCTAGAGGCACTATCAGCTTATCCACTAGAAAACCAAGAGTGCATTAACTTTAGAAGCCTCAAGGAGTAAATATTATTAGAAAGTCCTGGAATCACCAAGCAGATTCTCTGCTACCATTTGGATTGAGGCCATAGCTAGAGAAATGCAATTTTGTTAAATATTTAAACAGCAGCCTCCAAGTATCATCAAGCCATGGAAAGAGACCCCCAAAACTACCACCATGACTACCCCCCCAACCCCAAAAAGTGGAATAATTTGTTTTAATATTGGGCAAGAAGACGAATTTCAAAATGAAATTTCTAATATCATAGAATGTTAAACAGCTATTAAAATGATATTTACACAGAGTTTTTAATGATATGGAAAGAATCTTATAACCTTAAGCACAAAAATGGGATAGAAAATTACATTAATATACAGAACGATTTTAATAAGGTTTTAAAAGCATTGGGGGAAAATTTGAAAGAAATAAGCCAAAATTTCAGGATGGTAGAATTAAAGATGATTTTTTTTTTCCCCTGCTCTTTAAAAACTGTGCATGTTTTCCAAATTTTTTAAACATGTGCATGTATTGCATTTAAAAACAATTTGAGAGTATGAACATTTTTTTTCACCACATACACAACTCTAGATTAGCAATAATGATCAAGTTGATCAAAGGCCACTTTCCCGATCCTCAAATGGTGGCCTTTGACATTGTTCATGGTGGAGGTAATGAGCAGCTGAGGAGAAGACACGTTCCTATCATTGCATTTTCTTTGTTGTTCCTGCCTTTAGGAGAGTTCTGGCTGTCTGGGGATCCACGCCAGTGCTTCTAGCTTAGAACTGGTGATTAGTGAGTGTTTTTGAAAAGATCATCCTGACAGCAATGTGAAGAGTGTATCAGAGGGGTGCCAGAGTCAAGCAATTATTACAAGGCCATACAGGCAAGAAATAATGGTAGTTTGGACAAGTGTAGAAGCAGTGAAGATGAGAGAGAAGTGGACACATCTGAGAGATAGTCAGGAGTTTAAATCGATAAGTCTTAATAATGGATTTCAAATGGGGAAATGAATAAGAGACAGCTAGTAGACAGGAGTGACACCTCTTTTTCTGACTATGTAAGGGGTAGTGAGTAAAATGAAGCATCAAAAGAGGCACGAGAATATGACCTGGTTGTTTATTGCATGGGGAGAAGGAATGTATTATCTCTCTATTATTGCATAATAGATTTCCCAAACTCAGTGGCTGAAGATAATAAATATTTATTATTCCAGTTTCTGAAGATCAGGAATTTGGAAAAGGTTGTGTGACTTTGACTCAGGATGATGCCATCATTATGGTGATCAGAATTCCATTCATCTGAAGGCTCACCTGGGGCTGGAAAATCTATTTCCAAAGTTTCCTATGTGGCTGTTGGCTGGAGGCCTCCCTTTCTTACCACATGGGCTTCTCCATGGGGGCTATTATAGCTGGCTTCCCCAGCATGAGTCATCCAAGAAAGAGACAGAAAGCAGGAAGCTGAAGTGCTTTTTATGACCTGGTCTCTAAAGTAAAACACCATCATCTCTCTTCTTACTCTATTTAAGTGAGTTGTTACATCCAAGCCATGCTTAAGGTAGAATTAGGCTCTACTTTTGAAGGGTGTGTCAAGTAATTTGTGGACATATTTTAAAACATCATGTGAGGGGACTGTTAGATGAACTTAGTTCTTGACATATTAAGTTTGAAGTGCCTTTTAGAAATTCCGACCTCAAGTAGATGTAAGTATGGAGCCCAAATTAAAACAAAACAAAACTTGGGCTGTGTTACAAAAATCATGAATCTTATAGATTTACATGGTAATGAAAACTTCGGATGAGATTTCTTAAGAAACTAAGTTTAGAGTGAGATAAGGAAAAAATAATCCAAGGTTAGGGAATTCTAACACTTGATGTCTGTACAAAGGAGAATGAATGTGCAATGGAGACAAAGAACAAAACAAAAACTAGAGGGGCAGGGGAGGAAAACCAGGAGGAGCTACATCATGAAAGTCAAGCAAATGGGGATGCCAGGGTGGTTCAACCAGTTAAGCGACCAACTTTTGATTTCAGCTCAGGTCATGATCACAGGGTTGTGAGATCAAGCCCTGTCCTGGGCTCCATGCTTACGACAGAGTCTGCTCACTCCTTTCCCTCCAATCTCTCCCTCAGTCTCTCCTACTCTCAGTATCTCTGTCTCTGTCTCTCTATAAAATAGATAAATAAATAAATAAATAAAATCATAGGGAAGAAAAAGTCAAGCAAATGGTACTATGAAAGTACAAGAATGGAGTAAGAACTAATTTGGTGAATATGAGGCTGGAGGCCAGACTGGAGTAAATTAAATGTCTAAACATAGAAACAGATTACATGTACTTTTTTTCATCTTCTTTTTTTTTAAATTTTTTTTTCATTTATTTATTTTCAGCATAACAGTATCATTATTTTTTCACCACACCCAGTGCTCCATGCAATCTGTGCCCTCTATAATACCCACCACCTGGTACCCCAACCTCCCACCCCCCCACCACTTCAAACCCCTCAGATTGTTTTTCAGAGTCCATAGTCTCTCATGATTCACCTCCCCTTCTAATTTACCCCAACCCCCTTCTCTCTAATTCCCCATGTCCTCCATGCTTTTCGTTATGCTCCACAAATAAGTGAAACCATATGATAATTGACTCTCTCTGCTTGACTTATTTCACTCAGCCTAATCTCTTCCAGTCCCATCCATGTTGCTACAAAAGTTGGGTATTGATCCTTTTCTGATGGAGGCATAATACTCCATAGGGTATATGGATCACATCTTCCTTATCCATTCATCCGTTGAAGGGCATCTTGGTTCTTTCCACAGTTTGGCGACCATGGCCATTGCTGCTATAAACATTGGGGTACAGATGGCCCTTATTTTCACTACATCTGTATCTTTGGGGTAAATACCCAGGAGTGCAATGGCAGGGCCATAGGGAAGTTCTATTTTTAATTTCTTGAGGAATCTCTACACTGTTCTCCAAAGAGGCTGCACCAACTTGCATTCCCACCAACAGTGTAAGAGGGTTCCCCTTTCTCCACATCCTCTCCAACACATGTTGTTTCCTGTATTGCTAATTTTGGCCATTCTAACTGGTGTAAGGTGATATCTCAATGTGGTTTTAATTTGAATCTCCCTGATGGCTAGTGATGATGAACAATTTTTCATGTGTCTGATAGCCATTTGTATGTTTTGATTGGAGAAGTGTCTGTCCATATCTTCTGCCCATTTTTTGATATGATTGTCTGTTTTGTGTGTGTTGAGTTTGAGAAGTTCATTATAGATCCTGGATATCAACCTTTTGTCTGTACTGTCATTTGCAAATATATTCTCCCATTCTGTGGGTTGCCTCTTTGTTTTCTTGACTGTTTCCTTTGCTGTGCAGAAGCTTTTGATTTTGATGAAGAATGTCTATACTGCCTAGAGCAATCTATACTTTTAATGCCATTCCGATCAAAATTCCACCGGTATTCTTCAAAGAGCTAGAGCAAATAATCCTAAAATTTGTATGGAATCAGAAGAGACCCCGAATCGCTAAGGAAATGTTGAAAAACAAAAATAAAACTGGGGGCATCATGTTACCTGATTTTAAGCTTTACTACAAAGCTGTGATCACCAAGACAGCATGGTACTGGCATAAAAACAGACACATAGACCAGTGGAACAGAGTAGAGAGCCCAGATATGGACCCTCAACTCTATGGTCAAATAATCTTCAACAAAACAGGAAAAAATATACAGTGGAAAAAAGACAGTCTCTTCAATAAATGGTGCTGGGAAAACTGGGCAGCTATATGTGGAAGTATGAAACTCGACCATTCTCTTACACTGTACACAAAGATAAACTCAAAATGGATAAAAGACCTCAATGTGAGACAGGAATCCATCAGAATCCTAGAGGAGAACATAGGCAGTAAACTCTTCGATATCAGCCATAGCAACTTCTTTCAAGATATGTCTCCAAAGGCAAAGGAAACAAAAGCGAAGATGAACTTTTGGGACTTCATCAAAATCAAATCTTCTGCACAGCATCTTCTTTGTTTTGAGCTAAATTTCGACTTATGTAAAATTTACAAAATAATACAGCTAATTTCCATATACCCCTCACCCAGCTCCCCCTATTCTTAATTACTTATATAACGACAGTACAATTTTTACTGTTAACCCTGGTGCAATAACATTAACTACACGAGAGGTCTGATACAAAATTTCCCAGTGGTTTCAGCAAGAATATAACAGAAATGATGCTGTTTTCTTATCAAAGGCCTCATTCTGTTGATAGACCTTGGAAATGTTGATATTAACCTTAATCATCTGGTTAAGGTGGGGTCCTGCTAGATGTTTTTTCCTCTGTAAAGTGACTTTTTTCTCCTTTTATGATTACCAAACATCTGTAGGAGATACATAGAGACTGCATGCATATCTTATTTCCCCTCAAATTTTCTCCCATTCTCTTTAGCATCCACCAGTGGATCTTGTTTCCAACAATTATTACTTTTCCTATTTCCTTCTATGTTTACTCATTGAATTTTTTGTGTAAGGACGAGGTCTCTTTCCCCCATCTCTTTATCTATTCAAATATTTATGCCAATATGACTTATGGGTATTGATTTTATGCTATTTGTTAAAATCTAGTACTGTTATTATTTATATTTATGATCAAGTATTTCCAACTTAAGACCATTAGGAGAGCTTTCTAGTTGATTCCACTGTCTTTTATGAAAAGCCTACTCTTTTCATTTGAGGACTTCTTATTTTGTGGCATCTAAAAATGCTACAAGCTCAGATTTTTTTTTTTCTTTTCTTCTTCTTTTTTTTTTTCTTTTCTTCTTCTTCTTCTTTTTTTTTGGTCCTGACTCTGATCTGGCATCAAGATCTAGACACTGGATGTGTTCATTGCAACTGGAGTGTCTTTGCTTCTAGAATTTCTCAGTGGACAAAGTAGGAAATGCATGTATGTATGCTAACCCCCCCCCACACACATAGGTACTGAACTGTGTTTGTGTCATGTGCATATGGATGTGGGCTGGTATATGCATGTGTGTGTGTACATATGTACACTTGTTTATATATGTATGTATATGTAGTGTGTGTGTGTATGTCTATATTTACACATAAAAACCATGGGTTTATAACAATAACTGATTTCAATGCATTCTACAGAGTTTATTTTAGTTTTCCCCCTTCATTTGTAATTTCTTTCTCCAATGGCAAGAAAGCTGCCTCTCATGTATACAGTATGTTTACTGATGTCATGGATTCTGCTGTGTTCCTAAAGTTAGTTTAGAATCATTAATCCACATTCCAGTGAGAAACAACTGGACGGATGAAATCCAGCATTTGTGCACAGTTCTTTTTGTGGGTAGCCTTATAGTATCCTGTCAAGATGCTCTTCACCAAAAGTGAGTTTTTTCTTCTCTACCCTCTCCAGTTCAACTGTGTTACTCGTTTGTTGTAGACTTTATAGAATCAAGTTAATTTGTTATTTTTGTATTCTATTTTGTTCCCTCATCCCTACCCTGGTTGGTTTGTTTATTTTGGTGACACTTAAAGGGTGTGTGAAACATTAGTATGATTTTAAGAGCCAGAAGTTATGCTCAAAGAAGTAAACTCCTTCCTCAGTCTTATAAGCCCATTTTCACTTTAAAAAAAAATTTCCCCTTCTTTTTGCCCAGTTCTCATGGCCTCTTCTCCTGGTGAGCAACCAATTTCTTTATTTTGTGAATTACCTTTCCCTTATTTCTTTTGTATGAATGAGTGGATACGTGTGCATTTACCTATATCCTCTTCTTTTCATACAGAAATGTAGCATACCATACATACTCTTTCACATTTTACTTTTTTACTTACCAGCAGGTCCTGGAAATCATTTCATATCAATTTATAAAGATCTTCCTCATTTTTTGTTATGGCCGTGTAGCTTTTCCTTGTGTGGGTGTAAGCTAGTTTATACAAGCACTAGTCTATGAATGGACACTTGGGTCATTTTCAATATTTGTAATTGCAAACAGCTATAATAAGTGGCTGTCTGCGAGTGTATTTTCCTATTAATAGAGTTTAATTCCTAGCCATGGGATTGTCAGCCCAAAAGCAAGTGCATGTGTAGTTTTGTTAGATATTAACAATTTTTTCCCCAGAGAAAATGAGTGTAGTTCCACTAACAGAATGTGGAACATTTCTTTTTTTAAATTTTTTGCCAGTCTTGCCTGGTGAGAAGTAGCATTTCAGAGTTGTTTTAATGTGTATATCACCTATTACGAGCAAGTTTGAACATTTTTTCATTATCTGAGGATCTTTTTTGTGAATTGTCTTTGTGTGCCTTTTTTACATTTCTCTATAAGGTGTTTGGTTCTTTTCTCTTCAATTCTAAAAATTATTTATTTAGCTATTATCTCTTTGTCTGTATTATCT
Organism: Mustela nigripes; assembly: GCF_022355385.1. NCBI lineage: Eukaryota > Metazoa > Chordata > Mammalia > Carnivora > Mustelidae > Mustela > Mustela nigripes. Next base: position 33,111,477 of record NC_081566.1, on the reverse strand, counting down.
GCCTTGAATATTTTTGCCCAAGCTCACAGATTGTTTACGGCATATTTCGTGATGCAAACTTTTTTAAAAATTCAGATTTTCCTTTAGTTATTTCTGGAATTTTAGTCACTCATTATGTATTTACTGACTAAACCATGACCTTATTCCCAATCCCAGCTAAATTTTCACACTAAATACTCTTATCAATCAAGGAAGAAATAGTCTATATTTAGTTCTTAGAGTCCTGCTCCCACCTTCTCTAGAAATAAACTAGAATCACCCTGTTCTCTCCACAGAAGGTTCATGGGTTTGCTAATGTCTCCTTAACCATTTCTCGTTTGCCAACTAACCTTGAGTTTCAGCTCAGAGAGATTTCTTGGCTCTCTTTAATATGTGATTTCACCTAGGACTAGGAGTCATTCGCCACCCGGAAGAACAGAAATCTCTTAGCAGTGAACTGCCACCCATCTACGTAAGAGTTGGCAAACAAACATTAAACACAAATTATAGCCAATAAATTTTATGTAGGTATATAGGCAGTTGCTTTACAGAAGGCCATAGTATAAGCAAAAGTCAATGATTTGCAGCATGACCGATTCTGCTTGCAAACGAGCGCTGTGCCAGGTGCTATGGGTCTATAAGAGAATTATAACACAGCCTCTGTCCTTATGGAACTCACTGTTTCCTCCAAATGCTAATGTGAACACACACCAAAGAAGTAGATTACAATAGAACACTGTCTATAAACAAGAGTCTGCTGCAGGTTGCAGAGCACGGATTCGAGGCGTGGCGGGCATCAATTAAAAGAAGGGAAAAATCACTGAGGTCTGAAATGACGTGGTAAATCTTGAGATAAGCTTTGAGGTATGGATCGGATTTGGATGGGTAAAGCAAAAAGAAAACATTCACTCATTTCACTGAAATGTACTGAGTTGGACACTTGCTACATGAGAAATAGTAAACATGAGCTCTCTATAAAGTGCAAAAATGTTACCACCCAATGTCTGTTTTAGATAGTAGACACATCCTTATGCCACAAGATTTCTTCCTCATTTTAATATATTCAAAGTACTTTTTGCTGAAAAGCTTTGGATGAGATTTACCCAAAAACATTTTCGAAAATGTTAGAAGTGGTCTGATCTGATATATTTGCAAAATGTATGGCAAATCATTCCTTTCCAATTTTTTTTTTATTCTTCAAAGACCTTTCACGTTTGGGCCCCTCCCCTTTCCCCTTTTCTCCCCCTTAACAATAACACTGAAGAGTGAGTATTATGATCTCCATTTCACTGCTGAAAGAACTCAAATGTATGAAGTCCAAATATGCTTTAACAGAAAAGATAAGAAGAAGATCCAGGGCCAGAGTCGTGAACTTCCAGGTCATGTTAGCTTATCTTTTCTCAGCTAGAGATGCTGATTGTTCCACTGAGATGAACCTAGAGTATAGACCATAATCCCCAAGCACTAGCCATGGAGTCTGTACATCCACCGACATGGTCATTAACTATATCTGTGTTGTGAACAGATCCCTTTGTCTTCCTTCCTATAGCTCAGCCTCATCATCTGAGAAAATGGAGGGATTGGACTGAACATTCTCTAATGCCCTAGAGTACTAAGTCTCTGATTCTAAGTGCCTAGCCAGCACTTGGTCACCGGGATGCTCCACAGGGTCCAAAGAGGAGAAGGTACCTGGCCTGCAGACCTCTAGAATCATCTCCACCTCCACACATGTGCAGAGGATCCCTACAAGAATGCTGTATTCACATCACCCCAGGCACCCTTGATGTAATAACTGGAGGGATGTGGGCAGAGGGAGGAAAAGTAGGAGCGCAGCAAAGGAAAGAATTTCAGGAAAGAATTGGCCTGTGATGTAGATATCTTAGGTTAGAGAATTTTGTACTTGAGTAGCCGGAAATGTTATAAAAGAATCACTGGGGAGAGTGAGGTCTCCTAGCCCCTGCTCTGAGCAGCACTGTGAAAAATGAAGTGGAAAAAGCCAAATTTACAGATCATCTAGGGAAGCGGAAATCCAGCAGTAGGATATTAAACACAAAAGAGCTGAAGTTAACATGAGGCGTTATTGGTTTGGGGAGATGGGCTATTTCCCTAAGGTCCATAATTAGAACCGGGAACCTTTTGCATGTAATTAAGAGTAAGAGATTGGTTTAACAACCACAGCTGAGCAAGTCTGAAACATTTTTTTTTCCAACTAGCATTTGGGATTAGAAAATTTTTTCTTTCACTTGTAAAATGTGAGAGTTTCCTGACTCTTTAGGAAATTGAGGCTAATTCTACTTCCACAAGCATTTTTGTTGCTAATAATAATAGGATATGTCTTGCATATGTGATGTGAAATCAGCAAGACGCCCTACAGAAGCAAGATGGCCTTGGAGACACTTTTTCCCCCCTCAAGGAAGCTGTCACTGAGCAGCTGATTAATTACTGTAATAATCATAATTTTTAAAAATTAAAAAAATTCCTCTTTCCATTCATTAGGTACACCGCAGATAGGTGCCAGAGGTAATTATTGTCTAGAAGTACTTCCGAATTATCTTTTCTAATCCAGCTATGCTGACATTTTTGAGAGAAAAAAAAAGTGTTTTGTCTTTCCTCTTATGAACGGGGTGACATTTGAATATGCAAACAGTGTCACAGTCTGCCCTGTGGATGTTTTCTGGAGGTATGATTTATGAGGCCAGCCTATTGTATTTGTTATCGCACGATGAAAAAGGTCATTAGACAAAGGAGCTCTACCTACTGGGCGCTATGGCTCATCTTGTGATATTTTAATTGCTGCGCTGTGCTGACTTCCAGGCATGCCTCATGGTATGAACTGTGTGGACAAGAGTTTGCCCAGGCTTTGCAGATATTCTCTAACGTTTGTAGTATGTTTTGTGCCAACTTTCAGCCACTCCCAGGATAGATTTCAGATGCTAAAAAGGGAAGCCCGTGGAAAATCTAAAAATCTTACTTTAGTTGGTGGGCTTAACTTCCTTTCCCCCAAAATAATTGTTTCTGAAGTAGGCGCTGGAGTCTAAACCAGAGACGGTAAAGCCAAGCTGTCTGTGGGTGATTCATCGTTAGGGAGACGGATTGGGTGAAGTGTCTTCCCCCGCTCTCTCTGGCGAGTGCAATGGGAGTTAAATCATTCTATCTTCGAGTTGGAAAGACCTCCGGTGCCATCTTCTTTAGCCTCTTCCCACACACAATATGACACCTGGTCTGACACCCGCAGAGTAGTCAATCTCTGCTTAAACATTTCCAATGACAAGGGATTCATTTCCTTGTCTTCAAGAAACCTTGTCCATCTGGGGCAGCCCTGAAACTATAATTTTACTTTTTAATTTACTGAAACCTACCTCCCTGTCATTTTTGTCAGTTTTGCCCTCACTGCATCCTGTAGAGGGAAGAATACATCTCCCATATTGTAAAGAAGCTCAAAGAGAACTATGCCATAAAATTGTCCATCTCTTGGTTAAATGTTCTCTCAGTGAACATTGGTTTTGCATCTTCTCTTAATGCTTTAATATATGGACAATACTTTTTTTTTTTAAACAACTGCAGTAGACATAATGGATCGTAGTCATGTAGGTGTCCTGGTGTTATATACACTTTTTAACGTTCTAGATATAATTCTACCCCGTGATCTCCTCCCGCACACAAGAAGTTTATCAGACAGCAAAAAAAGTGACATTATTATGAAAATACCCTTGAATATATTTGCGTCTATTATGAGGATCTCAGCTGCAAGTAACAAAAAAATCCAACAACTTAAATTAGTTTAAACAATAAGAAAATGTATTAACTCATAAAAAGTGGTAGATGGGTATGTTAGGGACTTCAGGATTGATGGATTTGGTAGCTCAGTAATTTCCTGAAGGACTTTTTTCTTTCCAAATCTCTGTTTGGCCATCTACATGGGCAACTTTAATTCTAATTTCTCCCATACTTGCAGAGTAGCAAGTATGGCTTTTTGTTTTCTTGACCGTGTCTGGCAAAAGAGAGACTGGCTTCTCATCTCTCTCAAAGAACTAGAAAAGAACCGCTTCCAGCACTTTTTCATGTAGTACCATTGACCCAGAAGTGCCTCACATATGTTACCATAGACCTAATCACTGGGAAAATTGACCCTAGAATCAGGCTTAGACTCATCAGAGTTTATCTCCAGAGCTATGCATGGGTTGTGCCCCGATTCCCATAAGGCAATGGAAATGTTGTGTACTGTTGTAATGAAAAGCTAAATATTCACAAGGTTCAATGTTTTATAAATACAAATAATTTTTTAAGTTGATCTCATGAGTCAATTATTTGTTGGCTCTCATTTCTGTTTTTGCCCATCTTTGAGTTTCTTTGTAACACAGGGGTAAGAAGCAAGCCTGTATACGACGTTTCCGAGATTTCTTTCCCAGCTGCTTTACAGTTAGACTCTGTTGGTGTGGGCAAGTAGGAGAGATTGGAAGGTAGAATCTAGTATTTTCCAGTTTCTGTGGGTGTCTCCAGCAGAAGCATTTAAAGACATGGGTGTGTGCTGGGGTGGGGTGGGGGGCTCCAAGTTCAAATAGAACCATCCCAGCAATGGTGTCTATAGCAACAAGCTTGCAGCCTCAGTAGTGTGACACCCATGGCATCACATTAGCCAGCTGAACTGTTTTGTTCTTCAATGGGTCCTGAGTAACTTTTATGGATGATGCATGCAGTATCTATTCCATTTACGTCTGTTTTATTACCCCCTCAATTATTAGGATATAGCTTAAGGAAGAACACATATTCATCACCAAACATAAATTAAAGATCTTCCAATGAAGATTTTATTTAGAAAAGAGAGGTCTTCTCCACTGAGGTTAAAAATCTCTAAGTCCACATTTATCTTCATTGTTTTTGATAGTGGGAAGACATTTTCTGTCAAGGGCAGTGAATCTCCAGTTGTGTCTCTCTGCTGAGCCATAATCAATGGGAGGTGTGTAAGTCAGTATCCAGCCAGGAAAACAGAAGCCAGTTTAGATATTTAAAACAGCAGGAATTCAATACAGGCAATTGGTCACAGAATTATTGGAATGCTTTAATCCTTAAAGTAAGATCTGACTCAAGGAACTTTGGGGAATTTTCTGAACGACTCAGACTATATTTGTGTATGAGGGTGGCACTTGCTGGTTGTTCCACTGAAAGGCATGTCATGCAGGGCAAGTTCTGCATACAGATAGGTTCTTAAGTTAATACAAGTTGGGGTGATGTCCATGTTTCAGGGAACCTGCAAAGTGACACAAGAGTTTCTTTTTTAAAAATTTTTTTATTTTTTATAAACATATAATATATTTTTATTCCCAGGGGTACAGGTCTGTGAATCGCCAGGTTTACACACTTCACGGCTCACACTCACCATAGCACATACCCTCCCCAATGTCCATAACCCCACCCCCCTTCTCCCAACCCCACTCCCCCCAGCAACCCTCAGTTTGTTTTGTGAGATTAAGAGTCATTTATGGTTTGTCTCCCTCCCAATCCCATCTTGTTTCATTGATTCTTCTCCTACCCACTTAAGCCCCCATGTTGCATCACCACTTCCTCATATCAGGGAGATCATATGATAGTTGTTTTTCTCTGCTTGACTTATTTCGCTAAGCATGATATGCTCTAGTTCCATCCATGTTGTCACAAATGGCAGGATTTCATTTCTTTTGATAGCTGTGTAGTATTCCATTGTGTATATATACCACATCTTCTTTATCCATTCATCTGTTGAAGGACATCTAGGTTCTTTCCATAGTTTGGCTATTGTGGACATTGCTGCTATAAACATTTGGGTGCACGTGTCCCTTCGGATCACTATGTTTGTATCTTTAGGGTAAATACCCACCACAGCAGCAGAAGCAGAGTATGCTCCAGCAGCTTCGATGACCAGCTTGATGAGCTCTAGACAACACTATCTTTGGTTCTATTCCGGCAACTCAAGGAGTGGTGAGAGTTGCCTGCAATCACTCATGTTTAGATAATTTCTCTCTCACTCTTTTTGCTTCTTCAATTTTTCCAATAATTCTGTAACAAAGTCCCTGAGTTAAATTCTTTTTGTTAGAAAAACCTGGATTGGTTTCTGCTTTCCTGCCTGGATGCTAACTGGTTCAAATTGATCATTATTTGGTGAGTCACAATGGGATCCACAACCCTGGAAAACAGTTTCCCTATCACAAAATGTGCTTGAAATTTAAGGCCTAAATTTCCTACTTGACAGGAGGTAACAACAACCTATAACTTTTGCCTGTATCACCTCTGTTTTATTTGGGTTAACTTTTGTATTTTTTTTGGTGGTGAGGTTTCTTTCTGTGTATGGCTTTTTTTGTGGGGGTGGTGTATGGGACAGAATTCACAAAAACACCATAAAGTAATAAACAAGGGATTTGTGCTGGTTATATTTATACATGTGGGCTAGATCTGAAGCTTGTTCTGTCACTCTATCAGAAGCAATGCAGTTCCTGGAGTCAACTGCTTTCTTGCTCAAGGGCTATGTGTCCACCATGTCATGTCTTTCTCATCTATGCAGTTGCTCCCTTTTCCTCCTACTAACTTGCTCACTTTTTATGCAACTCTTTATACTTTTTCTTACCGCATGACTTCTCCACATTTATTGTCTGTTTCCTCATAGTTTAGGTTCCACTTGACCCCGTAACTTCAACTCTGTTGGACCCCATATTTCTCAACTCTAATTCTAGAGGAAGTGAACTTCATTGGCACAGCCCTGTCTTTGCCAAACAATGTAAGAGGTCTTTAGTTATGCTGGAGATTGTCTGTCCTTGGGTCATAGTCTACCTATGGCCCAACAACTCTGCCCTGGAGTAGGAAGAGGGGTAAAAGTTATAAGACCTAAATAAAGTCCAATGGCTCCTTTCTCACTGAGGGGACAAACACAATGTTGACATGCCCAAGGTAAGCCTCAAAGCAGATATGACATTACCTTTCCTGCCACACATTCACAACCACAGAGAGCAGAGCCCAAGTTAAAAGCTATGATTTTGTCACTTTTTTTCCTTCCAAACTGACATGGTGACATGAATAAAACCCTCTTAAAGTGAAGGCATATAGCAATTATTTTCTCTGAGCTGATAAACATGTTAGGAAATGTCCTGCACCTCATATCTCAGCAAACATGATCTTGAAGGCAGGTATCAGAAGATATTAGGCAACAATTCTTGTTAGACATGTCTGCAAAGGCAAGGGAAATAAAAGAAAAGTGAACTATTGGAACTTCATCAAGATAAAAAGCTTCTGCACAGTAAAGGGAACAGCCAATGAAACTAAAAGGCAACCTCCCTAATGAGAGAAGATATTTGCAAATGACATATCAGATAAAGGGCTAGTATCCAAGATCTATAAAGAATTTATCAAACTCACACCCCAAAAAACCCAAATAATCCAGTTAAGAAATGGGCAGAAGACATGAACAGACATTTCTCCAAAGAAGACATACATACATGTATGTTAGTTGTCCAACTAACACATGAAAAAAATGTTCAACATCACCTGGCATCAGGGAAATACAAACCAAAACTACAATGAAATGCCACATCACACCAGTGAGAATGGCTAAAATTAGTAATTCAGGAAACAACAAATGTTGGCAAGGAGGTAGAGAAAAGGGAAGCCTCTTACACTGTTGGTGGGAATGCAAGCTGGTACAGCCTCTCTGGAAAACAGTATGGAGATTCCTCAAGAAATTAAAAATAGAGCTACTCTACGACCCAGCAATTGTATTTACCCCATAGATATAAATGTAATGATCTGAAAGGTCACCTGCACCCCAATAATCATAGCAGCAATGTCTAAAATAGCCAAACTATGGAAACAGCCCAGATGTCTATTGACAGATGAATTGGATAAAGAAGATGTGGTATATATATATACAATGTATGAGTACTTACCATTTACATTGACATGGATGGCACTGGAGGGTATTTTGCTGAGAGAAATAAGTCATCAGAGAAAGACAGTTATCATATGATTTCACTTATATGTGGAATATAAGAAACAACGCAGAGGACCATAGAGGGAGGGAGGATATCTGGATGGGAAGTCATTAGAGAGGGAAAAAAACCATAAGAGACTCTTGACTACAGGAAACAAACTGAGGGTTGCTGGAGGGGAGGTGGGTGGGGAGATGGGGGTACTTGGATGATGGGCATTAAGGAGGGCACATGATGTGATGAGCACTGGATGTTATATGCAACTGATGAATTATTGAACTCTACTTCTGAAACTAATGCTGTACTATAAGTTGGCTAATAGGATTTAAATTTTAAAAGAAGAAGATATTTGGCAGTGTGGAATAGTAAAAACAGACAAAATGAATCATCTGGACCTGGGGTTCAACATAATAAAATATTATTTTTTAAAAGTAGTCTTGATGTGAGATACACACACACACACACATACACACACACACAGGAATATTACTCGACCATAAATAAAAGAATGAAATCTTGCCATTTACAACATGGATGGAGCTAGAGGGTATTATGCTAAGTGAAACAAGTCAGTCAAAGAAAGAAAAACACCATATGTCACCACTCACATGTGGAATTTAAGAAAAAAAACAAATGAACATAGGAGGGGAAAGAGAGGAAAATCAAGAAACAGATTCTTCACTAGAGAGAACAAACTGATGCTTACCAGAGGGGCGGTAGGTGCAGGAATGGGTTGAACAGGTGATGGGGTTCAAGGAGAGCTCTTGTAAGGAGCACTGCAGGTGGTTTGTAAGCCTTGAATCACCTGAAACTAATATCACACTCTATGTTAACTGATTGCTATTTAAATAAAAACTTAAAAAACATAATCTTCTTATATGTTAAGCCACCGAAGTACATAGCAGTTACCCTCACTGATGCTCAAATCTTAGTTTGAAGGGGAAACATTTAATATTTATGTGCGATAAGGATCACGTGTTAGATCAGCTTTTAAAAATGAACAGCGCTAGGCATAGAAGATACGCATGATATCCTCAAAACCGATTAAAAGAAGCTCTGGCCAAATAAAATGACTGGTTACATTCATTCGATTGTTTATTTTTAAAAATTTTTAAAAGATCCAAAGAAATCTAGGTGTGCGAGATGGCACATAGTCAGTCAGCTGGACCACCCATACCTCTCCTTCCGGTCTCCCCCTCCCCACCGCCCCCCCACGCCCCCTCCCCCACTGCCACCTTATTTCTTTCGGGTTCCTTCCCTTGACCCATATCCATGTCTACAACTGCCTTCTTTTCTCAGACCCATGAGTTTACTCCGGTGTCACTCCCTCATAGCCACTCTTGCCTTCTTCTGACTGCCTTAGACTTTCTCTTCTTTTCCTTTGATTTCAGTTTTTCTGCACTTTGCCCCACCCAGTGGCGGGTTTGTGATACAAAAGTATTAGTGGATAATTGAGAGGCTGTGAGTTGTTTCCTTGAATATGGAGACGATCTATCCAGCACCCTTTCATTCATGTTTTAAATACAGCTTCTGGATTAGGTCAGAGGAGACCTTTTTAAAGATGCTGATTGACACTAGAAAAACCTCAAAGCCAAAATCATATTCAGGACCTGGACTCCATTTCTTGTGTTGATTTAAGGGATCTTTGTTTTGTTCCTCTTCTCTGTTCTCTCCATTAGGATTTCACTTACACAAATAAATACTTTAAAAATCCAAAATATATATCTTTAGGCTGTTTTCCAATTCCACCAGGCCTCTTTCCCTCCAACTCAGGCCGATCAGTCATTTTTTAAAAAAAAATTCTTACCCTGCTCAGAAGAATAAAGGGTCTTTGTTCATTTTCAATATTTTTTTTTATTTTAATCAATATTTGATTTTTTTCCCCTTTCTCACTTACCTTCATCCTTCTCCCTGAACATTGACATACTCTGTTCATTATGTCCCTTTTTTTTTTTTTTAATCCAAAGAGAAAAGGTGGCTGTTTTTGCAAGCAATGTAAATTCAACTTCCTGGTCATTCAATTGAGATCAATTTCCACCTGGGAGACTGAACATACTCCATCCATGAGGCGTGTAACATCTGTCAATAGGAATGAGATCTGCAATCTGTAAAGCAGCAGTCAGCACAGGGACCAATGTCACAGACAGGCCCCTGGGAAGCCAACCCTTACCTGATGCTTTCCCACGATTCCTTCCCAGGTAACAGGCTCTTTACATGTTCTGCAGACCCCAGAAATTATGCCCATAATCCACATATAAAAATTCATTAAGTAAAGGGGCCCTGGGTGCTTAATCAGTCAAGCATCTGCCTTCTGCTCAGGTCATGATCTCAGGGTCCTGGGATGGAGTCCCACATCAGACTCCCTGCTCAGTGGGGAACCTGATTTTCCTTCTCTCTCTGCTGCACTCCCTGCTTGTGCTCTCTCTCTCTCTCTCTCTGTCAAACAAATAAATAAAATCTTTTGTAAAAAATTCATTAAGTAAATAAAACACAATGACCCTCACCCAGAACAGGACTTTCACAGAAGTGATTTTATGTTTTCTCAATACATCCTGTCATTCCCAGGGTGACAGGCTGGAGCAACAGGAAAGAAGGGAAGAATGACAAGTGTATGGACAAGATTTGGGCAAAAGCCTCTTGGTAGAGAGCAGAAAGTCTGGGGAGTACCATTTAAAGGGTAAAGATGAGAGACCAGGCAGACTTGATATCTTGTATATCTCCTTCAGAAACCTCTTACTTGGACCTCTCTGAACAAGTTACTCAAATAAAACCAAAGGTCAGGCACTTAGAAACATAGGATGGTAGACAAAGATCCCACAATCCTTTATCTCTTCATTCATTCTGCTATTATTTATTGTGAACCTACTATGCAGCACTGTCCTAGACATTCAAGAGAAAATAATGAACAAAATAGAGATTATCCCTGCCCTCGTGGCAACTATAGTTGGCCCTTGAACCACATGGAGGTTGGGCAAGCCTGCCCCCTCCAGCCCTCCTACATTCAAAAATCCACATATGACTTTTAGCTCCTAAAAAACTCAACTACTAATAGCCTTCCATTGACTGGAAGCCTTAACAATACCATAAAAGATCAATTAACACATTTTGTATGTTATATGTATTACATACTGTATTCTGACAATAAAGCAACCAGAGAAAAGAAAATATTAAGAAAATCATAAGGAAAAGAACATATACTAACAGTACTATGTGTATTTCTAAAAAAAAAAAAAAAAAAAAAAAATCCAGGTGTAAATGGAGCCACACAATTCAAACCCATGTTGTTCAATGGTCAATGGAATGTTCTTACAAAGAAGATAGCCAATAAACAAAAAATTATATATATATAGTTTCATACATGTTCCACAAAGGGGGAAAAAGCAGAGTAAGTAAAAAAACGAAAAGGTCGGCGTGGTGACTGGAGACAAGGTTGTCAAAATAACCCTCCATGGCAGGTAGCCCCGGAGTAATGAACTGAGAGAATATTTAGGGAAAGGTCATTTCATAAATAGGACTAGCAAGGGCGTAAAGCAGAAATAAGCTTGTGTGCAGAAGCTTTAAGAAATAAGTATAAATGAGCGTCGAAAAGACTGGGAAAAAATGGTAAAAAGCTTAGGGAACAAATGAGGCAGGGCCTTCCTGACCCTGACAAAGAATTTGGATTTTATCCTGATTGTATTGAGAGACCATAAAATGTCAGCATGAGGCATGGAGATAATGATGGTGGTGATCATGGAGTCATATGTGCCAGACCTTGTTCCATTTCTGTAAAATGGAGCCACATAACAGCCCTATCCCCTGGACTTTTAGGATAATTATCTGATATGGCATGCAAAGCCCTTGAAATAGTGCTCAGTAAAAGTATTACAGTTATTATTCTGGTCATCAGGGACCAGGCTATTTGTGCTCACCATTTCAACCCCATTTTGGCCCCCAAGTACATTTCAGATATAAATATTATAATCAGAATTATTCTAACATCAATGCATTTTTGTGGAGAGAGTATTTTTCCAGCAAACTCCATTAAGCCAATTTAATTCTTTGATCAATGTTCCATATTGCACAATTTAATCATTTGTAATTTTTTCCCATTTTCATTACCATTATTTCTTTTCCATTTCAATTTTGCAGCAAGATTGAAATATCTCTGAAGTTTAAATGGTGGAATCAAATGGCAGTTTCAATTTGGTATGGTTAAAATATCCTGCTACTTAAGAATCCTGAGGCTCAAGGAGGTTAACTGATTTTTCCAAAGACATACAGCCAGTAATCAACAGAGATTAAATCCCAACCTAAGTCGAACTCTATACCATTATCTTTCTCCATGATACTTTTCTAGAAAAGAAGGAAAGGAAACGAGAAAATAATAAAACTAATACCTACCTGTAAGGGTTAATATGAGGCTTAACACAATTTATAAAAGAACACTTTAGCAAACTATGAAGTAGTTTGTTACTGCTCCTAATAACAATAAAAACAGGACCTCTTTCTGGATCTAGAAAGCACAGTGAATAAGTTCATTCCCAGCTGAGTGCATTCAGCTAGATTAGTGAATTTCATTTCCTAAAGGCTTTCATTTGTCAAACACATCACAGACCCACTTCAGCATGTCCTGAGAGCCTCCACCAAGGAGGAGGATAGATTTAGGATCCTGTTTGGATTAGCCCAAGATAGGTCTAAAAACAACAATTGACTACAGTGGCAGAGATGGTCTTGAGAGGATCTGGAGATCTAAAACAATTTCAATTAATACTTTAAAGTCCAGTTGGGGCCCATTCATTGTCTGTTAAAGAGACTCCAATTCAAAGAATAGAGCATCATGACTTTAGGAAGATGATAGTTCTTGACATAAGGACAATTCAATAGCCCTTCTTTGAATAGTAAATATCTTGAGGCACTGCACTAGAGGCCAATGGTATAAAAAGGCACTCAGCCTCAAGAAGCTCACTGCTTCCTAGGAAAGCCAGTCATGCTTAAAAAAAAACAAAAAAACAAAAAAACAAAAAAAAAAACCAAGCATGATAGAGTATCAGAGCCATGATGGAGGCATAGAGAAGGCACACTGGCCCCAACATGAGAAGACTTCCTATACAAACGAATAATTTTCAAGGAAATACAGCTGTAATCAGACAAACAAGGGAGAGAGTACATTCTAGGGAAATAAATTACACATGCCAAGGGACAGTGATGACACGGAATGGTGCCACTGAGAGAGCATGTGCCCACATGTCGTGGCTTTAGCACAGAAGGAATGAGACAGGGATTGGTTCAAGTGAGAGACTGACCAGGTGAGGTAGACAATGGCTCAAGTACAAAGGGAACAGATAAGTGAGAGAATGTCTCAGGGGCAGAGGGAGTAGGCAGGTGAGGAAGGGAAGAGCCTGAGTGCAGGTCCCTGCAAGGCAGGATAGATACCACAGAAAAGCAGACTCTTATCTCTGGTAAACAGACTGACAGAGACCAGATCTGGTTAAAATCTACTGCAGACTCCGAAAGCTGAGATAGTAACCAAGACTAAAGATCCATTAGTTAAGACTGGATTAGTTAGAGAAAGTAGATTTGCAGTTGCTCCTAAACTAACTAGAAAACTAACTACATCCCTTCGCACTGGGAAAATGAGCCTAGAGTTGCCTTTGGTTCCTGGAGACCATTCTCTAGGGCATATCCTCTCGCTCGGTGGTCTAGGACTGGGAGGAGCTGGGTTGCAGGTTAATAAACTTCCTGAAATACAGCTGGACTGGGGTTGGGACAGTTGGGGGCTGCACAGTTTATACCCAGCAGTGTGTGGGGCTCTTTGAGATACAGATTTTTGCTGACTTTTTAATAGTAACAGCTACCATTTGCTGAACCCCTTTAGTTCACTCTTCCTTTGAGTCTGTGAAGTAGCTGTTATTATTCCTCCTTTATATATGAGTTAATTGGGACTCCCCTGAAGTCCTAAACTTCAGACTCTGTAAACATTACCTCATATGAAAAAAGAGTCAATATTATCTTACATGGTAAAAGATGAGTTTATGATAAGGGTCTTGAGAGGATAAGCTTATTCAGGATTATCCCAGTGGGCCTTAAATGTGATCAATCCCATGTATCCTTATAAGATAGATATATAGAAGAGGAAACATGCAAAGATGAAGAGGTAATGTGACCATGAAATCAAGGATTCGAGTGATGTGGCCACAAGCTAAGGGATACTGGGCAGCCACCAGAAGTTAGAAGAGGCAAGGGATGGATTCTCCCCCAGAGCCTGTCAGAGGCGAGGCTCTGCCAACACATTGATTTCAAACTTTCAGTGTCCAGAGTTGTGAGAGAATCAATTTCCTTGTTTTAACTCATTTAACCCAGATTGTCATAATTTGTTATAGCAGCCACAAGAAACTCATACATTACACATAATCATAGTCCAGAAGGTGGAGCCAGCATTCAAACCTCAATCCCTCAAACTCCAAAGCTCTTGCTTTTTTCTCATATCTCCCCACACTACAGTGACACTAAACTGATTCAAAGTTCCTACAAAACAAAACAAAAATTGGTGCATGGAGAAGCAGAACCTTGTGGTGAATGACTAGCAAAGTATGTGCCTATCATGGGGGCTTTGCCACCAAGCAGAGGAGCTGCAAGTTGGGAGCAAATTAGAAAAGAAAACTGAAGTTGGAAACAGGAGGTTTGGAGGTGCAGAGGCTTGGAGGTCAACCTAGATTATGTAGCTAAAGTAGAGGGAAGGTCAAGGAAGCAGGTCAAATATGCCAGAGCTGTGAGACCATGAAACTGCTAGCATGAATTTAATAAGCATGAAACTGCTTATTAAATCTTTATCAATAGATAGGCAACATACATGTGTGCTCAGGATTCCAGCAGTGCCAGGAAGCCATAAAATAAAGTGAAGGTGACATGAGGGTAGAGAAAAATTTGTTATTTGTTTTTTATTTCCAAACAACAAAACAACCACCCTGGGCAAAATTAGAAGTTTGTTAGGCTTTCTAACAGAGTATTGTTTTTATTTTAATTATATATGGCTGCGAGACTGTAATTGTTTTCAGTATCAATCCATTCGTGTACTACAACTACGGAAAGAAGAATCAGGAAATGGTGCACAACACCCAAGTCTCTACCCCAGGGAGGATGGGAGGAAGGAAGAAGGCCCATCTGCTGTGGGTTCTGGGGCCAAGCAAGGTGGGGAGATGGAAGAGGAGTATCGGAATATGGTCTGCCTGAGACCGAGGTACACAAGGTTGTAGGTATGCTGAAGCAAGTACATGAAGCCAAAAATATTCATTTGGTATGGCTGCCATGACAACAAACCACCAACCAATTGGCTTAAAGAATCAAAATTCATTTTCTCTCAGTTCTACAGGCTGGAAGTTCAAGATCAAGGTCCTGGCAGAGTGGGTTTCCTTGAAGGTCTCTCCCCTTGGCCTGCAAATGGCTGCCCTCTTACAACTCTGTCCTCACCTGGTCATCCCTCTGTACATGAGTACCCCTGGTATCTCCCTCTTGTAAGAACACTGGTCATATTGGATTGGGGCCTCTCCAACCACCCCATTTTAATTTAATCACCCTGTTAAAGGCCTTATCTTTAAATAAAGTCACTTTCTGAGGTACTGCGTGCTAGAGCTTCAGTTTATGAATTTTTGGGGGGAAGACACAATTCAACCCATCACCTCAAAAAACAGAGCTCACTGTGGCTTGGAAAACTGGACAGGAGGAGCAGTAGGTTATAACATACAAAGCGGAAGGAAGTCTGAACAATTTCTGAGAGGGAGAAAGATAGAGTGGCAGAGAATATCCTAAACTCAGGTTTTATGTTCCCTCAACAAAAGTCAACTAATGTGAATGTGTTTATTTACAGGATGCAGGGTAAAGAAAAACACTGGAGTTAGTACCCTGGACACAAATGTTCCCAATTTATAGAATGACTTTGGTGACAATAGTGAAAATAACAAAGCTTGAGTACTTAAGAGTGTGCAAGGTGCTGTGTGAGATACTTTATGTATATTCACTATTTAACCATCTGAGATGGGGATTAATGTTATCCTCATCTTAGACATGAGATAATGAAGCCACAGAGAGGGAAAGGAACTCACCCAGGGTCACACAGCATAAAAGGTGAACTGTTATTTGAATGCAATCAGTTCAATCCCAGTGCCACTGCATTCAAAGACTATGCAACACTGACAGAAAATGTCATGTCAGAGAACCTGCCATATCAGCAAGACCTGCATTTGAATCCCAACTCTGGCACTGATCAGGAATTTGGTCTTAAACCAATTGTTTAACTTCAACGAACTTTAGTTTCCTAAGTATGTAATGGGAATAATACCTCCCTTTTTAGGCTATTATGAGGAATATATAAAATTGTAATAGCAATTCAAGTAATATAATCATATCACATGCCGGGAACATTCTAAAGATTCTGCATCTGCTACCTCAATTGATCCTTTCGTCAACCCTATGAAGTCGTGTACCATTATTACCTGCACTTTAAAAAGGAGGAAACAGGAGTAGAGGTTAACTAATTTGACCAAGTCTATATGACAGAGTTGGGGTCTAAAACCAGGCATTTCAAACCCAGAGTTCTCACTCCAAGGCTCCTCATTTAAGACAAAGGGAGAGGTCAGCAAATAATAGTCACCACTATTGACATCGCCACAAGTAATATTCCTGATTTTATTATGCTATCACTATTATTATTATTATCTTGAATGTCAAACACATGTGATTTGAAGACAGAAACACGAACTTCCCTGAGTTTCAATCTATGATCAGGGAGAGATTGAAACATGGCTACTAATAGTTTTAAATATTTGTTCAATATTTACAGAGCAGAATGCTCTGCTGGGGAAGATGGAGAAGTGGAACCAAAGACAGCATCACTCAACCTTGCTTCCATCATCAGAGCAACTAATTTCTGGTTCCAAACTTGTATCACACACCAAGGAAGAGAAAAATCCTATTTTTTGGTTTTTTCTTTTTTAAAAGATTATTTATTTATGTATTTATTTGACAGAGAGAGAGAACAAGTAGGAGGAGCAGCAGAGGGAGAAGCAGATTCTCCACGGAGCAGGAAGCCTGACATGGGGCTTGATCCCAGGACCCTGGGATCATGACCCGAACTGAAGGCAGACCCTTAACTGACTTAGCCACCCCGGTGTCCCGAAAGAAGTCCTGTATTCAAGGGAATCCATTCTTGGGGGTTGTGTGTCACCTGTCTGTCGGTTCTTGCCCATGATCATTCCCAGTGACTTCGTCATCTTCTTTCCAACTGCATCCTCTGCTATCCTCTGCAAAGGTGTTGGGTTAAATACCATTTATCCCTCTGGGCACATTTCTAGGGGTGTTTCAATGCCCCTTACATACCTGTTGCCTTGGCAGCTACTCAGCTGGACTTCCCTTGGTACCCCCTGGAACTAATGAAGCAATCCTCAGCCTAGGCCTCCAGAGAGAATCAGAATGTGTCTAAACAAGAAGAGGAAGAACAGCATTCAAGACTACCACACTCTATGTCCATACCCTACCCTTAGATGGGAGAAACTCTCTGAATCTCCAGTGGAGTTAGATGATTCATCGGATTATATAGAAGAACATAGAGGCAAAGCTTTGGAGGTTGGGTCCTGGCAAGTAAAGAGGGCAACATGGAAGATTAGACTGGAAAGTCCTAAACATTGGTAATATATAATAGCTTTTTAACGTCAGCCGTGATCATTTTGACCAAGAAGTTGGAAACCATTTGCAGAAGATTTGCAAAATCTTCCCATCTACCTGTCTCACTTGCTCAAGGTAAGGAAGGCTTGAAGCAACCAGATGGCAGAGATTTGCTTATGTCCTTTTCAAGGGCTGGATGGTACCAATACTGTGAGTGTCAGCAAAGCCTATTTGAGTCCAGTGTTCATAATGTGGATTTGGTACAAATTCCATCATGGTAGGCAGAGTGTGCTTGATTGGAGTGACTACAAAGGCTTGAATCATGTCTCTCTCTGAATGTTCTAAGGCTCTCCCACAAAGGGAATTCATCCTAAAATTAGAAACCTTTCTGAACTGAACACGCCATAAATTAAAGATCTCTTTTACTTCTAGGCATTCAGAAATTAATTCTCATGTGCTCCAGTATTTCCTTGTGTATGCTACATTATAAAATAAAAAAGAACCTTATTTTTACTAATTTAACTTATTTGGCTTATTAGTACTGATTCTCTATTAATGAACACTAGGCTACGTACTCCTTGTGGGCAAGGAATACTTTAGATTCTCTGGATCCTGAGGGACCCCCCACATAGTAGATGCTCATTAAATGTTCATTGGATGAAAGGAGGAATGATTTTGCCTTCTATTTTATATGTACTATATTTCAAAGTGGTAGAATTATAATCCTTATAAAATATTGCTATGCAGACTTCTCAGGAAGTTGCATTTCGCCCTAAGCTATATTCCATCTTTTCAGTATTTCCAAACAGTAAACTTTCACAGAATTTATATAGCAGCTTCAAAATTTCACAACTGAATTCACTTTAATTTCCATGGTATCCTTCGTGGTCTAAAGAATGTCGTCAACGAAGTCATGAGGATCCCCAACTCGAGCCCATCATTAACACTTCATGGGTAAGAGGAGCGCCACAGTGTGTCCTCTGCCCTGTAGGGTCCCGCTCTGTGGTCGGGCCAGCATGGCCCTGCTCCTCAGGAAAGGGTTTCGGCAGCATTTGTTCTCAGAACATTTTGTTTTCCCCAAGACCTTCATTACTGCTATAAATTTTTCAGTGTGGCTTTTATGTAAATGTAGCAAGAAAGGCAAGACAGAAAAATTTATTTGTAAGCTTTACGGAGAAAAATAAGGAATCTGAAAATGTTTATTGAAAATAAATGAATATGGAATGTAGAACGGAGGCCAAAGAAGAACTGCATATTTGTTCTTAAGTACTGCAGGAACAAAGCCCTTGAGTGGCTGAGAGAGGCCAAGGATGACCATTCCGGGGGCACCCGGGTGTGCTCTCCTCCTCCAGCTCCAGCCCCGTGCACTCAAAGAAATCATGGACCCCCCTGAAAACCAGATGCTGGGCTGGTGGTCAGAAGAGCCTGAATTGTAGTCCTCCTCTCTGCCATCCTGCTGTGCGTCCCTAAGCAGGTCATTTAATAATGGTTCTGCTGTTCTCTTCCGTCTCCATCTGCCACAGAGAAATGCTCATGACCTACCCCCACTTCTGTTAGGTTGCTGTTTTCCTTATTCTCAGTAGGGTTCCTTGAGAAGGGGAGCTAGGTATTATTCATATCCGCGCACCCAGGGACTTCACACCTAGCAAGTCATTACTACATTATGTTCCATGAAGGAACTTATTGAGAACCTTTCGGCACGAGGTGCTTTGTCAAGCACACTATACTTGAAAATACAGGTTTTATTATTACTCAGGTATGGTGAGGGCCATAGATTGGATGGTTGTCATGGAAAAGATCATCTGTCACTCACAGATCCCAACGGGGGAGGCTATGGGAGGCTGAAGCTATGGTAGGGGAGAGCACAGGGGGGTGACCAAGATGGGGAGGCAGAGGGAGGAGGGGAAAATGTAGGCAAAGCCTTAGTTGTCATTTCCATGAGAAAGAATGGACAAGGCAGGGTGAGCAGGTTTAGGATCGACCAGTTTGAATGATTTCAGAGGTTCTGGAGCATAAGGGCTGTCCCTATGCTTCTGGAACCTGGACCTGGAGTGATTAGGCCAGAGGAATAGTGGTTGAGAGTGTGAGAGGTCAACCAAGGAAGTGGTTGGGGATATAGGTTTCCCTATGAAAGTTACTAGGATTAGCTAACCCCGGGAGGGACAATCCTTCCATGGTCAGAAAGTTCCCAACATTAAAGCGCCAGATAATAAAAGATGTGGTTAATATATTACTTCTGTATATTTTATATATATATTCTTTTAATGTACACATGAAACAAACTTTACTATACTTTTGTATAGGAAGAAAGGATGGTTCAAAATGATTATGAAATCAAGCCATGGTCACATAGGAAGTGGAAGGCCCAGGATTCATAACTATGTCTGTTTGATCCCAAAGTGAGTGTTTTTCTGACTCTGATATGTCGCCTCCAGCATTTCCTGTTATCAGCTTGGGTCGCTATGTATCCCTCCTAGCTACATGCCCAGGGTTAAACAAAACACACGCACACACACATGCGCACACACACATATGCTCACACTCAATCACACTCCAGTCTAGAATTTCTAGACCAGCAAGCTATGATAACAACTCAAACTTTAGGTTTGAATGGTGGAGAAAAAATTGGCAAGGGAGTAAGGACATTTAGTTTTTAATTCTATCTGTCACTCAATAAGTTCTGAGACCTTAAAATGTCATTTGGTCCAGAAAGGCTGAGCACTATCCTTTACAAAGAGTAGGTGGTCAATAAATATTTGCCAAATTGATTTAGGTCTCAGTTTTCCCACCTGACATAGGAAGGAGTTAAATCGGGTGAGTTTCAAGGAAATTTACATCATTAAAAATAATGATCCTCTGTTGTATTACAGTGCCAGAAAAGGCTACTATTTAGATTATACCTAAAGATTTGAGCAAGAATTTCATTTTCTCTACTAAGTTATTCCCTTCTCCGTGCTCACACACCAGCAAGATCTGGTCACCTTGGGTTCTCTAGGCCAGAGTTCATGACTGCCAGCTTGCCAGACAACCTGGGCCGCCTTATGAGTGAGTCGCTTGGACAGGTGGGCATCCAAGGCTGCAGTCTCACCCCTCACCGTGTGTCCAAGAGCTGGCTTCTGTAAGAAACACTGTTAGAGAAGTGATTACAGGAAATCATTTGGCACCGAGCAGTTCTGTTGAGTCATCACTCTTGTTCTTGCACAAGACGGGATTTTTCCTCCTTTTAATTAAAAAAAGAAACTGGCATTCCATAAATAACATCATTGGTGATGCAAAGAAAAGAAGGCACAAAGGAAAAAAGAAACAGCAAGAATCTAACCCTAGCATAACTTTTCCTTCTTCAACTGCCCCCTATCCTCTGTTCAGCACTTCCGTCAGATTCTGCCTCTGGGCTGTCCCCCACTGAGTGTGTCCTGCCCTTGGTGAGGCAGTGGTAGGAAGAGGAGAGTTACAATCTGTATAGTGGAGGATAAAAGAGACACCTGCCTTCATTCACATCCCGTATCGAAAGAAGTAGCAAACAGACGAGGCCACTGATCATTTATTTGAGTTGAAACTCGAGCTATCTCTGTTACACCATTAGGATGGCTGTGGAGACAGCAAAGGAGAAGAGATTGAGTTTAGCTGTTTTATTGATGTTTAGGAGTCAAGATGACATAATCCAGTGTACAAAGCCCTGGAGTTTTCTCCTGACTTTGCCTTTGTTTTTACAATGTAATTTTGTGCCAAACCATCATCACTCTGAGCTTTGTCCTACCCATGACAAAGAAAGTTAATCCTGATTCTTTCCTTTGTTCATTCAACAGATACTCTTTTTTTTTAAATTTTTTTTATAAACATATATTTTTATCCCCAGGGGTACAGGTCTGTGAATCACCAGGTTTACACACTCCACAGCACTCACCAAAGCACATACCCTCCCCAATGTCCATAATCCCACTCCCTTTTCCCAAACCCCCTCCCCCCAGCAACCCTCAGTTTGTTTTGTGAGATTAAGAGTCACTTATGGTTTGTCTCCCTCCCAATCCCATCTTGTTTCATTTATTCTTCTCCTACCCACTTAAGCTCCCATGTTGCATCACCACTTCCTCATATCAGGGAGATCATATGATAGTTGTCTTTCTCTGCTTGACTTACTTCACTAAGCATGATATGCTCTAGTTCCATCCATGTTGTCGCAAATGGCAAGATATCATTTCTTTTGATGGCTGCATAGTATTCCATTGTGTATATATACCACATCTTCTTGATCCATTCATCTGTTGATGGACATCTAGGTTCTTTCCATAGTTTGGCTATTGTGGACATTGCTGCTATAAACATTCGGGTACATGTGCCCCTTTGGATCACTACGTTTGTATCTTTAGGGTAAATACCCAATAGTGCAATTGCTGGGTCATAGGGCAGTTCTATTTTCAACATTTTGAGGAACCTCCATGCTGTTTTCCAGAGTGGCTGCACCAGCTTGCATTCCCACCAACAGTGTAGGAGGGTTCCCCTTTCTCCACATCCTCGCCAGCATCTGTCATTTCCTGACTTGTTTATTTTAGCCATTCTGACTGGTGTGAGGTGATATCTCATTATGGTTTTGATTTGTATTTCCCTGATGCCGAGTGATATGGAGCACTTTTTCATGTGTCTGTTCGCCATCTGGATGTCTTCTTTGCTGAAATGTCTGTTCATGTCCTCTGCCCATTTCTTGATTGGATTATTTGTTCTTTGGGTGTTGAG
This sequence comes from Mustela nigripes, assembly GCF_022355385.1. Lineage (NCBI taxonomy): Eukaryota > Metazoa > Chordata > Mammalia > Carnivora > Mustelidae > Mustela > Mustela nigripes. The sequence goes on along the minus strand of NC_081566.1, from coordinate 33,089,176 downwards.
TTTGCTAAGTTCTTTATAGATTCTGGACACTAGTCCTTTATCTGATATGTCATTTGCAAATATCTTCTCCCATTCTGTCAGTTGTCTTTTGATTTTGTTAACTGTTTCCTTTGCTGTGCAAAAGCTTTTGATCTTGATGAAATCCCCATAGTTCATTTTTGCCCTTGCTTCCCTTGCCTTTGGCGTTGTTCCTAGGAAGATGTTGCTGCGGCTGAGGTCGAAGAGGTTGCTGCCTGTGTTCTCCTCAAGGATTTTGATGGATTCCTTTCGCACATTGAGGTCCTTCATCCATTTTGAGTCTATTTTTGTGTGTGGTGTAAGGAAATGGTCCAATTTCATTTTTCTGCATGTGGCTGTCCAATTTTCCCAGCACCATTTATTGAAGAGGCTGTCTTTTTTCCATTGGACATTCTTTCCTGCTTTGTCGAAGATTAGTTGACTGTAGAGTTGAGGGTCTATTTCTGGGCTCTCTATTCTGTTCCATTGATCTATGTCTGTTTTTGTGCCAGTACCATGCTGTCTTGATGATGACAGCTTTGTAATAGAGCTTGAAGTCCGGAATTGTGATGCCACCAACGTTGGCTTTCTTTTTCAATATCCCTTTGGCTATTCGAGGTCTTTTCTGGTTCCATATAAATTTTAGAATTATTTGTTCCATTTCTTTGAAAAAGATGGATGGTACTTTGATAGGAATTGCATTAAATGTGTAGATTGCTTTAGGTAGCATAGACATTTTCACAATATTTATTCTTCCAATTCAGGAGCATGGACAACAGATACTCTTTGATCATCTACTGTGTGCAACTCAGGGGGCTAACTGCTTCCTTTGGGGAAAACATGGCCTCGAGTCTGTTCAATGAGATCTTTGGTACTTTCCGAATGACAGAGTGAGCCACAGACCAAAGCTTCTCTTTCCAAAGAATTTGGATGATTCTGAGTCCCTTCCAGATTTTATGGTCTGTTATTTGTTAGGACGGTGACTTTGTGCATTCTCTTGAGCTCCTGGCAATGCTTTGAAATAGCATCTTATTAGATCATTCAATCTTTTTAAAGAAATTAAACTTTCTAATCACAGAATCATAGGTATAATTCCAATACATAAAACCACCAAAAGTGAAGCGGCTTTGGTTGGAGTTGAGATAGAATGACTACAGCTTCCTGCTTGGGCTGCTCCTCGCCTCTCTGGGAACCTTCCTCTTTCCTTTGGGCACTGTAGAACACAGTTTGAAAACCACTATTTTCTTAACTTTCAGGGAGACTTGTAAGTTGAGAAAGTTTCCAAAAGTAAGTAGGGCTTAGATATCTAAAGAAGAATAAATTAGAGCAGAGTACATTGTTCTCAGTCTATGTCCCCACTTTTGTTTCTCTGCTATATTGGTGGAGGTCCATATCACGCGTAGAGTATGGTTCACAGGACCTCAAAATGAGCCGAGGGCCCACGAACCAAGCAAAAGAAGATCACCAGGGGATCTCTCCATGAGCCTTGGGAAGCGGTCTAGACACCTCTCCAATTTAACACTTGACTCCCATGTGATGAGAACAAAGCAGCAAAATGAAATCCCAGCCTTAGTTTTATTGAGAAAATGGCCAGGGAGATATTTATGGGGGTAGCTTGTAGGTATAAGAACAAACACATTTTCTACACTCTGAGTTCTTTGTGAGGAGGATTGATGTTAACTTCATAACTGTAAACCCCACAGCTCCCAGGACAGATATGTAGTAAAAAATACTTAATAACTATTACTGATAGAATGAAGGAATAAATTAGTTAATTGATAGTATATGTACTGTTGTGTTAAAACATATTATAGAAAATCAGCAAATACAGGTGGTATCAACCCACAGGTTTAGGAGACAATGCATTGTACATTTATAAAATTGGGACCATGGCATATTTATATTTAAATGCCAACACTTCCCATACTGTCTAGCACACAGTAGGCTGTTTCAGATAGGCTGGTGTGATGGTCTTTAGTGATATCCCCTGAATTCTTTTGCTGTCCAGCTTCTAGGCACGTGGTCGGGTGGTACTTTCCAGCCTTGACTAGGGCCATATGGCCAAGTCTGACCAACAAGTTATAGGTGAGAGCAATGTGTCCATCTGGCTGCTTGTTTAATAGCTAATGAAAGCTTCTCCGGGATTCTTTTTTTCTCCTTCAGAGTGACCAGCATGATCCAGATGTTCCATGTGGCTAGGCCCCAGAGAGAGGATGACAAAGTAAGAACAATATGGGAGAATATCCCTCAGAAAACCATCAATGATTAAGTAGTGTGAGTAAGAAATAAACACTTGTTTAGAGCACTGAGTTAAAAAAAAAATCATAACCTCACTTATCCTAATTGAGATAGTCAGGCTATAATAATAAATAGATCCAAACTCTTAATGGCTTAAAGGCTTAGAAATTTAATTTTTGCTCACTAGCTGTGCCAGATTGGTGAGATACAAGTGGAGGGCACACTGGTCCACACAGTTACTCACAATCCAGGATGATGGCCACTTTGCCTTATCAAACCCGTAGTTTTCATGGGACCTCTCCATCCCAGTCATACCATATTAGAGTCTAGTGACATGGTCACACCTAACTGCAAAGGAGGCAGAAAAATGTATAGCTTTGCCTAGAAATAAGAAGTGGATTTGGATAAACAGTTAGCAGTCCCTGAAATATTGGTCCTAAATATGTATTTGTTGAATAATCTGATCCAAGATGCATAAATAAAAGAAAATGTCTACACCAATAAGAGGTTTCTTTGAGTTTGCAGACCAGTGAATCAACCTGAGCAAATAGGTATAAAACCACTGATGGTATTATAGTGCCCTTCAAAGTTCCCTATTGCAGCATATAAGTTTCTTCTTTTCTGAGCCCAATTTGTCTTTCCATGAATGCCCTATCATTTAGAGTAACATTCAAAATAGTTAATAGCATAGGCTCTGACCAGTCAGAGTAGACTTTTCCTAATCAGTCAGGATGGGTGCCAATCACAAATAGCCATTTCTAAGGAACATGCACTTTATCTCTGACTCTAGCTACAGAGACCATATTGTCTAAACCAAAGGTCAGGATCAGAACATGTCATCTAATAAGTGACAAAGTCTAAAAATTAAATCATACATTTATTGAATTTATTCTATTAAGAAAAAAAAAAGAAAGAAACACAGTTACATAATGTTACCTGTCCAGAAAAATCTAGGATGAATACTCACAGTGTTAATACTGGGAACTAGAATCCTCAGAACTCCTCAAACACACACCATGCCATAAGGAAGGTGTAAACAAAAGCTTATGCAGTGGGCTAGTCAGAGAAGACTTCATAGGACAGGTTGGTTTGGAAAGAAAGCCATATTTGACAATCAGAGATTGGTGATGATGGGGAGGAGTTTCTTTCTTTTCTTTCTTTTCTTTTCTTTTTTTAATATTTTATTTATTTATTTGACAGACACACAGAGAGAGAGAGATCACAAGTACACAGAGAGGCAGGCATAGAGAGGAGGAAGCAGGCTCCCCACTGAGCAGAGAGCCCGAAATGGGGTTCAATTCCGGGACCCTGAGATCATGACCTGAGCCGAAAGCAGAGGCTTAACCCACTGAGCCACCCAGGCGCCCCAGGAAGGACTTTCTAAACAGAGATGACAGCATGCAGAACACCTTGTTTTTGCCTTTTTTACAGCATTTATTTGTCTATCATATTCAAATTTTGTGGTTATTAGCCTTATGCATTCTGCTAGATTGCAATATCTTTAAGGACAGGGAAGAACTCTATTCTCTCCATCTTGTGAATGTTTTCTACAAGAACCCTAAAATTACAGGTGTCCAGTAAGTGTCTATTGACTGGATAACAAAGGATAGAATCACTGAACAGTGGATGAAGTGATTTTAAAATACAGTAGCACAGGATTGGTGGGGGGAAATCATACCTGGGAAATCTATACTTTCAGAAGTCAACATTAGAGATTCATGCACTTAAGGAAGATGCAAACACTTAAAAAAATGAGATCCCAGCTTTTAAAAATAACCACAACTCAAGGATACTTCTCTTCACCACCTATATCTACTTCTGAAACTTCGGTTGCTTGTTGGTTTACATCCGCCTTGGTCTCATGGGCATTTGTCTTCCCAGCCTTTTGCCTACCTTATTGGTCTCCTGGGTAAACTCACCCCCATTCTGTATTCTCTGCAAACCCTAATCTCCTTGTTTTGCTTTTCTTCTCCTTGCTCTTCTTTTATCTGGTCTTTCTACTAATCAGGGTATTTCTGGCTACCACTGACAGCTAGATCTACTCTTCATTCAGCTTGGCCTGACCACCAGATCCTTGTGGTGTTTCTGAACAAATAGCTCGAACTTGGTAAAATAAAATTAAGAGATGCAATTATTTGCATTTTTAGAAAGACTTTGACTAAATTATATGCTAAGTGATTTTTTTTTTCTAAAAACACATAATTAAGGAAATCTTTTTTCTTCGTAGTGAGAGAACTGGCATAGATCCAGGAATGAAAGGATTGAAATAAATGAGCATTCTGTGATGAAATGTTAATAGTAGGATCACCAAGATATCAGACTCTTGATCATTCTTAGTTAAAAGTTTGGCTAATGAAATAGAAGAGTGAATGTCTAGTGAAATCTCCCAGTTTGCAGATAACAGAGAATTTCTTCATATGGAGGAAAGGAAAAGTCCTGTGTTGTACTTGTGAAAAAACATCAGGAAAAACAAGTGCAGGTCAAAAGGTGGAGGCACATTTCCACATGAACAAGAATAAGGCAATGACTTTAGAAAAAAAAAATCCATCTATACTCAAAAGACACTGGGCTCTGAGTGATCATTAGAACTTGATAAGGGGATTCAAGAGACATTGCAACCATTCCCGGAAGAGAGCCTTTGGCCTTCAGGGGCAAGAAGATATTGTAATAAGGCAGAAAACATTGTTGCAGTGTTGTACAAACCATAAATCTTCCACTCTTTGAATCCTGGATACAGCTCAGGCTGTCTAACCTGTCCTCATTTTATAAAAGATGAAATAATACTGCAAAGCTCCAGAGAAAACAACTAAAATTATCAACAGGATGCAATATATGAAAATGAATCAGAAAGATTAGAACCATCTGGAAAGAAAAAAAAAATTGAGAGAAGATGTGCTGTGAATTCTTTAAGGGTACAGAGTGTGAAAAAAATGTGTCACATAAAGTATCCATACTTTATCTATACTGGGTATAGATACAAAGTAGACGCTAACTCTTGAACCTTAAAAAAATAATATTGGAACCAGTAAAAGACTCAGTGTTTGTCAATATTTGATTCTTCCTAAACATTTATGGAACACCTACTATGTGCCAAACACTCAAATGGGCTCTTAAAACACCTAGATGAATAGAATGTGACTTGCCCTTGATGGGAAAGTTACCAGAAGAGAAAGAGAGCTATAGAAAAATAGGCATGATTGCATTATCATAAGTATGTGGTAATAGAAAAGAATCACTGGACTTCACAGCTGAGGTGACATTTGATCTGAGCTTTGAAGAATGAGTAAGATTATGTCATCAGACAAGGTGAACACGATCATTTCAGGCACAGAAAAAAAGCATGAGAAAGCATGGGGATATGAAAATAGTTGGTCTATTACAGGAAGTGGGAAGGAGGGGTGGCAAACTTGCAAATTGGTCTCCAACCCAGGAGGACCCACTGGAATTTTTAAGAAGGGAAATGACACAATCAGACTCACATTTTAGAAATGTGTTTCGGGCATTTTTTACCATTGTGGGAGTAACGCAGCCTAGAAAAGAAATATGAAAGTTCAAAAGTTTTGATGAGTTAACATATAGAAAAGTAAAATAATTCACGTATATCCCAAATCTTTTGAGGTTGACATCACCAGAATGCTAGGACAGACTAACAAACTTCATGGCTTTATCCCCACCAAGCCCCAGCGAGAGCCTGACGAGCACTGACTGTACTGTTCTGCAAACCCTGATCACCTGAAACAAAGCCAGTTTGGGTGTGCGTGTCCATGAGTATAACAGAAAATAGATGCCTTCCTACGAAGAGAAGCATTGCCCTTTTTTGGCATTAAACTTTTGTGAACCTGAGTGGCTCTGCCCAGCCAGATGTCATCACCTGTGAGATCGCACATGGATATCAAAAATGCAGCAAATACAAGGGCAACAGAGTTAAGGTTCTTGAAAAAGCATCTACTCTACAACAAAGAGGCTGGAACAATGGTACAGAGTAAAACCATCTGGCTACCAACTCAGGACCATTTTTTAAAATGTAGAACACATTCCTGTATTTAGAATGGAACGTAATGGATCCTAGGTGTGTTGTTGCTAGTGTTTTCTGGAATGGGTGGAACTCCTTCCTGGGTGAGATGGAAGCTAGAGAGAACCAATGGGTTTTCATCTGCTGAAGGAGAGATTTGCCTGTAAGGGTTTTTATCCTCGGATTACAGTTGGAGGAAAGATGGCAGAAATGAGAGTGTTTATGAGGAGTGTTTATGAGGAGCTTACATTAAGATCAGTGATGAATCATGGAGCCCATGAGTGAGATCCCAGGGAAACCAGTTGGAAACTGTTCTCAAAGGAAAAAAATATATATATTTGTTTGTGACTAACCTTTCTTGTCATAGCATTTTTCTGTTTATAGCTTACACAATGCTTTTGCAGTGTTTTTCACCTTTATTTTATCATAATCCCCATTTTACAGATAGATAAACTTGAAATTCCATGAGGCCAATGGCTCAGCCAGTTAGTTAGCAGAGCTGGAACTAAAGAGCAAATCTTCTGAGTCCCAGCTTCGTACCTTTCCCTCTGTACTACCATCACTGTTATCAGGAATCCCTGATTCCTCCTGTCACTGGGAACTCAAGAAGACAGACCTAGTTGTGGACCCCTGCTAAGATGTCTCAGTATGAATAAGGAGTGGTAATCGAAGGAGCCCCCTTTTCCTCAGGCTGAGAGCTGATGGAGAACATTTGCAGCAGCAGCAGCCAGAGCCCAAAGCCTCAACGAGCCTTGAAATTCCTGAAGGATAAAATATTAAATATTCTTTCCTTTGTCCTGGAAATTGTAGGCTCAGACCTACAGCTGCCACATTTTGACAAAGCACACGACTAATCTCAGAGCACATTCATGAGTCACCCTCCTACCACCCCCAAGAGATAAAGAAAGGACATTTTATCAGCAGGGAAATCAGAGATAACAGGTGAAGTAGGTGATGCAGCATCACCTAGAAGATCTTTGGCAGAGATAAGAATGCATCACTTGGTACCCCATTACAACAAGATCTCTGTCCATAGCTTCATGTCTATGTCACTCCTTACACTAGGCGCTGTTCTGGAATATCATACCTATCACTGGATGCTTGCAGAAGGAGAACTAAATAAGTAAGTAAATGGCCAAAGGTGTCAAATGATTGCCCCTTTAGAAGGTCAGGGGGTAGCCCTGCAAGGGTGACCAATGAATATAAAAATCAACTTTTATCAGCAGCTAACTTTTAACAGGGGTAAGCTCTAATATCATTTTAAGTGAAAGCAGCATTCATTTTCTTTTATTTTGCTCTAATAGACTCAATGACACCATGACTACCCTACCATGAAGCATCCTTTACTGCAGAGCAGATCTCCCCATTGAGAAAGGGGACATTTAGAAGCCACTCTGAACAGGCACGGTTCTGTCTATACATTCGTACTTAGAGCTTTCAGTGCATTTAAATTGCTTTTTGCAGCAGTCGAAGGAATCAATAGCTCTTAGACTGTTTAAGGGACGAATAATATACAAGATGGACATTTTAAGCTCTTTAGAAAATATATTCATGAGGTCATCCAGTTTCCCCTGGTACCCAACGTTGCTGGTGACATTTATTAATGTTTTTGCAGCAAACAGGAGGTGGAGTTCTCCAAAGGCTCTCATCTCTGTTCTTCCAGAAAACATTGATTTTCTTTCTTTCTTTCTTTCTTTTTTTTTTTTTTTTACAAGAATCGGAGAGGGGAAGGGGGAAAAAATACTCAAAGCAAAAAAGAAATCTCAAAAAGAATAACTTAGCTCAAAGCTGGCTTGATAAAGTAATTCTATCTAAATAGCCTTGTGCCACTTGATAGAGACAATTTCTCCTGATTTTCTCTTTGAACAATTTCATAGTCTTCATGAGAGATGTGCTTTAAGAATATTATGCTGTTAATGATAATGCAGGACTTTCTACTGAATTTTCCTAGAGTGAGAGAGGACAGCTTTACGTTATTGTGGATTTAGAAAGCGATTTAAAATTCTAATTAAGGTTAATTAATTAGATGTTTGATTAAAAATAACACTTTGAGATGCCAGACTGGGGAGGGGGGATAACTACCTCATCATGGCTGCTTGAAAGAAAATGCTGGAATGCATTAGGAAGATCAGTCTGACTGGGAAAGGCCTGGAAGGGTTTGGGTATGTGATTGGGGTTGAGAGAAATGGACTCTCTTTGGTGAAGTTGATCTTGTGTAAGACTTCAAAGACTATGTTAGGAGGAGCCAGGCATGGCAGTGGTTAGAGGATGGGTTGTACAGGTAGCCATTCATCTACACATGTTTGAGACAACTAGGTATCAGACGTGGTATGTGGTTGAGGAGACAATAGTGTACAAAAGAAGCCCTATTCTCATCTTTACATTGCTTTCAGTCTTGTGCTACATTATAACAGATGATTCACATGGTCTACCAAAGGACATTCTTTGGTCCATAAAATGTTTTTCTTATTAGTTGTTAACATTTGGAAATGAGTAAATTTCACTTGCAAATTCAGATATTTAGTTTCTCTTGAAAAATTATTACATATGACAACACTAGGCAAGATTCCTGAATCTCCTGGAGCTCAGCAGTGATGTGCTCCTTAAATTGATCATAATGCTGCCGTACCCAAAGCCTAGACTCATGTATTACCCACTTCCCCTTCCTATGAACATTTACTTTGTCACAGTTATTACAGACACATACATAGAATGGGAAAACACACATGTCCAATGCACAAAGTGAGAACTGAGTGAGACTTGGATCTGAACATCTGGGAGTCCTTAGCCAAGCTATTGTGACCACTCTACACATTCCCCACATTTTATCTGGTCTTTTCTGCCAACCTTGTTTCAACACGATTGAAGTCCTTCTCTCTTCTCAAGGATCTCATACACCTGAAAACTGTTTCAAATCACCACCCATTATTAACACTTCAGCAAGGGCTCTCCTGGGCTCTGACCCTAGAAATCTCCCCACCCTGTCTGGGGAGAAAAGATAATGCTTCCCTACTCACATATATACACCCGTGTTAACCAATGGTTGCGGGGTGAGGAGGCTGACTGGTGTTGCCTGGACACCCACCAAGTCTCCTGCTCTTTGCCCGGCTGGCTGTTCTTATCCATTAGGCTTCAGCTTAAATGCTAGCTACCTGGAGGATCCATCATGACCATCCTGCTCAAAGAAGCACTGGCTTTCTGGTGGAGATCTGAAGTATCACAGAGAGAGAGAGAGAACATGAGAGAATCTAAGACCTGAGAAAACTGGCTTCTACCCAGATGTCAGGATTTCCTGAACAAGAAAAGACAATGGGGAAATGCAAGAGGGAGGTCAGCTCAGGGCTGTAAGAGAGAAGGGTTTATAACTGCTTCTTAGAACTGATGATTCTGTGAAAGATCCCTGCTCTGCAAAGAAGACCCAGAGATCGAAGAAAGGATCCAGACAGCCAGTCAGGCATCAAACAAAGGATTTTGGAGCTCCACACTGGAGCTCCACTTAGGTGAGTCCCTTACCTCCTTTCTGCCTTTAAGGCCCTTTCTCTTTGATGCCATTCCATTGGCCCAAAGAAATGCAAGCTGGAACAAAGACCTCTTTCTAGAAAGGACAATTTTTTTTTTTTTTCCAATTGACTGCTAATGAGAGTGTCCCTGTTCTTTGCTAATTTCCTCCAAAATAATACTATATTTTTGTTTCTCCGGCATAGCTTGTATACTTCTTCAAAAACATGGGGCGCCTGGGTGGCTCAGTGGGTTGGGCCTCTGTCGTCCGCTCGGCTCATGATCTTGGGGTCTGGGGAGGGAGCCCCACATCAGGCTCTCTGCTTAGTGGGGAGCCTGCTTCCCTCTCTGTCTCCTCCTGACTCTCTGCCTACTTGTGATCTCTCTCTTTCAGTCAAATAAATAAATCTTAAAAAAAAAAAATCCTTGCCTTTGAAATTGACATCAAAATCCAATACATGTAGACCCTTCCTCACCTGTTAGATTCATACAATATAAGAAATAATTCCTTGAGAGGATTCTTGCCCTGGAGGTGAATCAGCACATCTGTCCAACTGATAGATATGAAATGACAGGCTATATATACACTGTTGGGAATTCAGAGACTGTTCTACACGTCCTGCCTCCAGAGAGCTTGTAATCTAATTTTAGTCAAACAAAACACAACAAAATAAAAACAAAAACATGTAAGATAAGGGGTAACCCATAGCTATATCAGAGAGATATTGAACAAGTCATATAAACATAAATACTGTGAACATTTGAAGGAAAGAGAGATGAGGTTTGAAGGGGTAGGAAAGGCTACACCAAAAAGAAAAGTTGAGCTGGTTATTGGAATGGGCGTCGAGAATCTACATGCACTTAAAGTACAGGCAAGAACAATGAGAGATGACATTTCATGGGTGAGTGGAGGGTGTGGGGCCATTGGGGGCTAAAGCAAAGACAAGCAGTGCACCCAAGCTGTAGACCCATGCCTTTTCTCAAGACTGTCCCCAGGAGACCCTGGCTCTGCCTGCTTATTACCTTCCCCCGAAGAACTCCATTGTTTTATTAGTTCCCCCTATAAATTATTTATCTGCGAGATTGCTGATGCTGACCAGCTCTGATAAGTAATGTGTTCCACGGGAAATGCTGCTGGAGGGACGAGGGTCTCCTGCCGCTGCCAAATCATCAAAAATCACTTTGAATTCATTTTTATGTGCGCATGCATGGATGCGAAGCTCTTGGAGAGTGGCGTGGTTCTGAGGAAGGCTGCCCTTTCCAGAGGTCTCCATCCCCTCTACAAATTGGATTCCTGAGGGCCACGTTAGGGAAGTTGCCTGGGGATGTTACTCCTGGTGTTGTTTGTTATAAAGCAGCTCATAATAACTTGACTGGGAGCAAAACATTAAAAGGTCGCCTCATTTTATCTCCAATATGCTTCCTTTGAAAAAAGTCACCTCCCAGCCACATTTGGAGAGCAATTTGTTACTGTATTTACCTCTCTTTGTCATTCAGGCGGAGCTTAGCCATCAGAAAGATCATCGCCTTCCAGACTGTTTCAAAAAACTCATAAAAGCTTTGCACAATTACTTTTGCTTCTTTTACCAGCAAATGACTCTCTTAACTGCTCAGCTGCTGGTGGTCTCCTTCGTGTTCTATGGGGCTGCTCTGTCTGTTTTCAAAAGCGATAAATAATTGCCAATAGCATGCCTCCTTTAAGGAAAACTGGGCTGTAATAGTTAAAAATCTACAAAGTAGATAGGTAACTTGAAATTAAATGAAGTGAAGAAGGGACACTGATTCACTTTACAAAATATTCGCCATGTATCTGACATGCTTCTTTTGTGCTCCTTCTAATTTGACTAGACTTAGAGGATTCAAGACGAGTCACCGTCTCGTGGGTAAAGGTAGAGATGTCACATAGACTTTACCAACCTAATGGTAACTGTGCCCTAAAGGAAGAACAGTTAATGGCAACACAGGGACAGGGTCACCCGGGTGACACAGCTGGTTGAGCATCTGACTCTGGGTTTCAGCTCAGGTCATATCTCAGGGTCATGGGATCGAGCCCCATACATGGATCCATTCTCTATGGGGAGAGTGTCCTTCTCCCTCTGGCTCTGGCCCTCCTCCACTCGTGCTTTCTTAGATAAATCTTAAAAAAAAAAAAAAAAAAAAAAAGAAGAAGAAGAAGAAGAAGAAGTCAACACAGACACAGCATTTGACCCTGTTAGGATGAAGCTTGGATTCATTTTTTTCAATAATTGGATATCCTTGAACCTTCATATCTGTTACACACACACACACACACAGCCCCTTGTGATTTGCCAAAACGCCTGGATAACTCTAAAGAAACTTCTGAATTCCACTTCACCTCACAAAATTTTGTGGAGTGACTACTGCACTCTTAGCATGAAAATACCTAATCATGCTTACGAAGCCGTCATGAGACATGTGTGACTACCTTTCTGAAGTTTCCCCGCAGGTGATGCGCGAAGATCCAGCTCGGGGTTTGAGACCACGTGTATGAGCTTGGGTTCTGGCCCGTGCGTTATAGATCATTTCATCCTGGAGGTGATCTGGGAGGGATACATTCAACTTGCCTCTTTAATTCCAGGAGGAGTCAGTCTTTCTCACTCCCTGCCTGAGGCTGTTCAGGTCCATGGAGAATCCTGGCCACCAGTGGGACAGCCCTGTGCATCCTTCAGAGGAAATCATGGTGAACTTGTTATGGTTGTTACTGCTTTTCATTTCTCTCCATATGTGTCTTACAGTTAAAAATTGCTATTCTCTTGGAGGGGGGGTATAAATTGTTTTCTCCTCCTGGTTTGCATTCGGTACATGCAGTAATGCAATATGGCATTCCACTTGCACCCTTCCTTGGAAAAAAAACTTGGTAGTTTTCTACCTTCCAAGTGGAATGTTACAGGAGATAGTAAGAAACCTTAAAATAGACCTATGATTTTATTAATAATGTTATTTTTAGAATACAATATTCCTCAAGATTAAAAAATGATGTAAAAAAAAAATGGTCATTCTCTCTGAGAATTGCTCTTGGCTTCCACAGACAAATTCACAAAGGCAGCGTGGGGGTTACTTCTTCTTGTGCAAAAAGAAGTCCGGAGGTAGGCTGCTGGGGAACAGTGCAGTGGCCCCAAGGTTCCAACAGAAATCAGGAGCCTTGTGTTTCTTCTCAGCCATCCCAGTGAGCAGTGGCCATCCTCATGGTCGCAAGCATCCTGGCTTCCATTCAAGAAGACAGTAGAAGAACAAGCAAGGGAGGAAGAGTGAGTATTAGATCACTCTATACCCCTCCCGGGACCTTTCCCAGAAGCTCCATCCAGTGACTTCTGGTTACACCTCACTGGCCAGATTTGTTCCACTGGACCACCCTTAGGTACAGGGAGGGACTGACAGAGAGGGACTGGGCGATTCACTAGGCTCATTGCCACCCTAAACAAAGTCAGGGTCGAATTATTAAGAAAAAAAGACAAAATAGATGTCAAATAGACCATTTGCAGCATCTGCCACAAAGAGTAAGAATACTTTGCTTTCTTTAAACCCAAACTACTGCGTGAAAATTAATATGTATCACAGAGGTTACAATGGAAAAATAATCACATTTCTTGTAAGGACAACCAGAAACTTTCATTCCCTTGTTTTTCCTTTGCTGGTCTTGCAGATTTCTTACAGTTCATATTTACTGTGGCCAAATCTAATTCATTCATTTATGAAGCTATCTCAAGCACCAGCAGAAGTCATAAACTATTCATCTCTGGAATGTTTATATTTGAGAAGGTCACAGTATTGAGTGTATGCATACCCCAAGGACCCCTCTCTCCGTGTGGGCCTCTGGTGGCCTGGGCCTGCTATTTTCCTTTAAACAGTGAAATGAGATGTCCACAGCTCAACATACATATCGTGCTTTCCCACAAGCTCCAGAGGACTCCCAGTAAAAGAGGTTTGGACCCTCTCTGACTCCTCCTATGTTTCCTCTCTCCTCTCTTGCTATCCCTTCCGCCTTGGACCATAGGCAAGTATCTAGTGATTAGAACGGCTTTACTTTTCTTCATGGCGTTCTCCCCACTATGGATATCTCTGGAATCTTAACCTCAAAATGCAGAAGAGGGGAGATTTCAGCCCCTCAATCTTTTATTCTGAAACCCCAAATAAAAAGGGAGGTTCAAGGAAAGAAATGTTGGCTTCCTGAGGAGGAGTGGGCCTGGAATCACCCTCCATACCACAGTGCCCTTGCTTACCTGCTCTTTGGAATGACCCTGTGGCTGAGCTAAGCGTGGGATCGGGAGCATAGAGGTAAATGAATGATTGTACTGATAGTGGCACAGATTGGCTTTGGGGTTGAGATGGCCCATGTAGCAGAAGTAGAAAGAAATAATAATGTGTTCAAAGCCTCTGACACTTTTACCCACATGGTTTTTCATTTTCTAAAGCAGAATCTAGAGTCTCCTACCTTTATGGTTGGCTCACCACCCCTGCCTGCAAGAGCAACTTCCTCCAGTAAGTTTGGTTTGGGGTTGAGTCTGGGTCCTACTCACGCTCACTCCTGTGCTGCCACGTGGCTGGTAGTCTTCCCTGCCTAATCTCCTCAAGGCCTCCGCTTGCTGGTTAGCTGCTAGAATCCTGGGGCGCGGTCTCTTTTCCTAGGATGCTGCTATCACTTCCAGGCCTCAAATTCTCCCGGGAGAGAGGTGCTGGGAAGGCCTCTCGACTCAGGGCACAGACCCCCATACGTTGCTTCCCTTCCTCTCCACACCGCTCACACTATGGTTAGCGGCTGAAACAAACCATCATCATTGAAGGCTAATGGGGATAATGTCAGGGCAGGGTCGGACATTCTAGAGTCACCTCCACTGCAAGGGGGACATTGCTCCCCAAATTGTCCGGGTCTGTAGAACCCACAGCCAGTTTTCACTCAACCTGGTCCGTTCTCCCTCCTGTCTTCAAAGAATCCACCAGAACTCTCCTCCAGAGGAAATCTACTCCGCTGCTATCCCTAGTCACAATACATCAGAACAACCCGTCTGGCCCCTGGGAGAAAGCATCTTGTACTTTCACTGTGCCATCTTACACAGTCCACTTCCCATTTTAGACAAGACCCAAGGCTGTGCCTTTTATGACAAAAAAAAAAAAAAAAATTTGTTTAAACTAAAGTGTGTTTCTAAACAAAAGAATAAATTTTCCCCCAGAGGTAAATTCTGTGACTCTCCTAGAATGCAAAAAAAAAAAAAAATAAAAAGAAAAAAAAAAAAAAAAAAGAAGAAGAAGAAGAAAGAAAGAAAAAAGAAAGAAAGAAAGAAAGAAAGGTCCATCTATATTTAGTTCCTGATTGAACAGTAAGTTCTCCTTCACTACATCTGCCCAGGAGCAGTGACTGTATTCAGAGCCCCAGATTCCAATTCAAGCACTGTCACGTGCTGTGTGATTTGGGACAAAGGCTCCTATTTCTCTGGCTCTCTGTTTCTGTGAATAAAGACTGGGGGAGAACTAAATGATCTCTCCAAGACTTCTTCTAGCATTAAAATTCAAAAATTCAAAAATTTCATTCAAAACTAAATATTTGAGAAATCAAAAAAAAAAAAAAATCAAGACTCCAATGTCTCAAGGAATATTCCCAGCTCGGGAATAAAGCCAAATTTGCCTATGATTCCCCTCAGGCAGAAGAGCAGGATTAGAGGGTTCCAACTCAATTGAACACAAAGCTATTTCAGCAGCCACAGGTTCCAGCTGAAAAGCCCAGCAAGCAGGCTTCTAATAGCCTCCACTGACCCCATGGAGAGTTGACTTTGCTCCCTGGGGGTGATATTGGAGAGCCGATGCCTTACAGGCGGCACAAGCAGGAATTTTATTATTATTGGTTTTCCAATTTGTTCCCATTTTGCTGTCATTTGCCTTTGTGGCCGTGGATCTCTACATTAAGATTTCGATTCCATTCCCTCCAGGCTCCGGTGGTTTATGGAGATCGCTCGTGTTTGCCGTCTTGACTGTAGTTGGTGTACAGCCCCCGGCTGCTGTGTTGAGCATAATCAAATGTCATTTATGAAGTCTGCCTGCCACTGGAGGACTGGGGGAGAGCTGTGTGGCCCGTGCCTGAGCAACTCAAAGAGACAGGCAGCCTCGGCAGTGTGCTTCTGGCTGCTGATAACTCAGACTGAGGCTTGATTATTTCTGACCCTGGCTTGCCGGTTGTAAGTTACAGGTCACTTAAGTCTGCTCCAATGAGTTTCTTCCAGATGGGAGTGCCAGGTGCTGCCTGACAACGGAGCCGAGATCCTCTTCCTGAGTCGCTTGCCTGGAATAAGCAGACTATGGGAGGCAACACAGGTAACAGAAACAGCAGTGGACTCCAATCCTGGACAAGGTTCTAGTCCTGGCTCACCCATCTTTTCACTGTGTGGCCTCTGTCCTCAAAGTCATTTCCAGGACTCTGCTCACTCATCCATAGAGCCAGGGTTTGATTAAATGATCACTAAGGACCCTTTTACTCCAAATCATTCTTTGTCACTTTGATATAGGACTTTGCCCCGGGAGCATTCTTCTGTGTACTTAATTCCTGACTTGGACCTACTCTCTACTTTCTGAATCTTGCTTTCCAATAATGTTCTCACGAACTTTATCATTCCAGTATTTGATCCTGGGATGCTTGCTACCCACTCAGTATCTTCTCTTCCAAGCTCTTTCTCCCCTAAATGTTCTCATTAAGATCATGAATGGCTTCCATATTGCAAAATCCGAAGGGCACATTTTAGTTCCTGTTCTTACTTGATATCTCAATGAATTTCAACGGAGTTGGCCACCCTTTCTTTCTTGATATACTTGTTTTGATAATGTCCCATACTCCTGGTTTTCTTCTAACCTCACTGGCTCCTCCTCCTTATAAAACCTCAGGTGACAAGGGTATGCCACCAACTCCTACATTTTCATCTCCAGTTTAAATCTTTCTCCTAAGTTCCAGATCCTTCTATGCAACTGTTGGTTTAGCCTCTATGTTTAGAAGTTCCATGGACTCCTCAAATTCAGTGTGTCTTGAACTATATTTCTTACCTTCTTCCTGTTACTGGACCTCCAAGACCAGGTTCTTGAGTCTTGACATCATAGAAATGAACAGTGAACTTGAGAGAAGAAAGCAGGTGGAGTTTATTAGGGACAGCTTGTATACCAGGGAGCCGACACGAAGGAGGACTTTCACTCTCTGACAGGGGAGCATGCAAGGCTTGTTTATAAAGGTGCTTCTCCAAAGGGTGAAGGGCTGGGAGTAGGGAAGCATCCTTCAGTCCCACAGTCATTATTTTGTAGTCATTACGTTTTAGTGGACACAAGACAATCACAGGATGCTTTTGTTCATGATCAACATTCTCTAGGGCTCCTGGAAAATAAAAATACTCATGCAAGCAGTATGTATTTAAAGCAGGCTTTAAATTGTTCCTTCTAATTTCTCTCAGGCAACCATTACTCCCTAATGGTTGTTCTCACTCATTTATTCTCTTTCTCAGAAGGAGGTATTTGTCTCTAAGCATATGGAATTTTTTAAAAATATTTTATTTATTTATTTGACAGAGAGAGATCACAAGCAGGCAGAGAGGCAGGCAGAGAGAGAGAGAAGGAAGCAGGCTCCCCGCTGAGCAGAGAGCCCAATGCGGGGCTCCATCCCAGGACCCTGAGATCATGACCTGAGCCGAAGGCAGCGGCTTAACCCACTGAGCCACCCTGGTGCCCGCATATGGAATTTTTAATCCTTCCCTCAGACCAGTGGCTTTGCAGGAGTTAAGTTCCTCTAGCTTTCCCTATTCTGTCTTACTCTTGCCTACTACTGGCCCCTATTTAGAGTCTCCCCATCAGTACATGGCTCCTCTGTCCACCCTTTACCCAAGTCACAAGCCTGGGAGTTGTCCTAAATACTTCCCTTTCCTTCATCCAGTTCAGATCCAAGTCTTTTTGTGTATACCTCCAACATATATCTCAAATAAGCCTTCTTCTCTCCATCTATCTTCATTAGCATACCTGGCCTGAAGCCTATTTCTTCTGGATTACCTAGGTTTACTCCAAGCCCTAATTCATTCTCTTTAAAGCAGCTAATGTAACCATTTCTAAGCACAAATCTTATTCCTTTACTCCCCCTTTAAAATACTTTAATCGATCTCCAAAATGTTCCATGTGGCTTCCAAGGTACTGCATGCCTGGGCTCCTGAGGGATTACTGACTCTGGTCTTCCTTTAGTTCTTCAAATTTGCTATGCTAGCTATAGCCTCATGGACTTTAAAGACAACCTTCCCTCTCTTTGAAGCACTCTTCTCCAAAATTTCACCTGGCTACCTCCTCCTCCTGACTTTACCTTAAAAACTCTCCACCTAAATCAGGTGTTTCTCTGATTCTGTCTCATAACATCCAACAGTGCCCCTTCATACAATCATCACCTTTTTAAATTATATATCATTTTGTTTCATTATTTAATTAATATTTGCCTCCCTATCTAGACTCTATGCTCCATAAAGGCAGTGACTATGTATGTTTTCTACTTTACTCAACCTCGAATGCCTTTTTCAGAAACTGTTATATAATAAAGACTCAGTAAATATTTGTAGAATAAATTAACAAATCCTGATTTCTCTTCATTGTTTCCCTAGCTGTCTACTTGCTGAGGCTCAGAAACTCATTTGCTAGTTTTTGACATATAACACACTTAACTTCTTTGTAGCAGGATGTTAAATTAAAGTTTTACATGAGTTACAATTATACTGGACACCAGGTTCAGATACACAATCAAGATGCAAATTTTCAGAGGGAATGATAAGAACCAGTGTCATGATTCTTAGACCTCTTCACCCACATTAAGGATATATATTAAGGGACCAGAGAATAGAAATGCATAGGGTGCCTTGGTGGCTTCATTGGTTAAGTGTCTGATTCTTGCTTTTGACTCAAGTCATGATCTCCGGGTCGTGGGATTAAGCCCTGTGTGAGGTGGAGTTTGCTTGAGATTTTCTCCCTCTCCCTCTGTCCCTCCTCCTCCTCCTCTCTTTCTCTCTCTCTGTGTCTCTAAAATAAATAAATAAATCTTAAGAGAGAAGGAGAGAATAGACATGCAGAGATCTGTGATGAGAATCTCTTTGGGGAAAGTGGTGCTGAGTATTTCCTCTTGACCTTCACCTAACTTCCAAAAGAGAGGGATTCAATGAGAACACTCAGCGGGTGCAAAATGTGTTCTTGTGCTTGGATGTGGGAGAAGGGAGCCACGATGTATTGATATCTTAATTCCATTCCAGAAATCAAGAGAACAAAAGATAAGCTGGCTAGAGGCTTGGTGGTAGAACAAAGGAGGGTACCTGTTAACTACTCAGCCAGCCAACAAGAAATAAAAGTTAGCAGATCAAAGAAGACCAAAGAAAGAGAGCCAGAATTAGAGTTTTTAAAATGCTTTTCAAAATAGCCCACCTGAATGGATGCTAAGACCAGAGAGAATCTGGAGGCAGATTGCAGACTTTTAAAAACTGAAAGGGGAATCAAGTTCCAATAATAAAGTTGGGCCAGAGAACCATACACCCAAGTTAAGGAACAGAAGGTGAGAGACTACCAGTGATGCGATATCTCCAAAAAACTTCTCAAGAGTCTCATGAAAAAAAGAGAAAAGTTGACCTCTTCAGCTTGACAGTGCTGGTAGAGTAAGAACTTTTCTGCTCCCCTTCTCTCTCCTCATATCCCTGTGATCCCCCACCCTCATATTCCACACTCCACTCTACCCTGGAAGGTGAGATAAAACATAGAGAAAAAACTGACAACACCATCTCTCCCGAAGGCAGGGGACTCCATCGGCAGCACGCTCCTAACAAGAAGATGAAGGAAGGAAATGTGACCTTTCGATGAGGTTGGAATCTGGGGTAATTTTATAGGAAGGGACACGTTTCTCACCAAGTTGAATTTGTGTGTGCAATTTTAAATCAGCGTAGGTCTTTTTCTTTCCTAGAAGTGACCAGAAATGTTGTGAGGTTCACCCTAGTTTCTGTCCACGGGAAAAGAAGGTATAAAAAGACAGTGGGGAATAAATACCAAAAAAGCTTTCTGACCAAATCCCACAAGTCTTGCTTATTTTTAGAAATAAGTACATCTATAATGCTGTGGGTAAATAACCGTTCTGAAGAAACATGAAAGAAGTATTTTATACTTATGGTAGCTTTATGATATTTGAAATATATTAGGCTAACTGCAGTAGCAAATGACCTTTTGAAAATGTATAGCACAAACACAATAGCTTACTTTCTGCCAGTAGAGTGAACAGGTGCTATCATTCAAAGACCCAGACAGATGGAGTTTCTGCCATTTTCAGGGGTTGGATGTTGTTCTTCAGCGATATTCTCATTCCTGCTACCTAGAAGAAGGAACTCACAAGACACGCCCCTGGGAGTTTTGCATGGGCCAAGCCTGGGTGTGGCACATATCACTTCCATGTCACCTTCTACAGCTGGATGTTTCTTACACAGGAAGGACAGGGAAGCATAGACTTCAGTGAGGAGAGAAGAGGTGCTTCTGGAGCATGATAAAACAGTAATTATAGGCTAGACTGATACACACAGGCCTCATCAGCCTATGGCTAAAAGTGAGGTTACATTAATATTTATATCCAAATTTGCAAAGGCTTTTGTATCAACTGATTAACTACAGCTCCCCAATGCCCCGTGTAAAAGCTCAGGCAGGTTGTTTGTGGGAGCTCCAGCAAGATCTCTAATGAGCTCAAAAATAATTTCATTAATGGTACCCTACTCCGAATTCCTCATAGCAACAACAAAAACAAGAGAAAATGATAATAGAAGTCCTTATGGAAGCAACAAAAATAAGAGCAAACCAACACAGCAGATCTGAGAGAGAGCGCAGGTTGAGTTGAAGACCACCGCAAGAAAGCGAATATCACAATAAAGCCACACAAGTGGGTTTTTGGGAGGTTCTCACTGCACGTAAAAGTTACATTTACATGATGTAAATGCTATGAAGTAGCATTATGTCTGAAAAAACAATGTATACACCTTAATAAAAAATATTGCTTAAAACTCTTAACCATCATCTGAGCTTTCAGCAAGTCATACTCTTTTTTGCTGGTGGAGGGTCTTGCTTCAGTGTCGATGGGTACTCAGGGATCAGGGAAGTGGTTGTTGGAGGTTGGGTTGTCAGCTTCTTAAAATAAGACAAAGTTTGCCAGATCAATGGACTCTTCCTTTCATCAACAATTTCTTGGTAACATGTGACACTGTTTGATAGCATTTTACCCACAGTAGAACTGCTTTTAAAATTGGAGTTAATCCTCTCAAATGCCCTACTTTATCAACACAGTTTACATAATATTCTAAATCCTTGGTTGTCATTTCAATGATCTTCACGGCAACTCTACCAGTAGATTCCATCTCAAAAAAGCAATTTCTGGGGTGCCTGGGTGGTTCAGTGGGTTAAGCCTCTGCCTTTCGGCTCAGGTTGTGATCCCGGGGTCCTGGGATCGAGTCTCACATCAGACTCTCTGCTCGTCAGGGAGCCTGCTTCCTCCTCTCTCTCTCTCTCTGTTACCTCTCTGCCTACTTGTGATCTCTCTCTGTCAAATAAATAAATAAAGTCTTAAAAAAAAAAAAGGCAATTTCTTTGCTCACCCATAAGAAGCAACCCTCAATTCATTCAAGTTTCTTCATGATGTGGCAGCAGTTCACTCACAGCTTTGGGTTCCTCCTCTGATTCCAGTTCTCTTGCTATTTCCACAACATCTGCAGTTACTTCTTCCAATGAAATCTTGAATCCCTCAAAGTTACCCATGAGGGTCAGAATGAACTGCTTCCAAACTCCTGGTAATCCTGATATTTGGACCTCTTCTCGTGAATCCAATGTTCTTCATGGCATCTAGAATGATGAATCCTTTATAGAAGGTTCTCAATTTACCTTGCCCAGATCCATCAAAGGAAGCACCATCTACACAGCCATAACCTCACGAAATGTATTTTGTAAACAATAAGACATAAAAGCCAAAAATTACTCCTTGAGCTGCAGAACGGATGCTGTGTTTACAGGTATGAAGACAACATTAATCTCATTGGACATCTCTACCACAACTCTTGGTGATTTGGTGCATGGTCAATGAGCAGTCATTTTTAGAGGGATTTTTTTTTTTTTTTTGCTGGGGAGTAGTTCTCAACAGTGGACTTAAAATATTCAGTAAATCATGTTGTAAACAGATATGCTATCATCCAGGCTTTGTTGTTCCATTTATAGAGTACGGGCAGAGTACATTGAGCATAATTCTGAAGGGCCCTCAGATTTAGGGATGGCAACTGAGCATTGGTTTCGACTTATAGTCACCAGCTGCATAGCTTCTAGCAAGGAAGTCAGCCTGTCTTTTGAAGATTTGAAGCCAGGCATTGACTTCTCCCTAGCTGTGAAAGTCCTAGATGGCATCTTCTTCTAATAGAAAGCTACTGTTCAGTGTAGCCAGCTTCATGAATTTTCTTAGATCTTCTGGGTAACTTGCTCAGCTTCTCCATCAGCATTTGCTGTTTCACCTTGCACTTTGATGTTATGAAGATGACTTCTTTCTCTAAACCTTACCAACTGACCTCTGCAAGCTTCAAACTTTTCTTCTTAAACTTCCTCACCTCTCTCAGCCTCCATAGAATTGAAAAGAGTCAGGGTTTTGTACTGGATTGGGTGTTGGCTCGAGAGAACATGGTGGCTCACTTGATTCAGATCACTAGAACTTTCTCCATATCAACAATAAGTGTGTGTATGCCTCTGTTCTCATTCATTTGTTCCCTGGAGCAGCACTCTTGATTTCCTTCAGGAACTTTTCCTTTGTATTCACAAATTTGTTAACTGGAGCAAGAGGCCTAGCTTTCAGCCTAACTGACTTTCAACATGCCTTCCTCACTGAGCTTCCTCATTTCTAGCTTTTGATTTAAAGTGTGAAACATGCAACTCTTCCTTTCACTTGAACACCTAGAAGGCATTGTATGGCTACAGACTGGCCTGATTTCAATATTGTGTTTCTGGGAATAGGGATGCTGAGGAGAGGGATAGAGTGGGGGAAACAGTTGGTCAGTAGAGCAATCAGAACACACACAACAGTTACCCACTAAGTTTATAGGCACAATTTGCTGGCACAACTTACATGGGCACAGTTCATGGTGCCCCAGAGCAATTGTAATAGCAACATCAAACATCGCTGATCACAGATCACCATACAGAAATGATGAGAAAGCTTGAGGAGCACCTGTCTGACTCATTCAGTAGAGCAAGTGACTCTTGATCTTGGGGTTGTGAGTTTGGCCCCACATCGGGCATAGAGCTCACTAAAAAACAAAACCAACCAAAAACAAGCAAACAAAAACCAAAACCAACAACAACAACAACAAAATTTTGAAATATTGCTAAAATTACCAAAATGTAACACAGAGACATTAAATGAGCAAATGCTGTTGGAAAAATGGCTCCAGTAGATTTGTTTGAGGCAGGTTTGCCACAATCTTTCAATTTGTAAAAAGCAAAACAAAACAAAACGCAGTATCTGCAAAGTGCATAAAATAAGGTATGCCTGGGGGCACCTGGGTGGCTCAGTGGGTTAAGCCGCTGCCTTCGGCTCAGGTCATGAT
This sequence comes from Mustela nigripes, assembly GCF_022355385.1. Taxonomy (NCBI): domain Eukaryota; kingdom Metazoa; phylum Chordata; class Mammalia; order Carnivora; family Mustelidae; genus Mustela; species Mustela nigripes. The sequence continues at coordinate 33,065,818 of NC_081566.1, read as the reverse complement.
CTCAGGGTCCTGGGATGGAGTCCCGCATCAGGCTCTATGCTCAGTGGGGAGCCTGCTTCCCTCTCTCTCTCTCTCTCTCTCTCTCTGCCTGCCTCTCTGTCTACTTGTGATCTCTCTCTGTCAAATAAATAAATAAAATATTTTAAAAAAAATAAGGTATGCCTATAAAAGCAAACAGGTGCTCAGAACTTACTATATGCTAGTCACTGCTCTAAGCACTTCACGTATATTTGTGCATTTAAACTTCAATTGTGCCCATTTGTCAGATGAGAAAATCAAGACATGGAGAGGCCAATTAACCTGCACAATTGCAGAGCTAGTGAGTGCAGAGCAGGATACAAACCCATTCAACCAGCTCCAGAGGCTTTCTGCTAAACCTCTCTGCTCTTTACCCTGCACTGCCTCTAATGCCAGGGAAGTCTAAAGAAACAACATCTGTATTGGGGGTGACTTAGTCTGCTCAAGAAGCCATAACAACATAGACTGGGGGCAGCAGCCACTGGGTGGCTCAGTGGGTTGAGGGTCAGACTCCTGGTTTCAATTCAGGTCACGATCTCAGGCTCCTGAGATAGAGCTCCACGCCAGGCTTCATGCTCAGGGGGGAGTCTCCATGAGAGATTCTCTCCCTCTGCCCCTCCCCCACCTCTCAAACAAATCTTAAAGTCCCAACAGAGTTCAGTTACTGAGAGTTCTCTTCCTGTCTTGTACATGGCTGCCTTCTCACTGTCCTAACATGGAGGGAAATGAGAGAGCAAGCTCTCAGTACCTCCTCCTCTGTTATAAAGAGGAGATCTGTCAGATCAGGGTTCCACGCTTATGAACTTATCTAGACTCAGTCATCCCCTTAGAGGCCTTATCTCCAATATAGTCACAGGGGTGAGGGCTAGATCTTTAACAATGAACTTGGAGGGGGGACACATCCAGTCCATAGCAGTACCTTCTTTTGGTGCTTCCCAAACTATAAATCACAGAGATGCCCCATACCCAGAAAGAAAAAGAGAGCCTTTCTCCAAAATTCTGTCTTCTCCTTTACTGCCTGGATCCTAGGCAACCATACTCATGCTTAGAAAATCACAAAGCTTCTCAAGAGAGCTAGTCTTGCTCCTCTGTCTTACAAATCAATTTCAGCGCCTCATCTCAGTCCACAACAGTAAAACAAGCATGCCCCCCACCTTTATTTTCATTTCCCCCTGCCTTTTCCCAGGGGAAAATTCTTTAATTTCTTTTATTCTCTCCAAAGAGTCTCCATCCCACCCTTTGTATGCTAGCTCATGTGAACAAGCTGGAGGAGAGACTCCCAGCCTCCCATAGCCTGAGTCTCAGTGTGGCTAGGCTGGTTTCTCAGCCACAAGAGATTCCAGGAGCAACCCACTTTGTGTAGAGCCAAGTTGATCTGTTATAGTGGGTGGAACCAGTTATAAGGCTTGTCACTCAACCCTGTGTTACAAATAAGTTGAAAGCAGGATTTCATCCTCTGAGAGGGAATTGGGATTTACTAACGGGGTGACCCAAAGCAGAAAGAGACAGGCTATCTTGGGCCATCAGATGAAGCTGTCATGATGCACACAAGGCGTCAAGGAAAGTGGTATGTGTTATCTAGGTCGCTTGGCCATTATGTATGACAACTGCATGTCCTGAATTTTCTAGGTCAGTCTCAATTCCAAATATACGATCACCTTGTCAGACCATATATTCCAATTTTGCATTTGAAAAATGTGACCACCAAATCTTTAAGACACTAGATCAGCATATTAGCTTAGGGGAATAGACCCAACCTTAATGATATTGATGAACAGTTTTCAGAAAAACAAACCTTTTCTGGAGCAGAATTGGAGCTTATAGACTGAAGCCACAGATACCTCCAGAAAGAGAGAAACAAGGACACGAAAGTTAGTGTAAGAGTTTCTACTGCCCTGAGAGGCATTTGTGCAATCAGATGGATAGGACTTTTTTCCGGGTAGATGGGGAAGGGGGAGAGCTCCAAGAGAAGGCAGTCTCAGACACACATGGGCTGTCTCCCAACTCCCATCTCCACCCTACCAAGCCAGAGAGAATGACCTGAGGAGATGAGCAAGAGAACTGGGCCTCAGTGAAGGTTTGGGGAAGGAAACTGAAGACTCCATTACAACCCAAGTTACACTCAGTAAAATCTACCAAGGCCAGAAATCTGAACATCATAATTCAATATCTATTCCAGAATGGGGTGAGTAGAAACAAAGAAATTGGTCTCTGAGCACTCTGAAATATGTGCCATGATTTGCTGACTAAACAGTATATAAAATTTTGCTCAGATATCTGTGTTCTGCAAAATGTGTCTGTACTTGTTTGTGGCACCTGGTTTAATTTTTCCAATTACTGTCCCTTCTTAAGACTCCAAATCTTATTTTCCTTATAAAAGAGGAGATTGTACTTTCCTTCCCTTTCAAAATGGAGAAAAAGCTTGGGTTTCTTTTTTCTTTTTCTTTTTCTTTTTTTTTTTTCTTTTCTGCTCATTCTTTCTTTCTTTTTTTTATAAAATGTATTTATTTGAGAGAGAGGGAGGGCATGTGTGCGTGAGCAGGGGAGGGGCAGAGGGTATGGGAGGGAGAGAATCTCAAGCAGACTCCCCACCAAGTGTAGAGCCCAACACAGGGCTTGATCCCCACAACCCTGAGATCATGACTGAGCTGAAATCAGCAGTGGATGCTCAACTGATTGAGACACTCAGGAGCCCCAGGGCTTGCGTTTCTATAAAAACGTTTATGGTGTGGGGGCGCCTGGGTGGCTCAGGGGATTAAAGCCTCTGCCTTCGGCTCGGGTTGTGATCCCAGGGTCCTGGGATTGAGCCCCACATCGGGCTCTCTGCTCCGCAGGGAGCCTGCTTCCCTTCCTCTCTCTCTGCCTGCTTGTCTGCCTGTTTCTGATCTCTGTCTGTCAAATAAATAAATAAAATCTTAAAAAAAAAAGTTTATGGTGTGGCCATGAGTTTGATAAGCACAGGGGGTTGGAGGATACAGCGCAGCTTAGGTGGATCAAGTGTGTGTGTGTGTGTGTGTGTGTGTGTGTGAGTGAGAGAGAGAGAGAAAGAGAGTGTATGTGTATACATGTGAGTACATGTGTGAGTGTGTGTGTCTTACCCACATGTTGTAGGAAGGAACAGAGGAGTAAGTGTGGAGAAAGGTCAAGGACATTGTGGATGTGATCCCTTCCAGTTCCAGTCTGTGGGTGTGTCAGCCCCACTTTGATCTCCTACACATACCTCTGAGCAATGAATTTCAAAAACCTTTCAAATCATGGTGAATGTAAGCAGCTGACGAAAACCAGCAGTCCTTAGGCACATCTATTCTGTCTTCAGGTAAATATAAGGACATGGCCATTTATCATTGGTTAAAATTTCTATAGAGGGGAAAACCAACAGCAAAGTCAATGCCTGGGTTTCTGAATAAGAAAGTACTTAGTGCTATCTAAGACTACCAATATTTTCTACTTAGGCAAAGTTCACCCATCCCAGGTCTCTAGAGGCCACAGGGAACCTTTGTGCAAATTAGGAAAAAGTGCCTTTTCTGGCTGCCCCGCTCCAGGCTGGAGGACCAGGCTTGGGAAGCACAAGTCAGATGGCGGGGGCCACATTATCCTGCGCCCTTGTTACAACTGGGCACTGCAGCACTGGCCATGCGTTTCTGAATCAGTTCCATGGTGGTAGAGACTGTCAGGTGGTCACAATGCACCTTAGGTATTGGCAAGAACATTCCACAGGCCTGAGCTAATTTCTAGATGGAATCTGAAAACCACTTCCACAGATGTCTGTGTTCTGCGGATAGAGCACCTGCGGCATGAATTCAAACTATCTCACACAAGCGTCAGTTGTTCTCTAAGACCTCAGAGCCTTGATGACTTTTGAGGCTTTTAGAGTTATTGCGAGCATGCCATTTAACATGAGGTCCCCCCTGTAGGGGACCTCACAGATGAAGGGGGCAAATTCATGCCTTCTAGAATTAGATCAGCTCTTTAGGGGTGATGAGGTAATAAAAATGCAAAGCTGTGTAAGACTCCAGATGAGTGGAACTGAGATCTGCTGCAGAAGTTCAGAGAAGGGAGAGAAAGAACCTTCTACACCAGAGAACACACAGAAGGCTTTAGTTACATAAACTGGAGAAAGGGAGGGGAAAGAATGATGTGTTTGTAGCAAGGAAGCAAAAATTGTCTGGTTACAGGTGTGGGGGTGCTGCAGATGGCAGAGAGGACAGACATGAGCAAAGCTTAGAGGTCTAAAGTGAAGCCCTAGGACCACATCTGTGTTCTTAGGGGGAAAAAATGTCATGAATATTACTTGTGTATACTTGGAAAGTAAATGTTTTAAAGATGACACTTATTTAGAAAGTCAGCTTGGTGAACTAAAACGATCAGAGCCTCAGCGACAAGACAAATACAAGTTCAAAGTCTGGCTCCATTCCTGATTAATTACATAAGCATGGACCCTAATCTCTCTAAAACTCCATTTCCTTATTTATAAAAGTAGAATAAAAAATGCTAGGTCTCCAAGATAATTGCAGGAATTGAATGCAGTAAGGACACATGCATCCGTCATCTGGTAAGCGTTCAATAGCCAGGCACTCTAGGACAATGACAGCCTCAGAAGCCTCTAAACATGAGTGAACAGAAGGTCAAATAATCCATTTTTGCCTTGATGTCTAAGACTACTGCAAAAATTGCTAGCATGTATATGCATCAACAATAACCAATTATAAACTGTAATGGTAAGATGATCTCTTGTCAGGGTTTTTGGTTATAAATAATAGAAACTAATTCTGGTTATCTTAGGCAGAAACAAAGTTTATTGGCAGGGTATCAAATAGGTCACTGAACTGATTGAGAGAGGTTCAGGCAAAAACTAAGAATAGGTAATGCACTGCCAAGATCAGGCCAAAAGCAATTTGCATGGCAATGCCACCATTGGATACCCACAGCCATGCTGCTGGTCTCCTCTGTCCCAGCACTCACCACCAAGCCACTAAACCTCTTGTCTCCAAGCAGCTACTACACCAAAAATATCTCTAACAGATCCTTTGTGTTATTCACTTAAGGTTTAAAGTCTCTGGTAGTAGCATTTCATGGACCAAGATTAATTTATATGTTCATTCTGTAGCTGCCAGAGGTGAGGAGAGAAAATATCCCCTCTACTTTTTCTTCTGTAGTGAGAGGCAGGTAGAATCAGAGTGACTCCTTTTCTTACAATGAGATTCCCCCCAAAAAGATGAGTATGGACAGCAAAATAGCAAATACCCAACATACAATAGCAACAGAATTTATTAACTGATGTGCACAAATCTAACAAGAAATGGTCAAGATCTATAGAGGAAAACTATAAAACTTTCCCCAAGGAAGTAAAAGGAATATAAAACAAATGATGAGGCATTTTCAGAAAGAAAAATGTTTATATTGTTAAGATGTCGGTTCTCACCAAATCTACACACTTACTGGAATTTGATCAGAAATGCAAGAGGTTTTGCTTGTTTTAGAGTTCAGCAGGTGGCTCTAACACACATATATAGAATAATACACGCAAAAGTGCAAAGAACTTTTTGAAACAGAAAAACACAAGGATTATTCAACATACTAGATACCCAAATATGCCGTTAACCTATAACTGTATAGTACAGCATTGACCCAGGAATAGAGACATGATCAGCGGGACAGAGGAGAACTCAGAAAAAGTCACTGTATGAGCCAATGGGTGGCATATAAAGGAAAGTATTTCAATTCAGTAGGGAATTAAGGGTCAAAAAAGAAATAAATGTGAAAGGTGGTGGATATGTTAATTAACTAGATGATGGGAAACCTTCTACAACAGATTTGTAGCAGATCACCACAATAAACTTTTTAAATATCTTACAATTTTATGTTAATTTTACCTCAATAAAGCTAAAAAAAATTAACTAAATAAAAAAATAAATCTTGTCCTTTCTGTCAAGGGCAAGATTGCAAATACTATAGGCTCTGTGGGACATCAAGGCTCAGTTGCAACCATTCAGCTGTGACACGGCAGAGCAGAGTGAAAGCAACCACACACAAACCAAAGAAATTGAGGGTAGCTGCGTTCCAACAAAACTTTATTTTAAAAAAAGATACCAGGGCTCCTGGGTGGCTCAGTGGGTTAAGCCGCTGCCTTCGGCTCAGGTCATGATCTTGGGGTCCTGGGATCGAGTCCCACATAGGGCTCTCTGCTCGGCGGGGGGCCTGCTTCCCTTCCCCTCTCTCTGCCTGCTTCTCTGCCTACTTGTGATCTCTGTCAAATAAATAAATAAAATCTTTAAAAAAAAAAAAAGACACCAAGCAGAATTCAATGCTTTATATAAACTACTTAATAAATGGTGTTGAAATCAGTGGCTATTTCTTGGAAAAAATGAAGCTAGACCCTCACATATGCACAAAAATAAAAAACATTAAATCAAAGAACTATAAAAGTATCCAAAAATGTAAAAAATGTAAAAACATGAAAAAAATTTATAGATATGAATTCACAAAATTTTAAAACTTCTCAAAAAACTGTAAGTAAAGTTAAAACACCAGGAACATAGGAGAAAAGATTTACAGTGGTCATATAAAACAAAGGATTAATATAAAAAAATATAATAGTTACACCTACAAATTAATAAGAAAAAGATAAATAGATCAATAAAAATGTAAGGACTATAAACAGTTAATTCATGGGAGAGATTAAATAGCCAATAAAGACAAGAAAAGTTTTCCAACATTACCACTAGTAAGGATGAAGGGAAAAAACATATTTTTTTCATATCAGATTAGCAAAAATAAAGGATATAATATTAGCATAGGTGAGGACACATAAAATAGGCTGTGAGAAAATGAATTTAAAAACTGATTTCTAAAAGCTAGCAGTATCTAATAAAGATTTCAAATGTATACCCTTTGATATCATAACATCACCTTCTAAGATCTAATAAAATAATTGCATTTGTGGGCAAAGACTTCTTTTGTGTAAGGGTTTTTTTTTTTTTTTTTAAGATTTTATTTATTTATTTGACAGAGAAAGAGATCACAAGCAGGCAGAGAGAGGCAGAGAGAGGAAGGGAAGCAGGCTCCCTGCCCAGCAGAGAGCCCGATGTGGGGCTCGATCCCAGGATCCTGGGATCATGACCTGAGCTGAAGGCAGAGGCTTTTAACCCACTGAGCCACCCAGGTGCCCCTTCTGTAAGTTCTTAACTGAAATCTGCTTGCACTGGTAAAAAAAATTAAATCAATTTCAGATCAAAAGTAAAATAACAAGAATAAGGCGGACCTACACATGCTCATATGGGATATAAATTTAAGAGAAAACAGCAAGATGGGAATCAATACAAATTAATATATGGGATGCCTGGGTGGCTCAGTCAGTTAAGTGTCTGCTTTCGGCTCAGGTCATGATCTCAGGGTCCTGAGATGGAGCCCCATGTAGGGCTCTCCGCTCAGGCTCTCTGCTCAGCAAGGACCCTGCTTCTCCCTTTCCCTCTGTTAGTCACCCCTGATTCTGCTCTCTCTCTGTCTCTCTCTCTCAAATAAATAAAATCTTTATATATATATATATATATATATATATATATATATATATATAATATAAAAAATATATATATTATATATATATAAAATATAGCTTGATCCCATATATGCTTTTAAAATTACATATATGTATAAATAGAGAAAATCCTTTAGTCGTGGTTACCTATCGGAAAGGGATGGGCCTGGGAGATAAATATTAATGTTTTACTTTCTAAGTGTCTGTCAAGTTCTAGAGTTTTCTAAGACCTCATGCAGTTTATTGGAGCGGGGACCTGATCCACCTCCAGCAGACAGAACTGTCTGCGAGCACCCTGCCTTGTCACTTTCCTAGCTTCTTCCTCCTCCCATGAACCAATTGTGTCTTTAATCTCTCGTTGCTAAACTCCTCTATGCCGTATTAAAAATATTTTCATATTTTAATTTTATTGACCACAGTTGTAGATTGAATTGTGTCGTCCAAGAAGTTATGTTCAAGTCCTCTCCCTCCTACCCTTGAATGTGGCTTTACTTGAAAGTTGGGTCTTTGTCATTTTAATCAAGTCAAAATGAGGATATGCTGAATTAAACAGGACCCTAACCCAGTGATAGTTGTCTTTGCAAGAGAAAGGAGGGGGAGATGTGGACACACCCAAAACCCTTTGGAGGAGGAAGACCACGGGAGGGTGGGGCCGAGTTGGGAGCTGTGACTCTGCCACAGGAAGGCTGGGGATTGCTGGTGGCAGCTGGAAGTGTGGAGAGAGAGATTCCCGCCCAGAGCCTCCAGAAGGAACTAACCGTGATGTCAGACTTCTGGCCTCCAGAATGGTTAAGAGATGAAACTGCCATTGTTTTAAGCCACCCAGTTAGTGGTAACTTGGTTCAGTTGTCCCAGGAAACAAATAAAATAGTATGTTCCAAAAGTTATGCTCTTTGCCCCACTAACCACCGTGTGCGTGCATGTGTGCGTGCATGCGTGTGTGCATGTGTGTGTGTGTGTGTGAGAGAGAGAGAGAGAGAAAAGCACAGCAACCAAAAAGATGTCTGACAATTAATCAAATAGATGGGGAGTGATTCCCCCACCGTGGGTGGAGTTCATACAGAGTCTAGATGACCACCAGTTAGGATATCGTACAGGACACTCCTGCCCTGAAGGGTCTACACAATTTCCTCATGTTCATAAACATGAGGACTTCATGAGTCTCCAAGGCAGAGCATCATCGTGAATAAGAACAAGGATTTGGAATGAGAAAACTCCGAATTAGCGTCCTAGATTCACTATACAGGAGCTACTTCAACACATTTCTTAAGCGCTAATAGCCCAAAAGAGCACGCCTTCCTTAATGAGTCAGCATTCTTAGATGTAGAATATTGATACCAGCTGATAATTTAAGGAGAAAAGAAATCTATTAGAAGGAAATTGGGTAGCTCACAGGAAGCGCAGCAGTCCACGGCTGCCACCGAAGTCTTCAGAAACTAGTTATAGCGGCTGTCACCGTTGCAGCCTCTCGATATTAACTAAAAATGACTTTTTCTTTCTTTCTTTCTTCCTTTTTTTTTTTTTTTTTTTGGCAACTGCTAGGGAGTCTGAGAAAGTAGCTATAATTTACTGAACATTTATTATGTGACAAACACTTTTCTGTGTTTCTATATACAAATTCACTGAATCTTCACAGGACTTCTGTGAAGTCTCTACGTCAACCCCATTTTCACTGGTGAGGAAACCGAGGCACAGTAGAGCCAAGTAACTTGGCTAGTGCTTGCAGAGTTGGAATGAAAACTGAAGTTGTCTGGCTTCAGAGCCCATTATCTTCAGGAAAATTCCTTTCTTTTTTTTTTAATTAAATTTATTTATTTTCAGCATAACAGTATTCATTATTTTTGGACCACACCCAGTGCTCCATGCAATCCACGCCCTCTATAATACCCACCACCTGGTACCCCAACCCCCCCCCCCCCCCCCCCTTCAAACCCCTCAGATTGTTTTTCAGAGTCCATAGTCTCTCATGGTTCACCTCCCCTTCCAATTTCCCCCAACTCCCTTCTCCTTTCTGCTCTTCGCCTGGAATTTCCAACTTAATTCAGTGAAGCTCACTGTCTGCCTGGAAAGCAACCAATTCTTCAAACATAAGAAGGCGATTCAGATGTAGAATGGCCAAATTAAAAACAACAACAAACAAACAAACAAACAAAAAACGAGATAACTGTTCCTCATAACCTACAAATTACCCCAGAGAGCTGCCACATGTATTAAAAGAGAATTATGCATAGATAATGATTAACCCAGGGAAGGTGCCCAGTAAGCACGACATCAATGGAAATTGTTTTCATAATAGTGCCTGCTCTTGCTGTCTCATTCTTGCTTTAGTCACCTGCCTCTTGGCTGTGGCTGCCATTTTTACGGCTTTTATGACCGCTCTCTTGTTCACTGTGACCCCAGGTAAGTGACTTCATTTTTCTGAGCTTTAGCGTCCCCACCTGTACAATGGCGTTGAGTTTGAAAAAACAACAACAACAGAAAAGACCAAGGACTTATATCACTTCTAGGGCTCTTACAGTTTTGACTTTTTTTTCCCCCCCAATTCTGATCTTCCAGCCCACAATGCCCAATTTCTTACCATGAATTCCTGTAATTCTTACTGGCTGTACTCAGGGTTTCATTCCAGGTTACACGCCACCTTCTATTGTTCTGTAATTGTTTCCTGTTGTTCCCTCCTCAAAATGTGTTGCACAAATGGCATTTCAGAACATACAGTGTTTTTTGGAAAGTGGATCGATTTTATAAATAAGAGATTAGTTGTAGCAGCCCTTTATACATACACACACACACACACACACACACACACACACACACACTGCTCATCTGACACGATGCCCTGGTGGGCAGACTACATGTGGCAGTACCAAGTTACCTGGCTGTCAGAGAGCAAGAGATCTATCTTTAGTTCCTCAGAAAGGATCCAAAAGCCTTTCCCAAAATGGCAGACTCCTCCGTTTAATCTCATGTGGGACCTGAAGGGTGTTCTGGTTGCACGTCCCTGGGGCAACTTCTTAAAGGCTCATACCAGCATCTTATTCCCCATATTTATCTCCTGGCTAATCAACCAGCAAGTTCCTTTGATTCTTATTCTCAGATGAGCTTCTTAGGATAGAGATACTTTAGGCATCTTGGTCACTCCACATTACCTTATAACTTCTACAATTTCACTTAGAAAGAAAAAAAAGTTAAAAAAAAATTAGGAAGAAGAGACTTTCCTGGGCCTTTGTCTTCAGTCTCAAAGGTCCTTTCTGTTCAGCACAGCTCAACTTTGTGTTTCGGCCATGTCAACTCACATTTACTTTTATTTTATATCAGATAGTAGTAAGCTCTCCAAGGCTCTGAATTCATTTCTCATATTCAGAAAAACATCCATCATTTTTACATATTATTAAATAATTGACAGAGTGAATTCTCATACATAGTAACCACCCTGGATACGTGCCATCTTAACCTTTTTACAGATCAGAAAAATGAGGTTCAGAAAGTAAAGTTACCAGCTCTCACATAAGCAGAACGAGGTCTAGTGAAATGAAAACCCAGGATATTCTTTCCCCTCTCTTCAGTGTATCCTCTGCTGCACCACACCTGCATCCTGCTATGGTGGGAAGGTTGGCTTTTTTTCCAGATCGCTATCTGATGCATCGTCAGGATTTAGGTGACACTACAATTGGTTCTCCTGAAGAATGCATTGGTACCACTACAGCTTCAAGTCTGCTGTCTCCACTGGGCCCAAGCACCCTCTTAGGGCTCTAGTAACTTCTGAGCCTCGTTATTCCAAACCCTCAGTAATAACTCATAGCAATTCTCAAATAAGACTTGCCTATGTTATCTTGGTGAAGACACAGGACCACTCCCTCAGTCTCTTACCTACATTTATACCTACTCCTCTGTTTTCCTTCTGGTCTGCTATCTAAGAATGGTTTCTCCATTCATGTTTTAGATCCCATCCATTTGTACCTCCTAATGGATGCAGCTCCATCCTTTCTGTCACCTTTTTACTTAATTCCCCTTTTGTAAGGGTTCTTCCCACAGAGGACATAAACACCCTCAGGTCTCTCCCATTAAAACAACAACAAAGTAAAACAACACAAATAAAAACTATATCCACTTGCCCAACCTCCCTTCTTTTTTTTACTGTCTTTTTGAAAGCATCATCCACATCAGTTGTTTCTAATTTCTTATAATTTATAATTTCTCCCACTCATTGCTCATTCCCCTTATACTATGGCTTCCAACCATGCTTCTCTCATGAAATTGATCTTTTCTAGGACCTCAAAGTCCTTCATATCATTAAACAATCCATATTACCTCATCTTTGTCTTCTAAAGCACTTGACCACACAGACTTCTTCCTAAAACTTTCTCCTCTTCTGGCCTCTGTGAGAAGAACTTTTCTACAGTTTCCATCTAACCTTCTGGCCACTTCCTGGACTCCATTCTCACTTTTGCTCCTCTCAGGATTTAGGCTCCCCTTGAGTGATCTCATCCACAGCTACCTATGAATCCAAAATCTGCATTTTCAGTTCAAACTTATTTCCTGCTATGTTGATATTGCCTTAAGCTAATGTCCTTGCTACTTGCTGCTCTCATTATAGCCACCCATTCAGTAGATGGCACCAACATACAAATAATTGCCCAAAGCACCACTTACAAAAAGTATATCCTACATCTTAAATATCTATTTAATAGCTATGCCTTCCTATCTTTAGTAACTGTTACTGCTTCATTCTGGATCCCATCTGGATTACAGCAATAGCCTCCTAACTCATCTCCCAGCCTCTAGTCTGGCCACTTTCCAACACATTCTCCTCCCTGCAGACAGAATAATCTGTCCAAAATGTAAATCTGATCCTACCACTTGCCTCTATTAAAATCCTTCAATAGCTCCCCTTAGTTTTCAAGGTAAAGTTCAAACTCTTTAGCTTAGCACATAAAATTCTTTGTGATCCTGTCCCTGATTAACTATCAAGCTTCTTCCCTCCCTGCCCCCATTCCTCTACCTTCCATGACCTTTACTCCAACAATACTGAAGTACATGCAATTCCCTAAGCCCACCATGCTGGTTAATACTTCCATGCCAGTGGATCATACAATCTCTGCACTGAACCAATGCCCCACTCATCCTACCTCAATCTCTAATTTATCCAGGGTGTCTCACTTCATTTCCAAATTTAGCTTAATGGCCAATTTCTCTAGGTCATCCTACCTGATTGTCTAATCTGATTTACACTTATTTCTGTGTTCCTGGAAGAAACCCTAGAACACATTTTTCCCCTGAAAGAGTGGATGGATAGATGGATGACGGACGGACGAATGGATGAATGGGCGCCTCAGCTCTTACTTATCTTCTATCCCTCCTGTTAACACAGTTTCGATACTCAATAAGAGTTTGTAAGAGTTGATTTTTACCTGAGAGGTGCTTTTGTACAAGTCATCAAAATTACAGTGTGCCTTTATACATTTTGTTCCCTTTGCAGATCCTGAACCTAACAGTGTAGATAGTCCACCATAAGGAGTGCCCTAGGAGAGTCTGTATATGGATCTACATTTACACAGCATAGATTTCCTCCCCTTATTCTCTCATAAAAATACAGAATTGCCAGGATAAGAGTCAGAGCCCTTGAAGATGATTTTCCAATTTGGTAAGGAGACAACCAACGTGGAATAGTGGAGGTGTATTGACAGGGCTCTGCTCTCACCTTCTCATGCATGCTGAGACTCTTGACTGCACGGATTTGGGGAATCCAGGCAATGTGGGAACAGTAAAGCCCTTCAATAAAAACACAATATGCCAACCAGCTGCAAATCCTACCTGCAATTTCTTCTCTTCCCTCTTCAATCTCAGGGAAATATGTCAGTGGATGCTGTCAGATAAGAACAAGCCATTGATCTATAGCACATGAGGCAAGGCTAGAATATTGATGTCATAGATTCTTTCTATGTAGATGCTGCTCCTTAGTAAATGAGGTGCCTTGGAAATTCTGGATTCTTGGTCTAATAAACCCTGAAGGAGTTACAATCACGGGAATGCTCTACCTCCCCTCTGTCAGGTAGTGTCCTCACTCAACAGTAACTTGGACCTAGAAATTGGAGTTAAAATAGTTAAAGCAGTTATGTTCCCTCACCTTGACTTTCATTCTTTTCCCAAATGTGGCTTTTTTCTCTCAGTGTACAGTTGCATATGGGAGGGCCATTGGGTGGTAAAATAAAACTAGATAAAGATTTGAAAGACCTGGATTCTGCCACAAAGTGATCAACTAAATTATTTCCTTCCCCTCTCTTGGTGTTATCTTCTCTCTAAGTAACCTGACGACTTAGAACACACTGTGAATTCTTAAGTTGAGGCCACGGATGGGATTCAGGGCTCTGTTAACCCAAGAAATCAGAAATCAGATGTAAAATTTGATACATATGTATATTTTTTCTAAGAGTAAGGAGTATGGCTTTTGTCAGATTCACAGTGAGGCCATGGTTTCCCAAATATATGAAACTGATGGCTGTACTTGACCTCAGCATTTGTACTGCTTTGGAGAAAAGTAGTTTTTGATAGTGGGGAAATGGCTGGGGTTAAAAAAGAGAAGCTGAACTTGACACTAGGGCAAACCTGGGTTCAAATCCTGACTATTCCCCTTATTTTGTATGTGCCTATGTGTGAGTCACTTTACTCCAGTGTCTCTCTTTCTACAAATTGTAACAGTAATATCTAGCTCACATGCTGTAAAAATTAAGAAAAATGGGTCAAAAGGAAAAATTTGGGCTAGCACACCAGAAATCTTCAAGGAATGTTTGTTCAGTATGTATCTAGAGAAACAGAACACTGAGCACCACTACTCCAACTCCCACTTCAGCAATCTCACCATCTCAATTGATAACTTTCTCAGATGTGCTCACAGACTGACAAAGTAAGTCTTCGTGGCTTTTGTTTTTCCCTCCCATAAAGATGAGATATGAAATAGGCCTATGTGATTAACTTGTTTCTACACAAATGGAAATCCACTAGAACCAACGGAACCATTCCAATCTTCTAAGAAAAGGTCAACGTCCAGCTAATACAGCCTCAGTTGTGATCTGAATGAAAACAGAAAGACCTTTTCTCTTGAGACCCTTATTCTGATACCATGTTTGTCCATAAAACATGGTAATTCCAGGCAATGATTCGAGGCCATAGATCTCAGGTTGTAGAGGGTAGAGACAGCAATGGAGAAGAAGCTTGTGCCTGGCAAGAAAGTGGATGCCAAGCGGACTTACAGCATGAAAGACCCGGTAGACCTAAACATGTAGAATCAGGTCATAACATCCATCTCCACATCCTGGACCCATGTCACCAAAAGTCAGGCTGCTCTACTGTCTACACCTTCTTACATGCCTTTCAACCTGTGTCTCTTTCACAGCATCTTTTCTCCTTCATAAAGGGTCCTGATGTTCAGCAAACATGTATTCAGTAAAAGCCAAAAACCCTGCCACAATCTCAGGAACTTACATAAATATTTTTAAAAATCTTATCAACCTTCAAGGCATTATTCTCTTCATTTTAAAGAAGAGGAAATTAAGTTTCATAAAGACGTCAGAGACTGTATGGGGTTTGAATCTAGAAGTCCTAATTTGAAAGCTTTTTACTCAACCTTGAGCCCTTAAGACACGGAGATAAATTAAATATGGTTCTTGTTCTCACAGGACCATGGAAGACACAGACGTGTAAACAGACTTTAATACCATCGTCTGTGCTCTCTCTAGGTTGGAGGCAAGCACGGGAGGTTGCAGGAGCAAAGAAGTTCAACTACCTAGAATTGGTAAAGAAGTTACCCATGTGACGTGTCAAGTTCGGGGAAGACTCTTTGAGGATGGAGAGGAATTAGTTCAGAGGAGGCAAAAAGAAGGAGGGAATAAAATGGGAAAGAGGCAAGAACAAGACAATGGAAAACTCAAAAGCATACATCCCTTCAATGTAGATATTCCTGGTAGTATGATTTGCAAAATACTCTGCATTCTCTTAGCAGCCCTGAGAGAGAAGACACTTTCCATCTGCCAGGAATGAACTTATGATCTGAGCTTTGGTGCTCTGGAAAGAGATAAGGGCTTTGGGGACCCCAGAAACTGTTTTTTCTCTCCTCTTTTCTAACCCAGACATCCCAATCTCAGCACAAAAGGTTACAATTTCCCTAGGAAGAAATTGTGCTGACCTCAGGTTTTCGCAAAGAGTGTGGTATTTCTGCTTGGCTGAACTGCCTGCTGAAACATTGCTAAAATAGCTAGCATGCAAGATGTCCCCAAAGCAAGCAGCTGTATATGAGGGGATGCAGGAGTTTACCTATGATTATCTACCTCAATGGGTGTGAGGGTGGGGGGGAGGCGACGACTTTCTGAGAAGTTGTCAATGTTCCAGGGTCTCATGGCGTTTGTCATCTCAGCTTCACCAATGTCCACTTTCTCGTTGAGCTCCAAACAAGAGGAGAGTTCACTGAATAGTTGAAAACATAAACAAATAGGGGCTCAAGGGCCAACAAAACAGTCCAGGAATATGGGGTACATATTGACATTCTAACTCATCAATTAAATTGACCAAGAATCTTCATTCTTCATTCACCCTTTTCTAAAGCAGAAAAATACTTCTCACGACACCGTTGTGAACTCAGTTGTCACCACCGTTTTTTAAGTGTTTGATTGCTGAGGGTTTTCCATAAAGTTAACGCATAGATCTGGTCCTTGTCTTCTAGGAGCTGTAGAAATTAAACCTGGCCCTAACATTAGGGATCTGATTTACTCAGCCCTTGAATTAAGAAAGTCAAGTAAGCCAAAATAAGTATTTCCTACTGCATTTTAATTGCCTTTGAACACTCATGAACAAGATGCTCTTTACCCAACCCATATTGGCTCAGCGTACATACACTTAGAGTTTAATTCTAAAAATCTTCTTTTTAGAATTCACAAAATCTTCTTTTAAAAACAAAAATCTTATGAAGAGGGAAAAATAAATTATGAATCCTTTATTATGATTATTATTTAATTTATTGCCCCCTCCCACAACAGCACTGATAGCTCAGCAATAAGGAATACCTCCTGATATGAAAGGGAACATGTTTTAAAAAGTAATTTTGGAGCTTGGGATATGCCTTAAATGAGGACCCAATCATAAGGAGCACAGAAAAATAATACCCAATTGATATGAAACACTTTTTATGGCACAGACACAGAGGTTGGTGAATCTGTACAAAGGATTTCATTTCCTCCTCACAGCCACCCTGCAAAGCAAATGAGGAATGAGGCACTTGGCTGTCAGGAGATGAGATGCTGCAGAAAATGAAACACCTTCCTTCATTCAACAGTAGAGGATCTGCTCTACCTGGAGGTACCCAGGTCCATTGTGAGTTACAAACGGGGAAGCAGAGAAGAGGAAAAGTTACAAAGGGGGAAAAATCAGGCTCAGATGAAAAAAGATGGAAGTTTAAAGCATAAAGTAAGCTTTAGCTAAAGGTTCCTCATCCAAAAAAGGAGAGTAGGTTTTTTATTTCATTCATTCACTCACTCAGTGATAATTTAGCTGACATCTACATGTCGTATAGTCAATACAAGTCGTCTAACTCCCCTATTTTCCCCCTGGAATATCTCACAGTGCCTTCAGTAATCCCAGCACCCTTCTAAGTGGTTTCTTAGGGATGAGCCAGCAGTTTGGTAGTATTATTCATGCGGCATTGTTACAAGTGATTGAACCAAGGATGGGTACTTGTTCTAACATAGCCATCTGTCCAGCAGCCTATGATGTAACCCAAAATGAGAATTCCATCCAATCAGAATGTAGAAAGACTAAGCAGAAAATTGAAAAGGACAGAAGAGGAGATGCATGCAGAAAGAAGCAGTAAGCAAAAGCTATGATAGAGAAAGACCATAAACGAGCAGAAGCCATGAGTAAGAGAGGAGACACCGTCAATGCAGAGAAGGAGAATAAGCCAAAGCAAAGACAGAGGAGCAAGATCGTATATCGTGACTGTAATGGCAGAGCAATTGGGTGGGGAGCAGTAGAGGATCAAAAGGTTTCCTAAAATGTAACACTTGGCTCTCAGAACTCCCGCTGATCCTAAAGTATGTTCTCATTCCCCTTATAGTTCAGCTGAGTGTTCCTGGGGTTTCCTGTCTTCCCAACTTTCTTAGTGTCATGATTAAAAATCCTATAAATTAGAGTGACCAGACATTATGAAGATCTGTTTTTCTTGTGTCCAAATGAGCCAAATAACATAATTTTTGGACTGTTTTTATGTTTAAATAATCTGTACCCTCACTGTGGGGCTTGAACTCACGACTCTGGGATCAAGAGTTGCACTACCTACCAAGCGAGCCAGCCAGGTGCACCTAGCATAATCTGTAATACAGAAGAAACTGGGGCACCTGGACGGCTCAGTCAGTTAAGTGTCCAACTCTTAGTTTCAGCTCAGGTCATGATCCCAGGGTCCTGGGATCAAGCCCCTTGTCAGGCTCCCTGCTCAGCAGAAGCCTGCTTCTCCCTCTCCTTCTGCTCCTCCCCCTGCTCATGTGTGCTTGCTCCCTCTCTCTCTGTCTCAAATAAAGAAAATCTTTTTTAAAAATGTAAAAGAGAGAGAGAAAGAACTATTCTATATACATCTATAAATAGGATGTAGGCTTAACTTAAAGTAATTCATCAATCGATTGGAAATATATCCATAGAAAAATACATCCATATATCCATGGAAATATATCCATAGGAAATATATCCATAGAAATGTATCCATAGAAATATATCCATAGAAAAGGCTCAATTATTTTATAAAACAATTAGGACTATAAAGAAAGGAGAAAAAAATCAAATTTAAGAGTGATAAGTGTTAACTTATTCAAAAACAATAACTATATCTCTCATGAGGAATAATGAAACTTTTAGCTGTTCTTTGGTTTAATTCTAAAAGCAAAAAAGAGGGGCGCCTTGGTGGCTCAGTCAGTAGAGCATCTGCCTTCAGCTCAGGTTAAGATCCCAGGGTCTTAGGACTGAGTTCTGCGTCGGGATCCCTGATCAGTGGGGAGTCTGCTTCTCCCTCTCCCTCTGCCTGTCACTCTGCCTACTTCCGCTTTCTAGATCTCTGTCAAATAAATAAATAAATTTTTTTAAAAAAAGTAAGAAAGATTATACTAAGCCTGAGCCTCATCCGCTAATTTATCCCTCTATTTCCACCCAGTGCTGTGACATAGGAAGGATTAAAATGCTTTAAAATGAAAAAGGTTTACAGCCATGGTTCAGCTCCAAAGCAACATTCTTTTTGTAGTAAGAGTGCATAGGATGCATAGGATCTCCAGACAAAGTCCACCAGCTCAACCCTTCTGGACTACTAAATGATCTTAGGACCACATAAAAGAGCCCATGTGCTTAAAACCCAAAATTTAAAACCCTTCCCCTACTTCTATCCTCCTAAGGCTTTTACCTACTTCCTGCCTTTTCAGAGAACTGGCTTCTGAGAACTGGTTTGGGAAAAGAGACTCCTTACCCACTATCCTTACCCACTACTCCTTACCCACTTATCCTTACATATACACACTGGCTGTCCCACCATCCTCCAGCAGCAGTGACTGGGAGAGTGCAAAATGTCAGTCTTACAGAGTGCTCAACTCTCATGACAGGTGAAGATGCGGTGGTGTCCCCATTACACAAGGGAACTTACTCGGGTGATTCTTGTCCATACCCGGGCACCTTATCCATACAGGGGCACCTGTGTGGCTCAGTCACTGGAACATTCAACTCCTGATTTTGGCTCAGGTCATGGTCAGCAGGGAGTCTGCTCAAAATTCTCTCTCTCTTTACCTCTGCCCCTTTCCCCTTCCTTCCTCCCCCCAATAAATAAATAAATCTTTAAAAAAATTTTAAAAAGGATCTCCAGACAAAGTCCACCAGCTCAACCCTTCTGGACTACTAAATGATCTTAGGACCACATAAAAGAGCCCATGTGCTTAAAACCCAAAATTCAAAACCCTTCCCCTACTTCTATCCTCCTAAGGCTTTTACCTACTTCCTGCCTTTTAAGTAAACAATAGATCTTTATTGGTGACCAGAAAATAACTGAGAGCTCAACAGAAAAAGTTGATAATTCAAAAAGGTGTATACTAATGACCTCCATTACTGACTATGTTGAGGAAAATGGCATCAGATATATCTGTCTGCCTCAAACAACTGGAAAACCAGGAAAAAAAAAATTTTTCAGCCATTGAAAACGACTTAGTACCAGGTAGCACATGACTGAGTCCTAAGAGAATAAAAAATAAATGAGATAGTCTTCAGGCTACTGTTCAGAGAAGGTGAACACAAGTAAAGCTGATGGTCTTGCTGAGTTAAAGACCTAGCAACTGGATTTGTTGGAGATAGTGTGGCTAGAGTTTGCAAGGAAGAATGTGGTAGAGGAGATAGTCATGAAGAGCGATCCAGAGATCTAAGAAAGGTCCCCTGGAGTCTTTGACTGAGCACCGTTTTGAGTATGCATGAGAGAAGTCTTCCTGAAACCACCAGAAAGCAGTAGACAGACTAATATCTGGACATCAAATAAGGATGAGAATAATTTATTCTCCTACCAGCCAAGGTGAGAGACTCCAAATACACAAGACATTGGATAAAATCCTTAGAATAAAATTGACTCAGTAGTGGAACTAAATGAGCACTAGAACAACGCTGTCCAAATTCTGCCCTAGAACGTTTGAAAACAAGCCTTACAAAGGACTAACTGATATGAAGAACTTAAGTGCAAGTCAAAATGAAGTATGACACTCTATAAATAATATAGCAAAATTCAGTACCTCCCAAAATAAAATTCATGATGTCTGCATTTAGTCAAAAACATGCAAGAAATAGGAAAACATGAACCATAACTAGAAAAATCATTAGTTAGAACAGACCCAGAAATGACAGTTGATAGAATTAGTCAATAAAGATGTAAAAATAGTTAACATAGATGTGCTTCATTTGTTCAAAAGGCAAAGGACAGTACGACTATGGTGAGAGGAGACATAAAAGATATTTGAAATAAACAAACTAACTAAGTAACTTCTGGAAATAACAAATGCAGCACCTGGAATGCAAATGGCATTGGGTAGAATTACTAGCAGATTAGATGGAGCAAAAAAAAAAATTCTTTTTTTAAAAAAAGTAAATTTACAGAATTGAAAGACAAGTTCACAATTACTGTCAGTGATTTCAACATTTCTTTTTCGGTAATTGATAAAATGGCTAGTCACACACACACAAACATGAGGATATAGAACACTTTAACAACATAAATGAACACGACCTAACTGATATTTATATCAATTACATTTATAGACTGTTCTTCCCAATAGCAGTAGAATTCTCCTTTTTAATGTACACATGAAACATGCACCATATATACCATATACTGAGCCATAAAACATTCATTAATACATTTAAGAAAATTAAAATCATATGTTCTCTGACAGTAGAAAGAAAATGAAATGAATAATGAACAGCAATTTAGAAAACTCTAAAATATTTTAAATCAAAAATATAGTTTTGAATAACACATGAGTAAATAAAGACAATCAAAAGGAAAATCAGAATGTGTTTTGAAATGTATAAACGAGAGCAAAACATATCAGAATTTGTCGATAAAGCTTTGTAGAAAAGAAAGTCCCAAATCAGTTATATAAATTTCTACCTTAAGAAACTAGGCAAAGAAGAAACCATTAAACCCAAAGTAGCAGAAGAGCAAAAATAAAAAAGACGAGAACAGAGATAAGTGAATTTGAAAACAGGATATTGGTAGAGAAAATCAAATTATAAGTTGATTCTTTAAAAAGACCGGTAAGATTGATGCACCTTAAGTCTTGAACTATCCAACATAGTTTCTACAGACCACACAAGACTACTGAGCAATTAAAATGTGGCTAATATAAAATAAAATGTGTTATAAGTATAAAGCATACACAGGATTTTAAAGACTAGAAAAATAAAATAGGAGAAAATTTTCATTGCCTTAGGTAAATAAAGACACGTTAGGACACAAATACCACAAGCCAAAAAAGAAAAAAAGTGATAAAATAGATATTATAGTTTTTAAGATCTGCTCTTCAAATACAATTGCTACAAAGATAAACAACAGATGAGGAGAAATAGTTGCAAAGTATAACTATATACTAGTTATAAAGTATAACTGATAAAAGACTTGAATCCAAGCTATATAAAGAAACCTAACAATTATTAGAACCCAATAAAAGGCAAACTGCACAATTTAAAAATGGGCAAGAGATTTGAAGTCACTTCACCAAAGATATTTGATTGTGTTTGATCATGTTAAAAGATATTCAATATCCCTAGGAAACAGAGAAGATAAAAGTTAAAAGATACTCGACATCCCTAGGGAACAGAGAAATGGAGTTAAAACCACAGTGAAATACCTGGACACACCCCCTGACATGGTGTATCACATTGAAAAAACCCATCGTTGGTCACATCAAAAAGACCTAAAAGATAGAGCTCTGGGGAAGATGTGAGGCAACTAAAACTTTCTTCCATTGCGGATGGGAACACAGCGCCGCAGCCACTTTGGGAAACCATTCTGACAGTGTCTTATAAAATTAAGCATACGCTACCAACACAGCAACCATTCCACCCCTAGTTTCATACAGCAGAAAAGGAAATACAAACACACGTAGTGACCTATATTTGAGTGTTTAAAGTAATAGCTCTCCAAAAGAAGAAACTTCTTACACTGTTGGTGGGAATGCAAACTGGTAGAGCCACTCTGGAAAACATAAGGAGGGTCCACAAATAGTTAAAAATAGAACTACACTGTGGTTGACCCAGCAATTGTGCTACTAATTATTTATCCAAAGGATAAAAAAATAGTGATTCAAAGGGCACCTGCACCCCAATGTTCATAGCAACACTCTCCACAACAGCCAAAGTATGGAAAGAGCCCAGATGTCCATTTACAGATGAATAGATAAAGAAGATGTGGAATAGGAGCACCTGGGTGTCTCAGTGGGTTAAGGCCTCTGCCTTCCGCTTGGGTCATGATCCCAAGGTCCTGGGATCGAGCCCCGCATCTGGCTTTCTGCTCAGCAGGGATCCCGCTTCCTCCTCTCTCTCTGCCTGCTTCTCTGCCTACTTGTGATCTCTGTCTGTCAAAATAAATAAATAAAATCCTTAAAAAAAATGTGGAATATATACACAATGGCATATTACTCAGTCATTAAAAAGAATGAAATCTTGTCATTTGCAACTATGTGGATGGAGCTAGAGGGTATTGTGCTAAGCAAAATAAGTCCATCAGAGAAAGACAAATACCATTTGATTTCACTCATATATGGTATTTAAGAAACAAAACAGATGAACGTAGGGGGAAGGAACAAAAAAATAAAAAATAAGATAAACAGAGAGGGAGGAAAACCATAAAAGACTATTAACTATAGGGAACAATCTGAGGGTTGCTGGAAGTGAGGTGAATGAGGGGATGGGGTAACTGGGTGATGGATATTAACAAAGGCACTTGATGTAATGAGCATTGGGTGTTCTATGCAAATGATGAATCACTAAATTCTACCTCTGAAACTAATAATACACAGTATGATAACTAAATTTAATTTAAATAATTTTTTTAAAGTAATAGCTCTCCCACCAAAACTCTCCTGGAAGATGCCTATTGCTAAACAGGTTGGGTTTATTACTCACTGCAAAGTAGAAAACATACCATGGGGAAGCTTAGGGAATCTCAACAAGAGGGTATTCCAATGAGACTATTATAAGATTCAGCTCTGGTTGGGTGATTTGAGAGGCATCAGAAGGAAGTGGGGTTTGACCCTAGATTGAGTGTGTCAAAGTAAAGGTAATTCTGTGATTGGCTATCTAGATAATAAATCTACAGGGAGGATAGATAGACAAATCAGTAAAGAAGCACTAGTCACCTATTTGTCTAAGAAGGGGAACATTTTGAATTTGGAAGTAGCAAATAAGAGTATTTTTGTCTGGGGGTACCTGGGTGGCTCAGCTGGTAAAGCATCTGACTGGCTCAGGTCATGATCTCAGGGTTCTGGGGTCCAGCCCCGCAGCAGGCTCCCTGTTCAGCAGGGAGTCTGCTTGCCCCTCTCCTTCTGCCTCTCACCCTACTGGTGCTCACTCTCTCTCTCTTTCTCTCTCAAACAAATAAATAAATCTGTTCTTTAAAAAAAAAGAATATTTTTGTCTGTACCTAGGCAAAAATCTGAGGCAGACTTGCTTTGTCTCATGTTCTCGTGGTCTCAAAATCACCTTGTTTGAGATGTTTATTTTGTGAGATTGTTAATGTGCTATAGGACAATAGCATGACCTAGCTGTGAGTGCCAGGCCAGCTTTCAAATGTTAGGGGGATGCTCTTTTTTGTTTGTTTCTTTCTTTCTCAGTCAAAAGCTGGAAATAATCCAAGGTCCATCAACTGATGAATAAGCAAATTGTGGTTTATCTCTCTAACTACGTACTCCTCAACAACTTATACATTAGCTTCTATTATATGCGACAACATGGGTAAATCTCAGAAGTAAAAGAAACTAGACACAAAAGTCCATTTACTATATGAATCCATTTATATGGAAGTCTAGAAAAGGCAAAACAATGGCAGCTGATGACTTGACAGATGCTGGGACAGATGCAGGTATTGACTTCTAAAGGGCAGGAAAGAACTTTGGGGGTACTGTCTATGTGATGACTTTAATGGTGATTTTGACTATAAACACGTGTTAAATTTCATCAAATTGTACTCTTAGAACTAATGATTTTTATTAAATGTAAAATTTACCCCTATAATCCTGATTTTAAAAAATAATCTTTATACTCCTTTTGGGGTAAAAATGGTTCTGTTCTTGGACACACGCTAGCCTGTCTCCTGTATCTAGAATCAAGAGAAAATATTTCCATTCCCTCCAATTAGTTAACTTCCCCCAAGAGTAGATAGAGGATTCTAAAACGGGGAGGGGGGGAGATGATTTCTTAGTGGAGCACCCCCAATTAACCATTGGTCAAGGGATACCTGGTTACTTTCCTGCCCCAGAATTTACCCTGTTGGTGGCCCCCAACATCCCGATTTTCAGTCACAGTGGAGATCTGAAGACGTGAAGGTAGGCAAACAAAGCACTGGCAAATCACTTCCTCTTTCTCAACGTCAGTTCTTACCCTATACAAGGGGAATGGGGTGGAAGTAAAGATTTCTCAGGGCACTTACAGCTTAGAAATATTTACTATATGAGTGAGGTTTAATTTAGGTCAAAACTCTCCTCTGATCGTCTGTACCAACATTGCATGTGTGCACATGCTGTTGGTAATGCCGGCTGGAACGAACACGTCCAGGAGAAGAGTAGATGGTAGGGAGTTGGCGGATTGTTTCATCTAGCTAAAACAGCAGCACTCTGAATGATTTATGATGAGTCTCGAGAGTGAGTAATGCTTATTAGTTTAATAAAAATGGTTATTGCTTATAATAATGGAAACTACCTAATAAAAATAAGATGAAAATATCCTTCAAGTAATAATTTGTTGTCAGCTCCGATTCTTCTCACATTATTTCTTAAAAACGCTGTTGAGTCTCTAATACCAGTGCTACCCTTTGGCCCCACAAGAGGGGCCTATACTATGAGCCCCACACTTTAGAGTGTTCCTTTTTGTCTTACTCCCCTGACTGCTCCCCACCCCATGGAGTCAAGAGGAGATGTCTACCCAGAGTGTACGTGTCCCCCACACCCATCTATCTTGACCACACTCAGAGTACACAGACCCCTTTACCAGTTCCCAACCCAGTCAGCCTGGAGCTCACTTCCAGAACCTAGGTAAGTCTCTTCTGCAGGTTTTCTGTTTACCCACACCTCATGTTGAGAAGAGAAGAGAGTTTACGTGGTAAAGATTGGACAGATCTTGGGTCTACAGACTATGATGTTCCTATGAAGGCCCACAAAGGCCTTTGCAAGGCAAATGGAGCCAACAATGGAAAGCAAACAAAGGGAAGGTCACATGCCAGGAGCCAGGTCTTCCCATGCTCTTGTGCTAGCTACCATGATCAAGAACAGAATTCTGAAGTGTTGAAGCATTCTAAACGTCAACCAATGTTCACGTTATAACTTAGATATTATCATCGCCGTAGACACTTAGAATATATTTAACAGTTTGTTAACTTGATTTAAAATAAACGCATAGGCATGGGAGCCTCCATTTGGTACCTTTGCCCTAGGGTCCTGAAAACCTTGGGATCCTGATCCCACAGTGAGGCTGAGAAGTGTTTTTCACTATAAGGAAATACCTCAGACTGTGTTGACACAGAAATGTTGGAAGGTGTACCATCTGGATTCAGTGATGCCCGCCGTAGTCTTGGCTGGGAGAATTTAGACCATCACCCTCAATGCTCTGAATCCCTCCCATCGATCATTCCACTTAATTTAAAACAAAACTAATAAATGGAAGGATTCTCATTATAAACTTTGATTGGTGGTATATTTAATATATATTGACCTTAATTTGCTACCACAGAGATTAGTTTAGGAGAAAGCCAAGTCTAGCATGAAAGGATTAGGGAAGGGGAGATATTTTTAAATGAGTTTAAAAAAAAAAACTATTAAAAGTAATTTTGAGCTATACCAGTGAAATTGCTAGCCAGGGAAGGGGGTGAATCAAACAGAAAATAAGCAGATAATGAAGTACTTGGAGAGCATATGGGACACATTATCCAGAAATGGAAAAAAATATGTGGGGAAAAATAATGGTGAGGTCTATTTAGCTATGTAAGGCCAGCCTGATTAGTTTTCAGGTTTTCCCCTGGAGGTGCATGGGGAGGCTGGAAGGGGTGAGGAGGGAGTGTCCCTAACACAGGACTCCTCCTGAGGTTTCTTTTGCTAATACTTGTCATGGAACAAATGAATGTTGTTATTCCTTAAAGGGATAAATTCCCTATAAATAGCCCTCTGTTTTTTGCAAAAGTGACCCATCCGTTATTCCCCATGGCAGTCATATCTTCGTCAATTTTTCGCTGGGGAATAAACAAAATCTCAGAAGATGCTCAATCTCCCCAAGAGCTTCTGGTGTCATCAATTTGCCTTCAGAGTCCTGCAAGGTTAGGAAGGGCGTGTATGGAAAAGTATTTCCAGATCAGGGAAAATTTATGATTAACTGTGGGATTGACAGGTGTCCAGAATACCTAGTAATCTCGACATTTTGCTGTCAAAATAGATGTATCGGAAAGGTATGTAGATTTAAGAGATCTGTCCCTGTGGTGTCTGCTTATCTCACAGGAGGAGTCATTTCTACGATCTGTGGTTGCGTTCCAATGTTCTTAAACCACAAGACAAAGACCCAATCAGATTCCAAAAACCAGTATCAGAAACCCGCAGGCTGGGGTCAGGTCCCTGGCCGGGGAAGATCGAAGAAAGTAGAAGAGCTTTCAGCCTGAAGAGCTGAGAAATCCCATGTTCCATGGAACTCATGAAGCATTTAAAAAAACATGACCTATCTCATTAAAAACAACTTTAATTTGATGGCTACAAGATTCTATGAAATGATATTTATCCACTCAACTGTGGGTATAATAAAGCAGGAAAGCCCCAGGCTAGAATCAGGAGACTCAGCCCCAACCCGCAGAGCAAGCCACTTCCCATTCTCGTGCCGCACCACCTACTTAGTGCTAATGCTGGGTGACACTGAAATGCAGAGCAGCCACTGAAAAATGAGATAAAGAAGAAAAGCTGTTGATAATGGCACATTCCACGCAATATATACTAGAGTAGACTTACCTGAAACTATCTTACAGGACCTCTGATTTCCAAGGCACTATAAATTTAAAGGATGAGCGATAGAAGCACAGAACGGAGAGAAACTGAGCCATCCGTATGAGCGTTGTCAAGGGAGAGAGGGCTCAGAAGGCTTCAGCGAGGGTTGGGTCCCTGGTAGTTACACTTTTATTATGAACCTGGAAGGAGGCACTAGGCAATATTAAACATGTAAACCACATAGCTGTTTCCTCCTTCTGAGACTCACCTCCACAAGAACATGACTAATTACGGTTGGCATCCTACACAGCTTGTCCAGCAGGAGAGACTATGCTTGCCAAAGAATGCAAGTGGGTGTTAACGTCGATGTTCAAGTTCTCACTGTGCCCTCGAAAAGTTATTTTATGCCTTAGTCTCTTGGGTAGGTATTCTGACTTTACCACTTAGTCTTGGGGTACCCTAGAGCCAACCACCTTCCTCTAAACCTCACTCTCTTCTTGTATAAAATGGCAAATACAGTCTCTCTATCATCCTGGGGTTATTGTGAGGGATGGGTTTAAAGCAGGTGAAAGCACTTAGCACGGTGCTGTCCCATAAAGATCAGCTGGGACCATTGCTGTGTTCCTTTCCCTCACTCTTTCTCTTCCGCTTATTTTTTTTTTTTTCTGTCCACCCATTTTCCCCATCTACTCTCTCACCCACCCAACCAGCCAGCCAATCATTCTGTCACAGAGTGGTCATTTGCCATCTGGCAAAATGGATTTAAAGGCGAGGCCCTGGGCTGGATGCTGAAGCTACACAGAGTACCCAGATCACCTCGCCAAGGGCTCATTCTCTTCTTGGCACTGGATCTTGCCATCTCTTACCCTAATGAAGGATACACGATGGGCTCACTTGTATTGAACATTCTTCTATTACTGTTCCCGCTGAGTATCAGTCTCCCTGTTGAACTCTAGGAAACTGACAAATGTGAACCTGAACCAATAAAGCTGAGTGGTAGTCTCTAGATTTCAGTGAATTTACCAGTCTTTGTAGGTCTCTCAGAGCCAGGCCTTCCTTGGGAACAGCCCTCTGCATTTCCTTTTACTCTGACATCCTTCTATCATTTTCACATTATGGGAAATGGTGATTCAAGATGTTTGCACATAATAACATCTAGATTATTAGACTAATAGATGCTGGCGCCCTTGGGTCAGATGGTCCAAATCCTATGTGTGACATTTACCTGGGCCTTATAATACGCTATACTATTCCCCTTGAGTAAATTTCCCCTTACGACTATTTTCATCCCTCATCCTCCAGGTAGCTAGAAACCATAAAACAGCATCTATTCACTTAAAGATACTGTGGTGACTGAGTTAGCGCATTCGTCTTCCCATGGAAATATTAACATACTCAGAAGTCATTGAAGAAAATTGCTCCAACGGTCACAACCTTTACTCTTGTTCCCAGAATCTCTGAAAGACAGGGTAGGGAGGGCTTTTTGCGACTCTAAATGGATTTGAAAAACCCAGAGAAGGAAATTATCTGTTTCTGTGGAGAGCCAGGGTGACATGACAGATAATTAGCAGGACGACTTGCTTCTCTGAAATGGGAAGCTTAGCCATTGCAAGGACTTAAAGCCCCCAGCCCTTCTCATATCCCCTAGTGAATTCCTTCTCTGCAAACAGCCATCTCTGCCAGCTGACAGTGACTTTCACCTTGAATCCTTCAAAGTCACCTTTCTTTGAAAAATCCCTTCGCTATGAAGCAGAATAGCAATAGCTTTGCCATCCTGGCTAGAGTTCACGGGGTCTGTGGAAGGGGGCGCGTGCTGAACCCCAGAAGAACTGACCTGTCCACCAGAATCATGCTTCGAATATGGATGTGCCTCGCATACTGTCTTTCTTGATGTGCATCTTCTCATTTTCCTCTTTAAAACACAGAGTCCAAGAGGGTGGAGAATTCCCCGGATGCCTATTTGAGGAGAGAGACAGTTTAGGTCGAAGTAGGAAAAATGCTTCTCCCCCCTGGCATGTAGGCTGAATTATTTTTGTGTTGACGTGCAGTGATGCTTTATGTAAGAGGAAAATGGAAAAAGGTGATGTTCAAGGGAATAGTTGAGCAGAGCCAAGTTACTCAGTGTATTTCCTGAGAGTTGAGCTGACTGCTACCGAATTTTAAGGGTGTTATAATTTATAATCCATAAATATTCCCTTGAACATCTTTAAAAGCTTGTTTTTAAAACATGCCTCTCAGTAAATTAGCATAGACAGGGGAGATCCTCCGGTAACTTTCTTTTCCAGGAAGTGGTCATTTCAATTAACTTTCCCGTAGTCTTTATTTACATCTTACCCAGTTACTTATCAGGCTCTTCCCCCAAAATAAGGAGGCAGAAAGCTTCAAGCTTCACCAGAACTTCACAGGAGAGCCCCGGGGGACCCTAGAAGAGGAGAGCCCAGAGAGCAGCAAGGACAGAGAAGCAGAGGAGCAATGGAAGTAGCTCCCCTCGGGTCACCTCCGAAGATTGAATTCAGGCTGCTTCTTTCCAATGGTTCACAATGCCCTTTTCTTCCTTGTTCAGTCTCCTTCGAGTAGTGACAAACAGGAGATTGCCAGTGTGTCATTTCCTCTTGGTAGGCTTTAGAACATCTCACCTCCACCAAGAGAGCATGGGGTCAATGTAGTTGGGATGATGAAAAGTGACATGCAACAAATCAGGCAAAGAATTGGTGCTATCCAGACATTCATTCAAGTGAGCCATGAGCACGGAGGGCTTAGTCTCTGGCAGGCACAGAGCTGAGCGCTATAAATAGGGCCAGCCATCATTTTCTTCTGTTCTTCTTCCGTCTTTTTTTTTTTTCCTTCCTACTCTCTTATCTCAGTAACAGTTGTGTGCCAAACATGGACTAAACACGTAATGTATGATCTCATTGGAAAGTCCCCAAACCCTATAAATGCTATGATTTTTGCCATCCTCATCACCATGGAGAGATTTATTGGCTCGCACAATTAGATGGAAAAGTTCCGATCTGAATCCAAGTGGTCCATTGCAAAGCTCACACACTTAACACCACTCTCCTCCATCTTTTGCACCCATTTTCCTCAACTCTGTTTAGTGGGATGAGTCATGGGCACACCAGAGAACTTCAATTATTCTAGAAGATG